>NC_086448.1:333655942-333982987 GCF_028390025.1 Pseudophryne corroboree | reverse complement strand
GGAGCCAGTGCACACCAGATAGTACTAAATCTTTCTTTAGAGTGCCCAGTCTCCTGCGGAGCCCGCTATTCCCCATGGTCCTTACGGAGTCCCCAGCATCCACTACGGACTACGAGAAATAGATTTACCGGTAAGTAAAATCTTATTTTTTTACCTTATGTTCCCCCGCAGCATGCTAAGAAGGTACCGCATTATCAAATGCAGTCCTTTCGTTCCAATAAAAGCAAGAAGGTACGAGGATCGTCCTTTGTTACCAGAGGTAAAGGCAAGGGAAAAAAACTGCACTCGGCTAGTTCCCAAGAGCAGAAGTCCTCCCCTACTTCCGCAAAGTCCACCGCATGACGCTGGGGCTTTCCGGGGGGAATCAGATCAAGTGGGGGCACGTCTTCGTCTTTTCAGCCACGTCTGGGTTCTATCACAGGTGGATCCCTGTGCAATAGAGATTGTTTCCCAGGGATACAGACTGGAATTCGAAGACATGCCTCCTCGCCGGCTTTTCAAATCGGCTCTGCCGGCTTCCCCGTCGGAGAGGGAGCTAGTGTTAGCTGCAATTCACAAATTGTACATTCAACAGGTGATAGTCGAAGTCCCTCATCTCCAGCAAGGAGAGGGTTATTATTCATCCCTGTTTGTGGTACCGAAACCGGACGGTTCGGTCAGACCTATTTTAAATCTGAAATCCCTGAACCTGTACTTAAAGAGGTTCAAGTTCAAGATGGAATCGCTCAGAGCGGTCATCGCCAGCCTGGAGGGAGGGGATTGGATGGTGTCCCTGGACATAAAGGATGCGTACCTTCATGTTCCGATTTTCCCTCCTCACCAGGCATTCCTGAGATTTGCAGTACAGGACTTTCACTACCAATTTCAGACCTTGCCGTTTGGTCTTTCCACGGCCCCGAGAATTTTCACCAAGGTAATGGCGGAAATGATGGTGCTCCTGCGCAGGCAGGGCGTCACAATTATCCCGTACTTGGACGATCTCCTCATAAAGGCGAGATCTCTGTCCGTGAAGACGTTGCAGAGGCACGGCTGGATTCTCAATTTACCGAAATCCCAGCTAGTCCCTGCAACGCGTCTGACCTTTTTGGGCCTGATTCTAGACACAGACCAAAAAAGAGTTTTTCTTCCAGTGGAGAAGGCTCAGGAGCTCGTAGCTCTGGTCAGGAACCTATTGAAGCCAAAAAAGGTTTCAGTGCATCATTGCACGAGGGTTCTGGTTCGGCAGGTTCCATGCAAGGACCTTTCAATGGGAACTATTGGACAAATGGTCCGGGTCCCATCTACACATGCAAAAACGGATCACCCTGTCTCCCAGGGCCAGGGTGTCTCTCCTGTGGTGGCTGCGCAGTGCTCACCTCCTGGAGGGTCGCAGGTTCGGCATTCAGGACTGGGTCCTGGTGATACGGACGCGAGCCTCCGAGGTTGGGGAGCTGTCGCACTAGGAAGAAATTTCCTGGGTCTCTGGTCAAGCCTAGAGACTGGTCTCCACATCAATGTCCTGGAGTTGAGGGCCATATACAACGCCCTACGCCAAGCAGAGGAATGGCTTCGGAACAAACCGGTTCTGATTCAGTCAGACAATGTCACGGCAGTGGCTCATGTAAACCGCCAAGGCGGCACAAGGATCAGAGTGGCCATGGCAGAGGCGACCAGGATTCTAAGCTGGGCGGAAGGCCATGTAAGCGCACTATCAGCAGTGTTCATCCCGGGGGTGGACAACTGGGAGGCGGACTTCCTCAGCAGGCACAACCTTTTATCCGGGAGAGTGGGGACTTCATCAAGAAGTCTTCACACAGATCACGGATCGGTGGGGACTGCCTCAGATAGACATGATGGCGTCCCGCCTCAACAAAAAGCTAAAGAGGTATTGCGCCAGGTCAAGAGACCCTCAGGCGGTTGCGGTAGACGCTCTGGTGACACCTTGGGTGTTCAGATTGGTCTATGGGTTTCCTCCTCTACCTCTCATACCCAAGGTGTTGAGGATAATAAGAATAAGAAGGGTCAGAACAATCCTCATTGTTCCAGATTGGCCAAGGAGGACTTGGTATCCGGATCTGCAAGAGTTGCTCACAGAAGAGCCGTGGCCTCTTCCTCTAAGGCAGGACCTGCTGCAGCAGGGGCCCTGTCTGTTCCAAGACTTACCGCGGCTGCGTTTGACGGCATGGCGGTTGAACGCCGTATCCTAGCGGAAAAAGGGATTCCGGAGGAGGTCAGTCCTACCCTGATCAAGGCTAGGAAGGACGTGACGTCGAAACATTATCACCGTATATGGCGAAAATATGTTTCTTGGTGTGAGGCCAGAGCTGCTCCTACGGAGGAGTTCCAGTTGGGCTGTCTGCTTCACTTCCTTCAAACGGGAGTGAATTTGGGCCTAAAATTAGGGTCCATAAAGGTTCAAATTTCGCCCTTATCCATTTTCTTTCAAAGAGAATTGGCTTCTCTTCCTGAAGTACAGACTTTTGTGAAGGGCGTGCTGCATATTCAGCCTCCCTTTGTACCTCCGGTGGCGCCTTGGGACCTTAACGTGGTATTAAGTTTCCTCAAGTCACCTTGATTTGAACCACTCAAAACAGTGGAGTTGAAATATCTCACTTGGAAAGTGGTCATGTTGTTGGCCTTAGCTTCTGCAAGGCGGGTTTCGGAATTGGCGGCTTTATCATATAAAAGGCCATACCTGATTTTTCACGTTGATAGGGCAGAGTTGAGGACTCGTTCTCAATTTCTGCCCAAGGTGGTCTCACCTTTTCATATGAACCAACCTATTGTCGTGCCTGTGGCTACACGGGACTTGGAGGATTCCGAGTCCCTGGATGTGGTCAGGACTTTGAAGATTTATGTGACCAGAACAGCTAGGATCAGGAAGACCGAAGCTATGTTTGTTCTGTATGCGGCCAACAAGGTTGGCGCTCCTGCTTCAAAGCAGACTATTGCTCGCTGGATCTGTAACACGATTCAGCAGGCGCATTCTTCGGCAGGATTGCCATTGCCTAAAACGGTTTAGGCCCATTCCACTAGGAAGGTGGGCTCTTCTTGGGCGGCTGCCCGAAGGGTCTCGGCACTACAACTGTGCCGAGCTGCTACTTGGTCGGGGTCAAACACCTTTGCAAAGTTCTATAAGTTTGATACCCTGGCTAAGGAGGACCTCCTGTGTGCTCAGTCGGTGCTGCAGAGTCATCCGCACTCTCCCGCCCGTTTGGGAGCTATGGTATAATCCCCATGGTCCTTACGGAGTCCCCAGCATCCTCTAGGACGTGAGAGAAAATAAGATTTTACTTACCGGTAAATCTATTTCTCGTAGTCCGTAGAGGATGCTGGGCGCCCGTCCCAAGTGCGGACTTCTTCTGCAAGACTTGTATATAGTTATTGCTTACATAAGGGTTATGTTATAGTTGATCGGGTTTGAACCGAGGCTATGTTATTGTTCATACTGTTAACTGGGTAGTTTATCACAAGTTATACGGTGTGATTGGTGTGGCTGGTATGAATCTTGCCCTTAGATTTACAAAAATCCTTTCCTCGTACTGTTCATCTCCTCTGGGCACAGTTTCTCTAACTGAGGTCTGGAGGAGGGACATAGAGGGAGGAGCCAGTGCACACCCAGAATCCAAAGCTTTCTTAAAGTGCCCTATCTCCTGCGGAGCCCGTCTATCCCCCATGGTCCTTACGGAGTCCCCAGCATCCTCTACGGACTACGAGAAATAGATTTACCGGTAAGTAAAATCTTATTATTAATATACAGATATATTTTAATTAATGTGCGTTTAGCACATATATCTGCAAATCTGTTGTGTCAGGCTTACAAACTAAGTGGCTGATAAATATACGCAGTCCGACTCCTTATACATATGAATTCTGAAATTATAATGTTATGATTCCTTAAAGAGAGTTCAGACTTGAGATTACTGCTCTTATCATCTGATTGTTTATTTACAGGCAAATCAAATCATACAGAATAAGATATACACAGTAGTGACATATATACTAATACTATTTATGCTTCCTTAATTATAGAACTTAAAACAACATGAAGCAATCTAACAAATTTAGACAATTACTAACATAAAGTCTATACTTGCAAGTGCATAGTTACATAGTTGTTCCATGATGGAATATTCATAGCTACCTAAAGACCATTCCTTCTGTGTGTCACCATCTCCTCCAGCACCTAGCTTCTTCTCTACTGACTCACTTAGGGGTATATGCAATTGCGGTCGAATTGCCGCAAATGTCGAAAAACGGGTCATTTTCGACAAAAAAAAAAAACCTGTCTAATTGGATTCGACAATGCAATACAGTACTTTTCAACAAAAAACCTGCCGTTTCAGATTCGACTTTTTGCAATTCGACATTTGTCAAATTCGACATGTCTGCAATGGTAAAAATGCGGCTTTTCAACAAAAGTATATTCAATTGAAGAATGTTGATTCGACAACAGTGCTTTTCGACAGTCATTTCGTCAATTTCATTACGCCTCATTTTGCTGTCGTGATCTATTAAATTTTTTTTAAAACATGGGTTTTTTTGTGTTTTTTTGATTGCTAATAGCATATCTATTTATATTAGAAGGGATTATCTACTTGGTTTGTCTATTTAGGAGCTGTGCACGTCTGAGCTGTCAGGCGGCGCATAGCGCATAGGCGCTCCATTATATTCAATGGTGGGAACTTTGCGGTCAGCGGTTGACCGCGAGGTAATGTGGGGTCACCCTCGCGGTCAACCGCTGACCGCAAAGTTCCCACCATTGAATATAATGGAGCGCCTATGCGCTATGCGCCGCCTGACAGCTCAGACGCGCACAGCCAATCATGAGAGTGCCACGATGTGGCGCTCCCTGATTGGCTTAAGGGACCCGCTTTGACAGCAGTCACGGGGGGTCCCGGCAGTTGGGGAAAGGCTTCCCATGTGTAAACATGGGACCCCTTTCAGTGCGTGGTCCGTGGTTTCCGTTTTTTTATTTTGCCAAGTACGTGGATTACAAACAAGAAGAAGACCGATCTACACAGGATTGTTGTGAGTATAATTTTATTTACAGGTACCCCGTGGATTCTACGTGGAGAAGGGGACCGAGCCTTAGTGTCAACATAGGTAAGTATGTGTGTATGTTGGTGTACATGTATGTAATAAAGTTATACTGTCACGGTGTGTGTGTGTGTGTGTGTGTACTGTTTTTATTTGGGTATTGTTTTTGTAGTAGAACTACAGGTACCAGCGGGCCTGTTTCCCCCCATGTTGGTACTTGTGGTTCTCCAAGTACCAGCTTGTGGGGGAGGCTTGCTGCTACAAAAAACAATATTCTTTTTTTTGACACTTGGCTATCAGCCTCCCATCCGCCGCCCTTGGATGGGGGGGACAGCCTCGGGCTTCACCCCTGGCCCTTGGGTAGCTGGAGGGGGGGACCCCTTGATTTAAGGGGTCCCCACTCCTCCAGGGTACCCAGGCCAGGGGTGACTAGTTAGTGATTTAATGCCAGGGCCGCAGGGACCTATATAAAAGTGTCCCCCGGCTGTGGCATTATCTTTCTGACTAGTGGAGCCCGGTGCTGGTGTTAAAAATACGGGGGACACTTACGTGTTTTGTCCCCCGTATTTTTGGCACCAGGACCGGACGCAGAGCCCGGAGCTGGTTGTTAAAATACGGGGGATCCCCTGTCATTTTCCCCCCCGTATTTTTACAACCAGGACCGGCTCAAAGAGCCCGAGGGTGGTTATGCTTAGGAGGGGGGGGGCCCCACGCAATTTTTTTCAGGGTTTTTTTATCACTTTTGTGCTGTCCATGAAGTCGAATCCAGGATGCACACTATTCGTCAATTGGTCCGTTTTTCGACAGCGGGACTGTCGAATCCGTTTTTTATTGAATATGTCAAATTCGGGTCCCGGCGGCCGGGATTCGACTGTCGAATTGTGTCGAATCCAAAAACAGTGGAATCCCAGACGGAATTCGACCGCAATTGCATATACCCCTTAATCTTCTTACAACCAACCTGACTTAACTACTTCTGACTGAACTCATGTGTATATATACCTATAAACATCTGCTAGTACAGTCTAATAGTGTTTTCAGTGCAATAGATAATTATAGATTTGCCATTTACATTCCAAGGTGTCATAAAACAAACCCTGAACTAAGCTGGGTTGTCCTGCTCAAGCAGGCATGGCAAACTTGGCCCACTCTGCCTCAAGCATGGAGAGTATTGTAAAATTCAAAATGGTTTTTCATCCAAAATTCTGTTGTGTTAACAAGTTTTGCCTGTGTTAACAATATTTCAGTTTGAACACACCCCACCCAAATCTAACTCTCTCTGCACATGTTACATCTGCTTCACCTGCAGTGGAACATGGTTTTGCCCAATTGGTAACTTTTCCAGGTTTACTAAGAAACCTGAATATGGCCCATAGGGTGGATCATCTCTGTAACACTGTCACATGTCGTGTAACATGTCAAATAAAATGGTTTAGTATTAATTTTTTTTTTCTTGGTAACTTCTCCCCTTTTCTTGTAGAGGTACAGAACTTCTCCATCTTGCTGTATTGCATCCAAGAAAGCTGTGTGTCTATTCTGTCTCAGGTACATGCAGGCTTTATATCCCATCAATATCTTGTCGTTGCAGTATTTTATTACTTATTGCTAATCAAAGTTGATCTAATGAAAGTTAATAATAAGAGGCCAATGCAATTTTTTGGCAGAAATAGGCTGATTTATTTACAGTGCCTTCAATAGCTTCTGCACCACAATAATATAGAAGGGGAGGGGGATTGAAGAATGGAGGACCACTTGGTTTGCATTATATCATTGAATTAATCCTGTCTGTTCTTTATTTACTGTGTACGTGGTGCCACCATTTTATTATTGTTACGCATTCACCATACCTTAATGTTACATACACCATACAGTTTGTTGTTGGTTGGCAAATTGAGAAATTGCTGTTTTGTTTTATTAAAATAAGAATTTACTTACCGATAATTCTATTTCTCATAGTCCGTAGTGGATGCTGGGGACTCCGAAAGGACCATGGGGAATAGCGGCTCCGCAGGAGACTGGGCACAAAGTAAAAGCTTTAGGACTAGCTGGTGTGCACTGGCTCCTCCCCCTATGACCCTCCTCCAAGCCTCAGTTAGGATACTGTGCCCGGACGAGCGTACACAATAAGGAAGGATTTTGAATCCCGGGTAAGACTCATTACCAGCCACACCAATCACACCGTACAACTTGTGATCTGAACCCAGTTAACAGCATGATAACAGAAGGAGCCTCTGAAAAGATGGCTCACAACAACAATAACCCGATTTTTGTAACAATAACTATGTACAAGTAATGCAGACAATCCGCACTTGGGATGGGCGCCCAGCATCCACTACGGACTATGAGAAATAGAATTATCGGTAAGTAAATTCTTATTTTCTCTAACGTCCTAGTGGATGCTGGGGACTCCGAAAGGACCATGGGGATTATACCAAAGCTCCCAAACGGGCGGGAGAGTGCGGATGACTCTGCAGCACCGAATGAGAGAACTCCAGGTCCTCCTCAGCCAGGGTATCAAATTTGTAGAATTTAGCAAACGTGTTTGCCCCTGACCAAGTAGCTGCTCGGCAAAGTTGTAAAGCCGAGACCCCTCGGGCAGCCGCCCAAGATGAGCCCACTTTCCGTGTGGAATGGGCTTTTACAGATTTTGGCTGTGGCAGGCCTGCCACAAAATGTGCAAGCTGAATTGTACTGCAAATCCAACGAGCAATCGTCTGCTTAGAAGCAGGAGCACCCAGCTTGTTGGGTGCATACAGGATAAACAGCGAGTCAGATTTTCTGACTCCAGCCGTCCTGGAAACATATATTTTCAGGGCCCTGACTACGTCCAGCAACTTGGAATCCTCCAAGTCCCTAGTAGCCGCAGGCACCACAATAGGTTGGTTTAAGTGAAATGCTGAAAACACCTTAGGGAGAAATTGAGGACGAGTCCTCAATTCCGCCCTGTCCGAATGGAAAATCAGATAAGGGCTTTTACAGGATAAAGCCGCCAATTCTGACACGCGCCTGGCCCAGGCCAGGGCCAACAGCATGACCACTTTCCATGTGAGATATTTTAACTCCACAGATTTAAGTGGTTCAAACCAATGTGACTTTTGGAATCCAAAAAAAAAACTACATTGAGATCCCAAGTGCCACTGGAGGCACAAAAGGAGGCTGTATATGCAGTACCCCTTTTACAAACGTCTGAACTTCAGGGACTGAAGCTAGTTCTTTTTGGAAGAAAATTGACAGGGCCGAAATTTGAACCTTAATGGACCCCAATTTCAGGCCCATAGACACTCCTGTTTGCAGGAAATGTAGGAATCGACCCAGTCGAATTTCCACCGTCGGGCCTTACTGGCCTCGCACCACGCAACATATTTTCGCCAATTGCGGTGATAATGTTTTTGCGGTTACATCCTTCCTGGCTTTGATCAGGATAGGGATGACTTCATCCGGAATGCCCTTTTTCCTTCAGGATCCGGCGTTCAACCGCCATGCCGTCAAACGCAGCCGCGGTAAGTCTTGGAACAGACAGGGTCCTTGCTGGAGCAGGTCCCTTCTTAGAGGTAGAGGCCACGGATCCTCCGTGAGCATCTCTTGAAGTTCCGGTTACCAAGTCCTTCTTGGCCAATCCGGAGCCACGAATATAGTGCTTACTCCTCACCATCTTATCAATCTCAGTACCTTGGGTATGAGAGGCAGAGGAGGAAACACATACCCTGACTGGTACACCCACGGTGTTACCAGAGCGTCTACAGCTATTGCCTGAGGGTCCCTGGACCTGGCGCAATACCTGTCGAGTTTTTCCCAACGGTTTATAATCCTGTGGAAGACTTCTGGGTGAAGTCCCCACTCTCCCCGGGTGGAGGTCGTGCTGAGGAAGTCTGCTTCCCAGTTGTCCACTCCCGGAATGAATACTGCTGACAGTGCTATCCCATGATTTTCCGCCCAGCGAAGAATCCTTGCTGCTTCTGTCATTGCCCTTCTGCTTCTTGTGCCACCCTGTCTGTTTACGTGGGTGACTGCCGTGATGTTGTCCGACTGGATCAACACCGGCTGTCCTTGAAGCAAAGGTCTTGCTAAGCTTAGAGCATTGTAAATGTCCCTTAGCTTCAGGATATTTATGTGAAGTGATGTCTCCAGGCTTGACCATAAGTCCTGGATATTCCTTCCCTGTGTGACTGCTCCCGAGCCTCGCAGGCTGGCATCCGTGGTTACCAGGACCCAGTCCTGAATGCCGAATCTGCGGCCCTCTAGAAGATGAGCACTCTGCAACCACCACAGGAGGGACACCCTTGTCCTTGGTGACAGGGTTATCCGCTGATGCATCTGAAGATGCGACCCGGACCATTTGTCCAGCAGGTCCCACTGGAAAGTTCTTGCGTGGAATCTGCCAAATGGGATTGCTTCGTAGGAAGCCCCCATTTTACCCAGAACCCTTGTGCATTGATGCACTGAGACTTGGCTCGGTTTGAGGAGGTTCCTGACTAGCTCGGATAACTCCCTGGCTTTCTCCTCCGGGAGAAACACCTTTTTCTGGACTGTGTCCAGGATCATCCCTAGGAACAGAAGACACGTCGACGGAACCAGCTGCGATTTTGGAATATTGAGAATCCAATCGTGCTGCCGCAACACTATCTGAGATAGTGCTACACCGACCTCCAACTGTTCCCTGGATCTTACCCTTATCAGGGAATCGTCCAAGTAAGGGATAACTAAAATTCCCTTCCTTCGAAGGAACATCATCATTTCGGCCATTACCTTGGTAAAGACCCGGGGTGCCGTGGACCATCCCTACGGCAGCGTCTGAACTGATAGTGACAGTTCTGTACCATAAACCTGAGGTACCCTTGGTGAGAAGGGTAAATTTTGACATGAAGGTAAGCATCCTTGATGTCCCGAGACATCATGTAGTCCCCTTCTTCCAGGTTCGCAATCACTGCTCTGAGTGACTCAATCTTGAATTTGAACCTCTGTATGTAAGTGTTCAAAGATTTTAGATTTTAGAATCGGTCTCACCGAGCCGTCTGGCTTCGGTACCACAATAGTGTGGAATAATACCCCGTTCCCTGTTGCAGGAGGGGTACCTTGATTATCACCTGCTGGGAATACAGCTTGCGAATGGCTTCCAAAACTGCCTCCCTGTCCGAGGGAGACGTCGGTAAAGTCGACTTTTGGAAACGGCGAGGGGGAGACGTCTCGAATTCCAATATGTACCCCTGAGATATTACCTGAAGGATCCAGGGGTCTACTTGCGAGTGAGCCCACTGCGCACTGAAATTCATTGAGAACGGGCCCCCACCGTGCCTGAGCTTGTAAAGCCCTAGCGTCATACTGAGGGCTTGGCAGAGGCTGGAAAGGGTTTCTGTTCCTGGGAACTGGCTGATCTCTGCAGCCTTTTTCCTCTCCCTCTGTCACGAGCAGAAAAGAGGAACCTTTTGTCCGCTTGCCAACAAAGGACTGCGCCTGATAATACGGCGTCTTATTTTGAGAGGCGACCTGGGGTACAAACGTGGATTTCCCAGCTGTTGCCGTGGCCACCAGGTCTAAAAGACCGACCCCAAATGTCCCCTTTCAAAGGCAATACTTCCAAATGACGTTTGGAATCCGCATCACCTGACCATTTTACTGGTAGAATTGGACAACGCACTTATACTTGATGCCAGTCGGCAATTATTCCGCTGTGCATCATGCATATATAGAAATGCATCTTTTAAATGCTCTATAGGCAATAATATACTATCCTTATCTAGGATATCAATATTTCCAGTCAGGGAATCCGACCATGCCAACCCAGCACTGCACCTCCAGGCTGAGGCGATAGCTGGTCGCAGTATAACACCAGTATGTGTGTAAATACCTTTTTTTGGATACCCTCCTGCTTTCTATCAGCAGGATCCTTAAGGGCGGCCATCTCATGAGAGGGTAGAGCCCTTGTTCTTACAAGCGTGTGAGCGCCTTATCCCCCCTAGGGGGTGTTTCCCAATGCATCCTAACCTCTGGCGGGAAAGGGTATGCAGCCAATACTTTTTAAGAAATTCTTAATTGTTATCGGGGGGAAACCCACGCATCATCACACATTTTATTTCTCAGATTCAGGAAAACTACAGGTAGTTTTTCCCTCACCGAACATAATACCCCTATTTTGGTGGTACTCGTATTATCAGAAATGTATAAAACATTTTCCATTGTCTCAATCATGTAACATGTGGCCCTACTGGAAATCACGGTTGTCTCTTCACCGTCGACACAGGAGTCAGTATCCGTGTCGGCGTCTGTATCTGCCATCTGCCTGACGGCCTATGAGACGTCTGGACAGGCACAAGCTGAGTAGCCGGCTGTCTCATGTCAACCACTGTTTTTTTATATAGAGCTGACACTGTCACGTAATTTTCAACAGTACATCCACTCAGGTGTCGACCCCCTAGGGGGTGACATCACTGTTACAGACACTCTGCTCCGCCTCCACATCATTTTCCTCCTCATACATGTCGACACACACGTACCGACACCCAGCACACACACAGGGAATGCTCTGATAGAGGACAGGACCCACTTAGCCCTTTGGGGAGACAGAGGGAGAGTTTGCCAGCACACACCAGAGCGCTATATATGTATAGGGACAACCTTACAATAAGTGTCTATCCCTTATAGCTGCTTATATCTGTTATTTTGCCAAATAAGTGCCCCCCTCTCTTTTTTACCCTGTTTCTGTAGTTGCAGGATGCAGGGGAGATTCTGGGAGCCTTCCTACCAGCGGAGCTGTGTGGGAAAAATGGCGCTGTGTGCTGAGGAGATAGGCCCCGCCCCCTTCACGGCGGGCTCTTCTCCCGCTTTTTACTGGAAAACTGGCAGGGGTTAAATACATCCATATAGCCCAGGAGCTATATGTGATGTATTTTTCGCCAACTAAGGTAAATTCATTGCTTCCCAGGACGCCCCCCCCCAGCGTCCTGCACCCTCAGTGACCGGAGTGTGAAGTGTGCTGAGAGCAATGGCGCACAGCTGCAGTGCTGTGCGCTACCTTATGAAGACAGGAAAGTCTTCTGCCGCCGATTTATGGACCTCTTCTTGCTTCAGCATCTGTAAGGGGGCCGGCGGCGCGGCTCCGGGACCCATCCATGGCTGGGCCTGTGATCGTCCCTCTGGAGCTAATGTCCAGTAGCCTAAGAAACCCAATCCACTCTGCACGCAGGTGAGTTCGTTTCTCTCCCCTAAGTCCCTCGATGCAGTGAGCCTGTTGCCAGCAGGTCTCGCTGAAAATAAAAAACCTATTTAAACTTTTACTCTAAGCAGCTCAGGAGAGCCACCTAGATTGCACCCTTCTCGTTCGGGCACAAAATCTAACTGATGCTTGGAGGAGGGTCATAGGGGGAGGAGCCAGTGCACACCAGCTAGTCCTAAAGCTTTTACTTTGTGCCCAGTCTCCTGCGGAGCCGCTATTCCCCATGGTCCTTTCGGAGTCCCCAGCATCCACTAGGACGTTAGAGAAAATAAAATAGGAATAGCAGTTTAGCTTGACAAAAAAAAATGTGTATGTATGTGTGTGTGTATATGTATATGTATGTGTGTGTGTGTGTGTGTGTGTGTGTGTGTGTGTGTATATATATTTAATAAAAATGGAAGAGCAATCTACCTTTCTCTCAACTAATACGTTTGAAAAGAAACTGTACTTCAATAGTTAAATTTGAGGAACAAGCTTTAGAGTACAAAAGGAGATTTTTAGAAAAAGGTTACCCTCTGTCCTTGATCGAAGCGGCCATCAAAAAAGCGAGGGCGCTGGATAGAACAGAACTTATTAAGTATAAAAAACGCGATGATAAGAATTTAGTCAAAAATGAGAAGATGTTTTGTCCGTTCGTGACTCAATTCAATTCATCTAACTATGAAATCCAGAGGAGCCTTAAACGAAATTGGCATATCTTGCAAATAGATCCGGTATTATCACAACATATATCAGTAAGACCAGATATGGTGTTTAGACGAGCAAAGACTTTAAAAACTCATCTAGCACCTAGTTTGTTGCCTGTTTTGGACAAGAAGGATGACTGTCCATCCAATAGTACCCTATTGCCCAGAGTAGAAGGATTTTATACATGTGGCAAGTGTAAAGTGTGCCAGTATGGGTTAAAAGGTACGAAAACCTTCAGTGGTTTAAATACGGATAAAAAGTTCAGAATAAATAACTTTATTAATTGTAACACTACATATGTTGTATATCTGCTGGAATGTGGGTGCGGGATGCGTTATATTGGCAAGACGAAGAGAGTGCTAAAGTTGAGAATTTTAGAGCACCTAAGAAACATCAGGAACAATGTAGAAAACCATAGTGTTCCACGTCATTTTAAACAGCATCATTGCAGCAATCCAGCCTCATTAAAATTTATAGGGCTGGAACACATACCACTTGACAAGCGTGGTGGAGATAGAGAAAACATATTGAATAAAAGAGAGACATTCTGGATATTTACATTGAAGACTTTGCATCCAAAGGGATTGAATGAGGGGTATGAACTTACTCCGTTTCTCAAATAGGTCACATCTCTCCGTTAAGTGTGCAGCTGGCCTAAATAGCCAGTTTCATGTGGTGTCCCTATTAGTATCATTTGCTCTAATAACATGCTTCAAACTAAAAAAAAAATTTCTTTATAAGATGCTTGAATTGACCTTTTAATTCCCTCTTGAGTCGATATATACGATACAAACAAGAGGCTTTTTAGTATGTGCATAGTTGCTGTGCCATTATAATTAGTCCATCATCTAAACCTGTTGGTGTTGGGAAAAACTCCTGTCTGCTTAATTACCCTGCTGTGGTTGCCAATGGTAACAAGAGTACAATGAATATAGGGTTGGTCAGTATGTGATATATAGAAGTTTGGAATATTGCTTATTTTACTCTAATATAGTTATTGGTTTATGAATAACAATGTGTCTATGGGTAGTGTGAATATTACCTATTAGAGTGCATTAATATTTTTATACTGCATTTACATGATTACATTTCAACAAACAAATTTTTTTTTTATATATGTTTTATTTTTTAATATTCCGTACATATTCATGTACTTTGATGCCTTTATGAATTCTCTCCTAATCGTTTAGACACGTATAAAATGTACTATTTGATAAATTAATCCATTGGTTTAATATGGATCAGCTGCTGTATAGATGATTTGTAGCTGTTCTAAGGGGCCCTACTCATTTGAAGATGCGCCGCCGAGGTGCCCGACGGCCGAAACGGCCGACGAGCGACCCGGCGGCGGGGGGGGGCAGTGACGGGGGGAGTGAAGTTTCTTTACTCCCCCCGTCACGCGGCTGCATTGAAGTGCAGGCAAATATGGACGAGATCGTCCATATTGGCCTGCATGCACAGCCGACGGGAGACCAGCGATGAACGAGCGCGGGGCCGCGCATCGTTCATCGCTGGAGTCTCCACACTGAAAGATATGAACGAGTTCTCGTTCATTTATGAACGAGATCGTTCATATCTTTCAGAAATTCGGCCAGTGTGTAGGGCCTATCAGACATCTTGCATAGGTCAATCAGAGTGCTGCAGGGTGTATTTAAATAATGAGATTGTGATTTCAGACCAAGCCCACTGACGAAGTCTGATGACGAAATGCGTATGGGCGTGGTCTGACGTATGGATACTGAATCACGTATGCTGAGTTGTATTGTGGGATAATTTCATGCTGGTTATACAAGCGGTGGTTTAACCACCTTTTATGGTACGGGTTTTATTTGATCATCGTATTTGGATGTGTTATAAATAAATTGTTACACTTTTAATGCACTATTGGCGCTCCCTGCTTCTTTCAAAATTTCTCGGCATATATATATTTGTGACATGTGTGAAGATTGAGATCCACTATTACCGCATAGAATTGTTTCATGGAGGGGCACCAGAGAAGCAGTTGCATCATTCATTTGTGTGTCGGTTGTTGGGAGGAATGAGTATACATATATACACACTGTTAGGTCCAAATATATTTGAACACTGACACAATTTTCAGAATTTTGTCACGCCACCACATTGGATGTGAAATAAAAGTGGACTTGCAAATGAAGTGCAGACGTTCAGCTTTAATTCAAGGAGTTGAAAAAAAAAATGTTGTGTGAAACATTTAGGAATTGCAACTATTTTTATACACAGTCCCCTATCTTCAAGGGCTCAAATGTAATTTGACAAATTATTAACATAATCCTAACTAAAATGTTCATTTGTAATACTTTGTTGAAAATCCTTTGCAGGCAATGACTGTCTGAAACCCAAGGATATCACCAAATACTGGGTTTCCTCCTCTGTTAGGCTTTGCCAGGTCTTTACTGCTGCTGTCTTTAGTCGTTTGTTCGTGTGGTCTTTCAGCCTTTAGTTTTGTCTTAAGCAAGTGAAATGTATGCTCGATCAGGTGATTGACTTCGGCCATTGTAGAATTTCCACTTTTTGCCTTAAACTCCTGGGTTGCTTTCGCAGTACTGTATGTTTTGGGTCATTGCTCATCTGTACTGTGAAGCTCTGTCCAATCATCTCTGCTGAATTTGTCTGAATCTGAGCATACCGTATATAAATTAAATATACACTTCAGAATTAATCCAGCTGCATCTGTCTCCTGTCACATCATCAATAAACACTAGTGACACAGTACCATTGGAAGTCATGCATGCTCATGCCATCACACTGCCTCCTTTGGGTTATACGGATGATGTGGTATGCTTCAGATCATGAGCCATTCTGATCCTTCGCCGTACTATATTCTTCCTAGTTTCATCTGCCCAAAGATTACTGTTCTAGAACTGGGCAGGATTTTTTAGCTGTTGTTTGGCAAAGTCTAATTTGGCCTTTCTATTTTTAAGTCTTATGAATGGTTTGCACCTTGTGGTTAACCCTCTATATTTGCTCTTGTTACGGCTCCTCTTTATGGTAGACTTGAATAATGATATGCCTAACCTCCTGGAGAGTGTTTTTCACTCGTATGGATCTTGTGAAGGGGGTTTTCTTTATCATGGAAAGGATCCTGTGATCGTTCACCACTGTTGTCTTCCATGGATGTCTAGGCCTTTTTGTGTTGCTGAGCTCGCCAGTGCGTTCTTTTTTTTTTTTTTTTTTTCTCATCAGAGTGTACTAAAGTATTCATTTGTCCACTCCTAACATTTCCATTATCTCTCTGATAGATTTTGCTTGTTTTTGAAGTCTAAAGCTGGGCATACACTAAACAGTTATGTAGCAAATAATCTGCCAGATCTAGCTGGTTGGAATGGAAATCTGGTAATGGATGAGAGCAAATTACAATGGGCCATTTGCTCCAAAACACTGGAAAACAGACAAAACCTGTCGTTCATTTCCGGTGAGCGGACCCTGAGCAGCGGCCGCATTTTATATGGGCTCCCCGGTCTCTGAGGACAAAGTGCAGGTCCAGAGACTACAATAGCGCCGGCGCTCACCTGGTCTGTGCGGCGCCGTGCCGGGGATACTGCAGGGAAGGCACTGAATCATCGCCGGCCCCCTGCGCAGCCACAACACCGGAGTCTGGCCCGACGGCTGTCTCTCACGCCGCAGCCTCCGGCACCCGACGCCATCTTGCGGCTCCCATCAACGCCGCGTGCGCTCCTGCGGAATCAGCGGGACTGGCGGCACCTTGGCCTCTGACCACTACCCAGGGGATGAACACAGCCTGAATAGAGTGAGGAGTTTCACTGGACTCCCTGCAGACGCTGAGCCCTGCTGAGATCTGCACAGTGCACACTCTGGGGTGCTTGAGGACCCGGTGGCCATCTTGGTTCCTGGAACTTGGCCAACTCTGCCCCAAGTTAAATAGTAAGAGACAAACTCTTTTTCTCTGACGTCCTAGTGGATGCTGGGAACTCCGTAAGGACCATTGGGAATAGCGGCTCCGCAGGAGACTGGGCACAAAAGTAAAGCTTTAGGACTACCTGGTGTGCACTGGCTCCTCCCCCTATGACGCTCCTCCAAGCCTCAGTTAGATTTTTGTGCCCGGCCGAGAAGGGTGCATTCTAGGAGGCTCTCCTGAGTTTCTTAGTAAAAGTTTAGTTTTAGGTTTTTTATTTTCAGTGAGAACTGCTGGCAACAGGCTCACTGCATCGAGGGACTAAGGGGAGAAGAAGCGAACCTGCCTGCTTGCAGCCAGCTTGGGCTTCTTGGCTACTGGACACCATTAGCTCCAGAGGGACCGAACACAGGCCCAGCCTCGGAGTCCAGTCCCAGAGCCGCGCCGCCGCCCCCCTTACAGAGCCAGAAGCAAGAAGAGGTCTGGAAAATCGGCGGCAGAAGACATCAGTCTTCACCAAGGTAGCGCACAGCACTGCAGCTGTGCGCCATTGCTCCTCAGGCACACTTCACACTCCGGTCACTGAGGGTGCAGGGCGCTGGGGGGGGGGCGCCCTGAGCAGCAATAGAAACACCTTGGCTGGCGAAAATACATCACATATAACCCCCAGGGCTATATGGATGTATTTTAACCCCTGCCAGAATACAGCAAAAAGCGGGAGAAAAGTCCGCAGAGAAGGGGGCGGAGCCTATCTCCTCAGCACACAGGCGCCATTTTCCCTCACAGCTTCGCTGGAAGGACGTCTCCCTGACTCTCCCCTGCAGTCCTGCACTACAGAAAAGGGTAAAACAAGAGAGGGGGGCACTAATTAGGCGCAGTATAAATAAAACAGCAGCTATAAGGGGAAAAACACTTCTATAAGGTTATCCCTGTATATATATAGCGCTCTGGTGTGTGCTGGCATACTCTCCCTCTGTCTCCCCAAAGGGCTAGTGGGGTCCTGTCCTCTATCAGAGCATTCCCTGTGTGTGTGCTGTGTGTCGGTACGATTGTGTCGACATGTATGAGGCGGAAAATGGTGTGGAGGCGGAGCAATTGCCTGTAATGGAGATGTCAGCCCCTAGGGAGTCGACACCTGAGTGGCTGAGCTTATGGAAGGAATTACGTGACAGTGTCAGCGCTTTACAAAAGACGGTTGATGACATGAGACAGCAGGCTACTCAGCTCGTGCCTGTCCAGGCGTCTCAAAAGCCATCAGGGGCTCTAAAACGCCCGTTACCTCAGATGGCAGATACAGACGCCGACACGGATACTGACTCCAGTGTCGACGATGAAGAGACGAATGTGACTTACAGTAGGCCCACACGTTACATGATTGATGCTATGAAAAATGTTTTACATATTTCTGATAATACAAGTACCACTAAAAAGGGTATTATGTTTGGTGAGAAAAAACTGCCTGTAGTTTTTCCTGCATCTGAGGAATTAAATGAAGTGTGTGATGAAGCGTGGGTTTCCCCCGATAAAAAACTGATAATTCCTAAAAGGTTATTAGCATCATACCCCTTCCCGCCAGAGGATAGGGCACGTTGGGAAACACCCCCTAAGGTGGATAAAGCGCTCACACGTTTGTCAAAACAGGTGGCACTACCGTCTCCTGATACGGCCGCCCTTAAGGAACCTGCTGACAGAAAGCAGGAGAATATCCTAAAATGTATATACACTCACACGGGTGTTATACTGCGACCAGCAATCGCCTCAGCCTGGATGTGCAGTGCTGGGGTGGCTTGGTCGGATTCCCTGACTGACAATATTGATACCTTAGATAGGGACAGTATATTACTGACTATAGAGCATTTGAAAGATGCATTTCTATATATGCGTGATGCACAGAGGGATATTTGCCGACTGGCATCAAGAGTAAGTGCGCTGTCCATTTCTGCCAGAAGAGGGTTATGGACGAGGCAGTGGTCAGGTGATGCTGATTCCAAAAGGCATATGGAAGTATTGCCTTACAAAGGGGAGGCGTTATTTGGGGTAGGTCTATCAGACCTGGTGGCCACGGCAACTGCTGGGAAATCCACATTTTTACCCCAGGTAGCCTCTCAACATAAGAAGACGCCGTATTATCAGGCGCAGTCCTTTCGGCCCCATAAGGGCAAGCGGGCAAAAGGCTCCTCATTTCTGCCCCGTGGCAGAGGGAGAGGAAAAAGGCTGCAGCAAACAGCCAGTTCCCAGGAACAGAAGCCCTCTCCCGTTTTCTGCCAAGTCCTCAGCATGACGCTGGGGCTTTACAAGCGGACTCAGGCACTCCCCTAAAGTCTGCTTTACCGACGTCTCCCTCCGACAGGGAGGCGGTATTGGAAGCCATTCACAAGCTGTATTCCCAGCAGGTGATAATCAAGATACCCCTCCTGCAACAGGGACAGGGGTATTATTCCACGCTGTTTGTGGTACCGAAGCCGGACGGCTCGGTGAGACCTATTTTAAATCTGAAATCCTTGAACACTTACATACACAGGTTCAAATTCAAGATGGAGTCACTCAGAGCGGTGATTGCGAACTTGGAAGAAGGGGATTATATGGTGTCTTTGGACATCAAGGAGGCTTACCTCCATGTCCCAATTTACCCTTCTCACCAAGGATACCTCAGGTTTGTGGTACAGAACTGTCACTATCAGTTTCAGACGCTGCCGTTTGGTTTGTCCACGGCACCCCGGGTCTTTACCAAGGTAATGGCCGAAATGATGATACTCCTTCGAAGGAAGGGAGTTTTAGTTATCCCGTACTTGGACGATCTCCTGATAAGGGCAAGATCCAGGGAACAATTGGTAGTCGGGGTAGCACTATCTCAAGTAGTGTTGCGGCAGCACGGTTGGATTCTCAATATTCCAAAATCGCAGCTGATCCCGACGACACGTCTTCTATTCCTAGGGATGATCCTGGACACAGTCCAGAAAAAGGTGTTTCTCCCGGAGGAGAAAGCCAGGGAGTTATCCGAACTAGTCAGAAACCTCCTAAAACCAGGCCAAGTGTCAGTGCATCAATGCACAAGGGTCCTGGGAAAAATGGTGGCTTCCTACGAAGCAATCCCTTTCGGCAGATTCCACGCAAGAACTTTCCAGTGGGACCTGCTGGACAAATGGTCCGGATCGCATCTTCAGATGCATCAGCGGATAACCCTGTTACCAAAGACAAGGGTGTCTCTCCTGTGGTGGTTGCAGAGTGCTCATCTTCTAGAGGGCCGCAGATTCGGCATTCAGGACTGGGTCCTGGTGACCACGGATGCCAGCCTGCGAGGCTGGGGAGCAGTCACACAGGGAAGAAATTTCCAGGGCTTGTGGTCAAGCCTGGAGACATCACTTCACATAAATATCCTGGAGCTGAGGGCCATTTACAATGCCCTAAGCCAAGCAAGACCTCTGCTTCAAGGTCAGCCGGTGCTGATCCAGTCGGACAACATCACGGCAGTCGCCCACGTGAACAGACAGGGCGGCACAAGAAGCAGGAGGGCAATGGCAGAAGCTGTAAGGATTCTTCGCTGGGCGGAAAATCATGTGATAGCACTGTCAGCAGTGTTCATTCCGGGAGTGGACAACTGGGAAGCAGACTTCCTCAGCAGACACGACCTCCACCCGGGAGAGTGGTGACTTCACCCAGAAGTCTTCCACATGATTGTAAACCGTTGGAAAAAACCAAAGGTGGACATGATGGCGTCCCGCCTCAACAAAAAATTGGACAGGTATTGCGCCAGGTCAAGGGACCCTCAGGCAATAGCTGTGGACGCTCTGGTAACACCATGGGTGTACCAGTCAGTGTATGTGTTTCCCTACTCTGCCTCTCATACCCAAGGTACTGAGAATTATAAGACGGAGAGGAGTAAGAACTATACTCGTGGCTCCGGATTGGCCAAGAAGGACTTGGTACCCGGAACTTCAAGAGATGCTCACAGAGGACCCGTGGCCTCTACCTCTAAGAAGGGACCTGCTCCAGCAAGGACCCTGTCTGTTCCAAGACTTACCACGGCTGCGTTTGACGGCATGGCGGTTGAACGCCGGATCCTGAAGGAAAAAGGCATTCCGGAAGAAGTCATTCCTACCCTGATCAAAGCCAGGAAGGATGTGACCGCAAAGCATTATCACCGCATTTGGCGGAAATATGTTGCGTGGTGCGAGGCCAGGAAGGCCCCAACGGAGGAATTTCAACTGGGTCGATTCCTGCATTTCCTGCAAACAGGAGTGTCTATGGGCCTAAAATTAGGATCCATTAAGGTTCAGATTTCAGCCCTGTCGATTTTCTTCCAGAAAGAACTAGCTTCAGTTCCTGAAGTTCAGACGTTTGTCAAGGGGGTGCTGCATATACAGCCTCCTTTTGTGCCTCCAGTGGCACCTTGGGATCTCAATGTAGTTTTGGGGTTCCTAAAATCACATTGGTTTGAACCGCTTAAATCTGTGGATTTGAAATATCTCACATGGAAAGTGGTCATGCTGTTGGCCCTGGCTTCGGCCAGGCGCGTGTCAGAATTGGCGGCTTTATCTTATAAAAGCCCTTACCTGATTTTTCATACGGACAGGGCAGAATTGAGGACTCGTCCACAATTTCTCCCTAAGGTGGTTTCAGCGTTTCACCTGAACCAGCCTATTGTGGTACCTGCGGCTACTAGGGACTTGGAGGACTCCAAGTTGCTGGACGTTGTCAGGGCCCTGAAAATATATGTTTCCAGGACGGCTGGAGTCAGAAAATCTGACTCCCTGTTTATCCTGTATGCACCCAACAAGCTGGGTGCTCCTGCTTCTAAGCAGACTATTGCTCGTTGGATTTGTAGTACAATTCAGCTTGCACATTCTGTGGCAGGCCTGCCACAGCCAAAATCTGTAAAAGCCCATTCCACAAGGAAGGTGGGCTCATCTTGGGCGGCTGCCCGAGGGGTCTCGGCTTTACAACTTTGCCGAGCAGCTACTTGGTCAGGGGCAAACACGTTTGCTAAATTCTACAAAATTGATACCCTGGCTGAGGAGGACCTGGAGTTCTCTCATTCGGTGCTGCAGAGTCATCCGCACTCTCCCGCCCGTTTGGGAGCTTTGGTATAATCCCCATGGTCCTTACGGAGTTCCCAGCATCCACTAGGACGTCAGAGAAAATAAGAATTTACTTACCGATAATTCTATTTCTCGTAGTCCGTAGTGGATGCTGGGCGCCCATCCCAAGTGCGGATTGTCTGCAATACTTGTACATAGTTATTGTTAACTAAATCGGGTTATTGTTGTTGTGAGCCATCTTTCCAGAGGCTCCTCTGTTATCATGCTGTTAACTGGGTTCAGATCACAAGTTGTACGGTGTGATTGGTGTGGCTGGTATGAGTCTTACCCGGGATTCAAAATCCTTCCTTATTGTGTACGCTCGTCCGGGCACAGTATCCTAACTGAGGCTTGGAGGAGGGTCATAGGGGGAGGAGCCAGTGCACACCAGGTAGTCCTAAAGCTTTACTTTTGTGCCCAGTCTCCTGCGGAGCCGCTATTCCCCATGGTCCTTACGGAGTTCCCAGCATCCACTACGGACTACGAGAAATAGAATTATCGGTAAGTAAATTCTTATTTTCCATTACCCTAACCCTCCCCCCTGTGGCTGGGAGATTTATTTGTAAGAGTGCTACCTTCATCTGCTTAGGCGCTGCACATATTTACAGACATAAGAGTGGCAGCCTGATATCCTCTCACTGTCTATCACTAAACGCTTCCCTCCACTGTTCTGTATTATGCACTTTGTGATTTGCTTGGAATAGTAGAAGGTTTGTCTATATGTAACCTCCCTGCTGTTTACTGCATCGGATCTGCCAGGCTAGACGCACATATTCAGTGCCTGTATTCTCGTGCTCCTCCTTATGGATAAATTTATGGCAAAACAACAGAAAGCTGGCAGAGGGGGCGCGGTGGTTAGAACCAGAGATACCAGGGCCAATCCTCCAGCGCCCACCAGCCCTTCTTCGTCACCTGGGAGAGATGATGTAATGGATGGAATCACCGACCCTGACAAATACAGCTCGACAGCTATTGCTAAGGCGCAGGAGATTTCTGATTTAATATCACCCTTGCTCGATTAAAAATTAGCTGGACTTAAGGAATCCATTGATTCGGCTATGTCGCAACTAAAAGACCATAACACTCGTATAGAAGAGGCGGAGCAACGCATCTCTACTGTTGAGCATGACCTCCTAGCGGCTTAAGCGGTTATTAAGTCCCAGGAATCGGCTCTCACGGCAGTCCAAGAGAAGCTTGAGGACTTAGAAAATTGCAATCGCAGAAGTAATTTACGTATCATCGGCCTACCGGAGTCAGTTAAAATGGCGGATCTCATGCCGCTGGTTTTGGTCTGGCTGCCGAAGGAATTGGGCTGCTCTCCTGATTCAGGCTCTATCCTGGTGGAACGAGTACACAGGATTGGACCGGACCGCCCAAATGATCAACGTAGACCTCGGCCAGTTATATTAAATTTTCTTAACTACACTGATAAAGTTCGTATTCTTGATGCGTACCGGAACACAAAGATCTGACTTATCAAGGTAACAGATTATTGCTTTTTCAGGACTTCTCGTATCAGGTCGCCATGAAGAGACGGGAGTTCTCCCCTATTTGCAAGCTTCTTTTCAATGCTGGACTGCGTTTTGCCTTACTTTACCCGGCTAAGCTCCGTGTGTTCTACGCTGGTAAACAGCATCTTTTTGATTCCCCGCAAGCCGCAAAAGTCTTTGTGAGTTCTCTCCCAGAAGCTTCGCCGCACGACACGGATGTGGCGGAATGACTGATGTGAATATAGCTGTACAACATATTCCATTGTGTTCAAAATGCCTGATTTCTCTTTGCATTTGTGGTTTTTCCAGTTTGTTTTATTGTCATTGCTACTTATTCTTCTTACACGTGCATACCATGGGGTAAATTTACTAACATTCGTAATTTTCGGAAAAAGGTCAAAGTTCAATCACGAATGACATCGAAAGTGTAAAACTGCAACTTTTTGAATTTATTACGACTAATTTACTAAGCTGCCGTATTCGGGTTTTTTTTTTCTTCCGATGTCGATGTCATTCGTTTTTTTTTTTTTTGTTTTTTACGGCAGTGATTAGCAAAACACTGCCGACTTTTTTTACAATTAATCTCGGCCGGATCTGTGTGATCCGTGCTGGGGTTCATTTTTTTTTTTTTTTTTAATTAAACACTGTAAAATCTAAAAAAAAAATTGCGTGGGGTCCCCCCTCCTAAGCATAACCAGCCTCGGGCTCTTTGAGCCGATCCTGGTTGCAAAAATATGGGGAAAAAAATGACAGGGGTTCCCCCATATTTAAGCAACCAGCATCGGGCTCTGCGCCTGGTCCTGGTTCCAAAAATACGGGGGACAAAAAGAGTAGGGGTCCCCCGTATTTTTAAAACCAGCACCGGGCTCCACTAGCTGGACAGATAATGCCACAGCCGGGGGTCACTTTTATATAGTGCCCTGCGGCCGTGGCATCAAAAATCCAACTAGTCACCCCTGGCCGGGGTACCCTGGGGGAGTGGGGACCCCTTCAATCAAGGGGTTCCCCCCCCCCAGCCACCCAAGGGCCAGGGGTGAAGCCCGAGGCTGTCCCCCCCCCATCCAATGGGCTGCGGATGGGGGGGCTGATAGCCTTTGATGTAAATGAAAATATATTGTTTTTAGTAGCAGTACTACAAGTCCCAGCAAGCCTCCCCCGCATGCTGGTACTTGGAGAACCACAAGTACCAGCATGCGGCGGAAAAACGGGCCCGCTGGTACCTGTAGTACTACCACTAAAAAAATACCCCAAAAAACACAAGACACACACACCTTGAAAGTATAATTTTATTACATACATACACACAAACATACATACATACTTACCTATGTTCCCACGCAGGTCGGTCCACTTGTCCAGTAGAATCCAAGGGTACCTGTTGAATAAATTATACTCACGAGATCCAGGGGCCCAGGGTCCTCGTCGCATCCATTTATAATCCAGGTACTTGAATAAAAAAACAAAACGCAGAGCCGAGCCACGAACTGAAAGGGGACCCATGTTTTCACATGGGTCACCTTTCCCCGAATGCCAGAAACCCACTCTGACTTCTGTCTAAGTGGGTTTCTTCAGCCAATCAGGGAGCGCCACGTTGTAGCACTCTCCTGATCGGCTGTGTGCTCCTGTCCTAACTGACAGGCAGCACACGGCAGTGTTACAATGTAGCGCCTATGCGCTACATTGTAACCAATGCTGGGAACTTTCTGCCCTGCGGTTGACCTAAAGTGACGTCACCGCTGAGCAGAAAGTTCCCAGCATTGGTTACAATGGAGCGCATAGGCGCTACATTGTAACACTGCCGTGTGCCGCCTGTCACTCAGTACAGGAGCACACAGCCGATCAGGAGAGTGCTACAACGTGGCACTCCCTGATTGGCTGAAGAAACCCACTTAGACATCAGTCAGAGTGGGTTTCTGGCAGTCGGGAAAAGGGGATCCATGTGCAAACATGGGTCCCCTTTTAGTGCGTGGCTCGGGTGTCCGTTTTGTTATTTTTTTCAAGTACGTGGATTACACCTGGATTCCCCGAGGACCCTGGACCCCTGGATCTCGTGAGTATAATTTCTTCAACAGGTACCCCTTGGATTCTACTGGAGAAGAGGACCGACCTGCGTGGGAACATAAGGTAAGTATGTATGTATGTGTGTATGTATGTAATAAAATTATACTTTCACGGTGTGTGTGTCTTGTGTTTTTTTGGGTATTTTTTTAGTAGTAGTACTACAGGTACCAGCGGGCCCGTTTTTCTGCCGCATGCTGGTACTTGTGGTTCTCCAAGTACCAGCATGCGGGGGAGGCTTGCTGGGACTTGTAGTACTGCTACTAAAAACAATATCTTTTCTTTTACAACAAAGGCTATCAGCCCCCCCATCCGCAGCCCATTGGATGGGGGGGGGACAGCCTCGGGCTTCACCCCTGGCCCTTGGGTGGCTGGGGGGGGGGGACCTTTTGATTGAAGGGGTCCCCACTCCCCCAGGGTACCCCGGCCAGGGGTGACTAGTTGGATTTTTGATGCCACGGCCGCAGGGCACTATATAAAAGTGACCCCCGGCTGTGGCATTATCTGTCCAGCTAGTGGAGCCCGGTGCTGGTTTTAAAAATACGGGGGACCCCTACTCTTTTTGTCCCCCGTATTTTTGGAACCAGGACCAGGCGCAGAGCCCGATGCTGGTTGCTTAAATATGGGGGAACCCCTGTCAATTTTTTCCCCATATTTCTGCAACCAGGATCGGCTCAAAGAGCCCGAGGCTGGTTATGCTTAGGAGGGGGGACCCCACGCAATTTTTTTTGAAAAAATAAGCACTTTCCCACCCCTTCCCACTGATATACATGCACGGATCTCATGGATCCGTGCATGCCTATCCAATCACGAATAAAAAAAAAAGGTCTGGTTTTTTTTAGCACTTTTTTACGAGTTGTAATTTTTCACGGCAGTGTTTGTTTTTTTTTTGCTTTGCACTTCTTAGTAAATGACCGAGATTCATACTTAAACAGCCGCGTTTTGACCGATGGTGTATTCATTCGTGATTTTTTTCCTAGGACTTCAAAATATTACGAATGCCCTCATCACTGCCGTGATTATTGCTTAGTAAATTACCGAGATGACACTTTGATGAAAAAACGGCATCTCGGTCAAAATCGGGAGCTTAGTAAATTTACCCCCATGTGTGTCTTAGAGTCATAGATGTGCTTTACATAGTCATTGTTCTTCATGTTCTCCCACCCTCCCACTGCTGCCTTCCCTTTTTCTTCTATACTCAAATCCGTTTTTTTGTTTTTGATGACAAGGGGCTCTCTGAGTCTCACGTTTTGGTTCGTAAAATGTTTAAAATTTATAGGACTGTATCTTGGTCACTCTTTTTTGTAATCTTTTTTCAGAGGTTATTAGTGGTGAAGTTACACACACGTTTTCTTATATCCTGTTTATTCAGCGTACCCCGTGCTTGCTGGGACACGGGGGCTGACGAGTTATGATGTCTTTTTCATTTTGTTCTTTGTTAGATTGGGAATAGGATGACAGTATGGCCCCACAGCCAGTTACTGCTATAGTACAACGTTCCTTGAAGTTCCTTTCGTGGAACGTTGAGGGGCTAAACACCCCTATTAAACGCAAAAAGGTTTTGCAACACTTAAAACGGCTACGGCCTGATATTGCGGTGCTTCAGGAGACCCATTGGAGAGCCAGCGATACTAACACCCTTCGTGAGGTGTGGATCGGTGATGTAACAGCTGCTTCTTTCTTGACCCAAAAAAAGAGGGGTCTTGATAATTCTCCGCAAATCTCTTCGATATAGAATATTAGACTCACAGTTAGATGTAGAGGGTCGTTTTTTGTTTCTCAAGTTGGAAATTGAAGGTGAATTATTTACTGTGGCGACTCTGTATGCTCCAACGGGTCCTAATAACGCCTTTTTTACTGTTGTGTATGCCAAACTGCAGGATTGGGTGGAAGGTGTATTGGTTCTGGGTGGTGACTTTAATACCACATTGTCACCCCCGTTAGACAAATCAGATCTCCCTACACGTGGTCGCTCTGGTGTATCACCTGCATTGTCGCTATTGACACAAACTCTATGTTTGATAGATCCCTGGAGATATCAACATTCGGTAGAGAGGGCATACACATTCTATTCGCACCCACATCGTACTTCCTCGAGAATAGATTTCTGGTTGGTGTCCACTTCTCTACTCTCTCGGATCTGCGACTCTAAGGTTGAGAATATTGCGTTATCTGACCACGCTCCCACTTGGTTCACATTATCCCTTAATGTACCTAAGGTCACTACTTTCAACTGGAGGTTTCCGACATATCTTTATACTTCACCAGATTTTAAATTGTTTTTAGACCAGCAGATGGCTAACTATATAGATGATAATATTAAGCATACAGAGGACATTAATTTATTCTGGGCGGCCTCTAAACCTGTCTTGAGAGGTCATATAATTGCTTTTGTCTCTAGTAAGAAAAAGAGTCTAAATCAGAGATTTCAGTCACTGAGCTTACAACTGAAAGAGGCCTATGAAGCCCTCTTGTGTTCAGACACTGAAACTACACGTAATGAATATAAATATTTTAAGGCCCTTTATGATACTTTATGTACGGAGAGAGCGCAATGGTGTTTAGATTATCAAAAACACAGATATTTCAAATGGGGAAATAAGGCCGGGAAGTTGCTAGCTAATGTAGTTAAAGGATACGGGAAAGCTACGAATATTCAATCTCTCACGGCACTTTCGGGCAAGCTATATGATACTCCTGATATTGCTGATGCCTTTTTGCAGTATTATAAAGATTTGTACACTGCCCCTATAGACAATCCAGTTTTAGGCGCTAATTTCCTTAAAACTGTTGCAGACCCTAAATTGTCTGATGAAGAGCGTGACTCTCTTACCGCCCCGATCTCTGAACTTGAACTCACGAATGCCATAAAACACCTCCCTGTTGGGAAATCTCCGGGCCCAGATGGCCTTAGTGCCGAATATTATAAATTACTATGCCCTACCTTAGTACCCCATTTATTGTCGTTATATAATTCTATTCTGGAAGAGAATGAAGCTCCGTCTGACTTTAATCAGGCTCGCATAATAATAATACACAAACCAGGGAAGGACCCACAGCTGGTCCAATCTTATCGTCCAATATCTCTTCTCAATCAGGACCTCAAGATTCTCACTACAATCATAGCACACAGACTACAATTGCTATTGCCCACTCTATTGCACCCCTCACAGACAGGCTTTGTGAAAGGCAGGACCTCTGTGCTTAACATGCGTCAGGTAATCGCAGTTCTGACGAAGTCGCTCTCATCAACTTCTGGCAACGCCCTCTTATTGAGTTGTGATGCGGACAAGGCTTTTGATAGGGTGTCATGGGCCCATCTATTGAGAACGTTACATTCTAGAAACTTTGGAGCACAATTTGTTACTTTCTTTAGGACTTTATATAAAATACCGAGGGTGAGTCTCACGGTTAATAATTTTAACACTGAATCCTTTCAACTATATAGAGGCACTAGACAGGGTTGTCCCCTGTCCCCATTGCTTTTCAATTTGGCTTTGGACCCGCTTATACGCCACTTTTATGATTGCTCGGATTGGAGAGGAGTACATATAGGACATCACGAGTTGAAAGTAACTGCCTATGCGGATGATCTCTTGTTGTTTTTTGAGAATCCTCAAGCGGCTCTGCCCAGTTTACTTACACTGCTGGAGGACTTTCATAAGATATCGGGATTTCTCATTAATAAATCACAATCTGAAGCCTTAGCATTACATAACGCTGCCAAATTACATTGGGACGACAAGTTCCCATTTAAATGGGCCACCTCCTCTTTGAAATATTTAGGACTAAATGTCCCCGCCAACCCACTCAATTTGTATAGGGCGAATTTTCCGGGCATAATTAATCGTATACAGTCTGACTTTGCTAGTTGGAAACATTTGCCCCTGTCTTATTTAGGCAGATGTCATCTCATAAAAATGATTTCTTTCCCGAGAATACTGTACCCACTGCAGATGTTGCCTCTACTGATCTCAGATACAGATCTTAAAATTTTAAATACAGCGGTTAGTAAATTCATTTGGGCGAATAAAGAAAACCACGTAGCTCCTTATTTAAATTAAGTCAACCTCCCACATTGGGGGGGGGGGGGGGGGTTAACCTGCCTTGTTTTCGCACCTATGCTCTAGCGGCAAATTATAGATATGCTCTGGACTGGTTGAAAGACACCGAAAATTATGCCAATACGAGCTTAGAACAAGCATTGTGCCCTCAGATATCATTGTCTAGTCTATTGCATATGCGACCTTCCGCTTTCCCGGCTCGTATTTCCAAAAACTTATTACTGACTACCACTTGTACTGCCTGGAGGCTGGTACGTAAGAAGATGGGGGTCTCAGCCTCCCATACAATTTTTCTCCCAATAACCCATAGCATTGGATTCGCCAGGGGTTTGTCGCCCAATTTCCCCGCCTCTTGGTCTAGGAAAGGTCTGCGATTAATTTATCAATTTTTAGATTTAGACACCTTACAGTTGCGTACACTTGAACATCTTCAACAATCGTACCCGCAAATCCCTATACCCCTCTTCGTTTATTTTGAAATTCGCAGTTTTATAAAGAAAGTTCTATCGGCCCTATCAGATAAGGACAAGTCATGCAATATAGATAATATAGTCAGCCGGGGCTCCCTATTGATTTTTCTCGACCTCATTCATATATTCCCTGGTGAAAAGTCAGCTGAATTTAGGAACACTGAGCTCTGGCCTGGCAAAATGGAGGGGGGTATTTCCTAATGTATCCATACAAGACATCTTGTCTTCCTTTGTCAAATTAAACAAATGCCTTATTTCAACTTCCTACGCAGAAATGCACTACAAATTGTTACGTCATGCATATTTCTCTGACGTCCTAGTTGATGCTGGGAACTCCGTAAGGACCATGGGGAATAGACGGGCTCCGCAGGAGACTGGGCACTCTAAGAAAGAATTAGGACTACTGGTGTGCACTGGCTCCTCCCTCTATGCCCCTCCTCCAGACCTCAGTTAGAATCTGTGCCCGGCTCGAGCTGGTTGCACACTAGGGGCTCTCCTGAGCTTCTAGTAAAGAAAGTATTTATTAGGTTTTTTATTTTCAGTGAGATCTGCTGGCAACAGACTCACTGCTACGAGGGACTTAGGGGAGAGAAGCGAACCTACCTGCTTGCAGCTAGCTTGGGCTTCTAGGCTACTGGACACCATTAGCTCCAGAGGGATCGAACACAGGCCCAGCCTCGGTCGTCCGGTCCCGGAGCCGCGCCGCCGTCCCCCTTGCAGAGCCAGAAGCAAGAAGAACGTCCTGGAAATCGGCGGCTGAAGACTCCGGTCTTCATTAAGGTAGCGCACAGCACTGCAGCTGTGCGCCATTGCTCCCTATGCACACCACATACTCCGGTCACTGATGGGTGCAGGGCGCTGGGGGGGTGGGGCGCCCTGGGCTGCAATTAGAGTACCTTACATTGGCAAACAGCACATAATATAGTCTAATAAACTATATATGTGCAAAAATCCCCTGTCATAATATTAATATAAGAGCAGGAGAAGCCCGCCGAAAAGGGGGCGGGGCTATCTCCCTCAGCACACTGGCGCCATTTCCTCTTCACAGCTCCGCTGGAAGACAGCTCCCCAGGCTCTCCCCTGCAGTTTCCAGGCTCAAAGGGTAAAAAAGAGAGGGGGGGCACTAAATTTAGGCGCAAACTGTATTTGTATAGCTGCTATAGGGAAAATCACTTTGTGTTAGTGTAAATCCCTGATTATATAGCGCTGTGGTGTGTGCTGGCATACTCTCTCTCTGTCTCCCCAAAGGACTTGGTGGGGTCCTGTCCTCAGTCAGAGCATTCCCTGTGTGTGTGCGGTGTGTCGGTACGGCTGTGTCGACATGTTTGATGAGGAGGCTTATGTGGAGGCGGAGCAGGTGCCGATAAATGTGATGTCACCCCCTGCGGGGTCGACACCAGAGTGGATGGATATGTGGAAGGTTTACACGACAGTGTCAACTCCTTACATAAAAGGTTCGATGACATAACAGCTGTGGGACAGCCGGCTTCTCAGCCAGTGCCTGCCCAGGCGTCTCAAAGGCCATCAGGGGCTCAAAAACGCCCGCTACCTCAGATGGCAGACACAGATGTCGACACGGAGTCTGACTCCAGTGTCGACGAGGACTAGACTAATGTACATTCCACTAGGGCCATCCGTTGCATGATTACGGCAATGAAAAATGTGTTGCACATTTCTGACATTAACCCAGGTACCACTAAAAAGGGTATTATGTTTGGGGAGAAAAAGCAACCAGTGGTTTTTCCCCCATCAGATGAGTTGAATGAAGTGTGTGAAGAAGCGTGGGCTTCCCCCGATAAGAAACTAGTGATTTCTAAAAAGTTACTGATGGCGTACCCTTTCCCGCCAGAGGACAGGTTACGTTGGGAGACATCCCCGAGGGTGGATAAGGAGCTCACACGCTTGTCAAAAAAGGTGGCACTGCCGTCTCAGGATACGGCCGCCTTAAAGGAGCCTGCGGATAGAAAACAGGAGGCTATCCTGCAGTCTGTATATACACACTCAGGTACTATACTGAGACCTGCTATTGCTTCAGCATGGATGTGCAGTGCTGCAGCAGCGTGGTCTGATTCTCTGTCTGATAACATTGATTCCCTTGACAGGGACACTATATTGCTAACCATAGAGCATATTAAAGACGTAGTCTTATATATGAGAGATGCACAGAGGGATATTTGCCGGCTGGCATCTAGAAATAATGCAATGTCCATTTCTGCCAGGAGAGTATTATGGACTCGGCAGTGGACAGGTGATGCGGATTCTAAAAGGCACATGGAGGTTTTGCCTTACAAGGGTGAGGAATTGTTTGGGGATGGTCTCTCAGACCTCGTTTCCACAGCAACAGCTGGGAAGTCGACATTTTTACCTCAGGTTCCCTCGCAGCCTAAGAAAGCACCGTATTATCAGGTACAGTCCTTTCGGCCCCAGAAAGGCAAGCGGGTTAAAGGCGCGTCCTTTCTGCCCAGAGGCAGCGGTAGAGGGAAAAAGCTGCACCATACAGCCAGTTCCCAAGAACAAAAATCCTCCCCTGCTTCCACTAAATCCACCGCATGACGCTGGGGCTCCACTGGTGGAGCCAGGTGCGGTGGGGGCCCATCTCCGGAACTTCAGCGACCGGTGGGTTCGCTCACAGGTGGATCCCTGGGTTCTACAAGTCTCCCCCTCGCCGTTACCTCAAATCAGCCTTGCCAGATACTCCCCAGGACACGGAGGTAGTGCTGGCGGCAATTCACAAGCTGTACCTCCAGCAGGTGATAATAAAAGTTCCCCTCCTTCAACAGGGACGGGGTTACTATTCCACAATGTTTGTGGTACCGAAACCAGACGGTTCGGTGAGACCCATTCTAAATTTGAAATCCTTGAACACTTATATAAGGAAGTTCAAGTTCAAAATGGAATCGCTCAGGGCGGTTATTGCAAGCCTGGAAGAGGGGGATTACATGGTATCACTGGACATCAAGGATGCTTACCTGCATGTCCCCATTTACCCACCTCACCAGGTGTACCTCCGTTTTGTGGTACAGGACTGCCATTACCAATTCCAGACGTTGCCGTTTGGTCTGTCCACGGCACCGAGGGTATTTACCAAAGTAATGGCCGAAATGATGATACTCCTTCGAAAGAAGGGAGTTATAATTGTCCCGTACTTGGACGATCTCCTTATAAAGGCGAGGTCCAGGGAGCAGTTGTTGGTCGGAGTAGCACTATCTCAGGAAGTGCTACAACAGCACGGCTGGATTCTGAATATTCCAAAGTCGCAGCTGGTTCCTACGACGCGTCTGCTGTTCCTGGGTATGATTCTGGACACAGAACAGAAGAAGGTGTTTCTCCCGGAGGAGAAGGCCAAGGAGTTGTCATCTCTGGTCAGAGACCTCCTGAAACCAAAACAGGTGTCGGTGCATCACTGCACGCGAGTCCTGGGAAAGATGGTAGCTTCTTACGAGGCAATTCCATTCGGCAGGTTCCATGCAAGGATCTTTCAGTGGGATCTGTTAGACAAGTGGTCCGGATCGCATCTTCAGATGCATCGGCTGATCACCCTGTCCCCGAGGGCCAGGGTGTTTCTGCTGTGGTGGCTGCAGAGTGCTCATCTTCTCGAGGGCCGCAGATTCGGCATACAGGACTGGGTCCTGGTGACCACGGATGCAAGCCTCCGAGGTTGGGGGGCAGTCACTCAGGGAAGAAACTTCCAAGGACAATGGTCGAGTCAGGAGGCTTCCCTACACATAAATATTCTGGAACTAAGGGCCATTTACAATGCCCTAAGTCAGGCAATACCCCTGCTTCAAAACCAGGCGGTGCTGATTCAGTCAGACAACATCACGGCGGTCGCCCATGTAAACCGACAGGGCGGCACAAGAAGCAGGATGGCGATGGCAGAAGCCACAAGGATTCTCCGATGGGCGGAAAATCACGTGATAGCACTGTCAGCAGTGTTCATTCCGGGAGTGGACAACTGGTAAAGCAGACTTCCTCAGCAGGCACGACCTCCACCCGGGAGAGTGGGGACTTCATCCAGAAGTCTTCCAGCTGATTGTAAATCGTTGGGAAAGGCCACAGGTGGACATGATGGCGTCCCGCCTCAACAAAAAGCTAAAAAGATATTGCGCCAGGTCAAGGGACCCTCAGGCGATAGCTGTGGACGCTCTAGTGACACCGTGGGTGTACCAGTCGGTTTATGTGTTCCCTCCTCTTCCTCTCATACCAAAGGTGCTGAGGATAATAAGAAAGAGAGGAGTAAGAACTATACTCGTCGTTCCGGATTGGCCAAGAAGGACTTGGTACCCGGAACTACAAGAAATGATCTCAGAGGACCCTTGGCCTCTGCCTCTCAGACAGGACCTGCTACAGCAGGGGCCCTGTCTGTTCCAAGACTTACCGCGGCTGCGTTTGACGGCATGGCGGTTGAACGCCGGATCCTGATGGTAAAGGGCATTCCGATTGAAGTCATTCCTACGCTGATAAAAGCTAGGAAGGATGTGACAGCAAAACATTATCACCGCATATGGCGAAAATACGTTGCTTGGTGTGAGGCTATGAAGGCCCCCACAGAAGAATTTCAGCTTGGTCGATTTCTGCACTTCCTACAGTCAGGAGTGACTATGGGCCTAAAATTGGGATCCATTAAAGTCCAGATTTCGGCCCTGTCTATTTTCTTTCAAAAAGAACTGGCTTCACTGCCTGAAGTTCAGACGTTTGTTAAGGGAGTCCTGCATATTCAGCCCCCTTTTGTGCCCCCAGTGGCACCTTGGGATCTCAACGTTGTGTTGGATTTCCTAAAATCACATTGGTTTGAGCCACTTCAGACCGTGGAATTAAAATATCTCACGTGGAAAGTGGTCATGCTTTTGGCCTTGGCTTCGGCTAGGCGGGTGTCAGAATTGGCGGCTTTGTCCTGTAAAAGCCCCTATCTGATCTTCCATATGGACAGAGCAGAATTGAGGACTCGTCCCCAATTTCTCCCTAAGGTGGTATCAGCGTTTCATTTGAACCAACCTATTGTGGTGCCTGCGGCTACTCGGGACTTGGAGGCTTCCAAGTTGCTGGACGTAGTCTGGGCCCTGAAAATCTATGTTTCCAGGACGGCTAGAGTCAGAAAGACTGACTCGCTGTTTATCCTGCATGCACCCAACAAGCTGGGTGCTCCTGCTTCTAAGCAGACTATTGCTCGCTGGATCTGCTCCACGATTCAACTTGTACATTCTGCGGCTGGACTGCCGCATCATAAATCAGTAAAAGCCCATTCCACGAGGAAAGTGGGCTCTTCTTGGGCGGCTGCCTGAGGGGTCTCGGCTTTACAACTTTGTCGAGCTGCTACCTGGTCGGGATCAAACACGTTTGCAAAATTCTACAAGTTTGATACCCTGGCCGAGGAGGACCTTGAGTTTGCTCATTCGGTGCTGCAGAGTCATCCGCACTCTCCCGCCCGTTTGGGAGCTTTGGTATAATCCCCATGGTCCTTACGGAGTTCCCAGCATCCACTAGGACGTCAGAGAAAATAAGAATTTACTCACCGGTAATTCTATTTCTCGTAGTCCGTAGTGGATGCTGGGCGCCCATCCCAAGTGCGGATTGTCTGCAATACTTGTATATAGTTATTGCTTAACTAAAGGGTTATTGTTATGAGCCATCTGTTCAGTGAGGCTCAGTTGTTATTCATACTGTTAACTGGGTATAGTTATCACGAGTTGTACGGTGTGATTGGTGTGGCTGGTATGAGTCTTACCTGGGATTCCAAATCCTTTCCTTGTAGTGTCAGCTCTTCCGGGCACAGTTTCCCTAACTGAGGTCTGGAGGAGGGGCATAGAGGGAGGAGCCAGTGCACACCAGTAGTCCTAATTCTTTCTTAGAGTGCCCAGTCTCCTGCGGAGCCCGTCTATTCCCCATGGTCCTTACGGAGTTCCCAGCATCCACTACGGACTACGAGAAATAGAATTACCGGTGAGTAAATTCTTATTATTACACCAAAAATACGCCTTTTATTGGGAGCATCTTCGAACTCTGATTGTTTTTAAATGTGGAATGTCAGGTGCAGATATAATGCACTGTATGTGGGCCTGCAAAGAGGTTCAATCGTTCTGGTCTCTGGTTCAATCCTTTATAAATGACTCGCTCAAGCTTAACTTTAAGGTCACTTCTGAATGGGCACTATGGGATATTTACACAACACCCTCACGTTCTGCTCTACCAAGGGTGAGAAATTGCTACTAGCTAAAATTGCAGCAGCTGCTAAGAAAACGATCTTGTCGCAGTGGGTCTCCTCGGGCACCTTGTCTTTGACCCTACTTATGCCTAGAATAGAACACCTATTTCATATTGACTGGTTGGAAACCTCTATTAATAAGGAACGCAATGCGGAGAGATTCTTCGGTATATGGTTACCGCTTATACACACTTTCTCCTTGCGTAGGAAGGATACTCTCCGTACCGCAATACACCTGACATCCTGGTATAATTTAGAGACCTTGACGCTAGGCCGCCCTCCTTTCTAGGGAAGTTAAATGATTCCTTCAAAAGTGTAGAATCCTTCAAAAGTATAGAATCCTTCAAAAGTAGACTCAAGACTTTTCTGTTTACTCAAGCATTTCCATAATGTCCCTTTTAGTATCTTCATGCTTCTGTATTTTATGAAAATGTACTTCATTATTTTCTGTACTATATTATGCTATGTATCTGTTAAGCGCCTTGAGTCCTATTGGAGAAAGAGCGCTATATAAATAAAATTATTATTATTATTATTATTTTTGTGAGTTGTACTATTCACCCATTTCCTCTGTTGTGTGTAATCACCCAATTATTCTTCTTCTTACCATGTTATTTTAGTCATGTTGGTATCCCAAAGTTTGTCTTTGTATCTGATTGGGTTTTTGGTCTGATACTTTCATGATTTTTGTTTATTCCATATACAGTTCTATAATAAAATATGTTTAAAAAAACAACAACCTGTCGTTCATCCAAATTGGGTAAATCCTTGATTTAACAAATTTGTCTGCACAAAAGTGTTTGTCCATTTCCGGTGTTTGGGAGCAAGTTGTCAATTGTCATTTTCTCTCATCCATTACCAGATTTTTATTCCAACCAACCAGATCTGGCAGATTAACTGCCATACTGTATAATTGTATAATGTATGCCAGAGCCAGATTAAAGCTATGGGGGGCCCGGGGCATCTCAGACAGCGGCACCCCTAATACAGAGACAGCAAGATGAATTATATATATATATATATATATATTGGAACAAATAGCCCGGCACTCCCACGAAGGATATCAACTTGCCCCGGTGCCCTCAGGAACGGCTGACATAAGAAAGAAAAACTGCGGCACTCGGGGACTGATGAAAAGATAATGTATTCAGCAATACATAATTTACATCAACGTTTCGGGGATTTTAACCCCTTTGTCAAGATGTACCTTTTCATCAGTCCCCGAGTGCCGCAGTTTTTCTTTTTCTTTCTTATATATATATATATATATATATATATATATATATATATATATTTATCCCGTAGAAAGGAAGAGGCAGCATTCTGCAAACTTTTATATTAGTGTACATCTGTATTAATAGTTACTAACGTGGGTTTTTCCTTCAGGGTACAGATTTACACTCATTTAAAAGCCTGTGGAGTGCTGCCTATTTCTTATATTGAGCTAAGAGGACAACCTGGCATTCTATCGATCCATCGATCTATCGATCTATAAAAATATGGGTTCAGTATAATGGTTAATCCAATGGATGTGATGCTGGCGGTCAGGATACTGACAGCAGCATTCCGTCCATCAGAATCCCGACAGCCTCCTCTAAAGTACCCTAACGCTCCCTTCCTCACTGCCTAAACCTTACCCTCCCCGCTTGGTGCCTATCCCTAACCTCTGCTTCTATGTGCCTAACCCTAACCCTCCATCCCCAGTTCCTAACCTTCCCGGCCCTGCACCCTAACCCCCTTCTCCTGCCTAAACATAACACCCTCTCCCCATGGTAGGACGCAAATGCATATTGCTGGATGGATGTTTGGGATTCCGGTTGTTGGTATTGTGATGCCGGTTTTCAATTCAGTGTCCATATCTAGACGCCAGGATAGCGGCATTCCGGCGTCGGTATATCGACCGCCAAGATCTCGCTGGAAAGCAGGTACGCCGATGTCACATAGGAGACAGGAGAGACAGCGATCGTTTGTCTCTGTCAGTCTGTCTCTTCTCTCTGTCACGCCGACACATCTCTCTCCCCTGCAGCAGGGCAGCCTACGCACCCAGCCAATGACTGAGCTGCAGGCTGCTACTTCACAAACTATTGGACAGCTGAGCCGTTTTTCAGCTCTCCTGTCCTGCAATGCGGTGCTGGCGCCGCTGCTGTTAGGTTGCCAGGGCAACCTAGGGGTAGCCGGGAGCACATTACAGCGCAGCGCTGCAGAAGCTCCTATCTGTGGCGGGGGGCCCATTTAGAAAGGGGGGCCCGGGGTACTTACTCCCAGGGCCCACCCTTTAATCCGGCTCTGGTGTATGCCCATTTTAAGGACAGTCATTACACATGCATTAAAAGAGCCTTTGATCACTTGTTGGTTCACAGCAAAGGCTTCCAGATGCAAATGTCACACTTAAAATTAACGCCAGTTCTTTTTCCTGCTTAATTGATGAATAAATAACAAAGCAATAGCCCAGACCTGTCCATGAAACAGCTTTTGAGTACATTGTCCAGTTGCTTTTGGTCCCTTGAAAAAGAGGGGGGTTCATATTAAACAGCTGTAATTCATAAACCCTTTCTCCAATATGGATGTGAATATACTCAAATTAAAGCTGATAGTCTGCACTATCTTTATATTCACTGTATACTGGTATCTTGAATATGTTTTGGTAAACAGCTAAAATAACAAGAACTGTGTCAGTGTCCAAATATCCATTTACCTAACTGTATTTGTATACATATATAACCATATAACACTTCTTCCTCAATTATTGGGCACTGTATGGTTCCTACGCAATTTAGAGGAAGCTACTCACATTGCATGATCATAGGCTCTGTCAGTGGAGGAAGCAGGTGTGAAAAGGAACATGGATGGCTGTACTTTGCTTCTCTAAGTCAAAAGGCTGTGCATGTTCTAGCCTACAGAAAATGCCAGCCCGAACCTGGAGTACCTGGCTCAGGGTGCCCCTAGATTGAAAGGCCATCTAGGCCATGTGACCCATGTACCCTCCATTCCCTCCTTTAATATTGGATGCAGGGGCAGTTCTGCTAATGTTGGGACGTGAATAAAAAAGATCAAGTAACCCTCCTTATAGACCACCATCTACCGCTCTTCAAACTTTTTATTTCAAAATATATTACAACAAAAGCTGTACGTGCTGTGATTATGATTTCGATGAATAAAGTTATTCATAATGGGGTTAAAGAATAGAGTAATGCTTAAGTCTGTCAATAATACTGTACATAGTAACAGAACATCGAGGCCTTAAACCACCTGGAACCAAAGGTCTCATGCCCACTGGTGTTAATTCAAATTTGTTTTTTTGCTGCGGGGTACACTGGGCTCCACAGGGAATGACATTGGGGTGTAGAGTAGGATCTTGATCCGAGGCACCAACAGGCTCAAAGCTTTGCCCTTCTTCCCAAAATGCATAGCGCCGCCTCCTCTATAACCCCGCCTCAATTCACAGGAGCTCAGTTTTGTAGTTGGTGCCATGCAGTAAGCAGGCATACAACAGGGGGGCTGCTCCAGCAGCCCTAGGGAAAAGCTTTTTAAAGAAAAATGAAGACTTCAAGGGCTGCAGCAGAGGCACTGTAAGTGCTGGATGTCAGTCAGACATCTCCTGCTGCAGCTCCATCACCTCCCCCAGCAGCGCTGTACACTCCTGCGCCCTGGTTGCCGGGTACCTACAGCGGAGGTTCCGGTTTTCTTCCTGTAAGAAACACACACGACCGCTGCTCTCCTGGATCACGTGGCCGCACTCAGGGAGGAGGTAAGTGGGTCCAACCGGCGGCACCCGCTGTAAATCGCGATCCCGCGCGGCCGGTGGGAGGCGGGCCGCGCGCGCGCGCTGGCGTGGACACTGTGGTAGTACAGGGACCCCACTAGACCACCAGGGCATGGGCACAGGTCGGTTTTCTCTCATAAAACCGTTTATTTAAGCCCCCAGTACCCGGTGGTGAAGTCCAGCAGGGGGATAAGGCTTTGATCTGTAGCCCCTCCCCCAACCCCAGGGCGCCATATAGAGTAAATGTTCCCACCCTTGGAGCTGCATATCTCTCTCTCCCTCACTCCCTGTCAGCGTTTGGGCGCCATTAGGACAAGCTGAGCTGATCCTGGGACTGTTCGGGCAAATCCTCCTCTGTAAAGCCGTCTGCCTGTCAGCACTGTGCATTTTACAGGACACTTAAGTATTCTACATGTCTGCTGACAGTGTCAGTTCAGAAAAAGTGCATAGTACAAGTACCCTATGATATACATCCTGTCTTTACTGTGCATTGTTATATCTATTAAGTGTATAGCTTTACTTAGAACTACTTTGTATTGCTAGTCCAGTGCAGTTTTATTGCATGTAATAATTTCTGCATTGTACAATGTGACTATGTGTGTGTGCATATAGCTGTTGTGTGACCTCCATTTCGTGTATCTCACTCAGATTGCGATCCCTATATTCTATAACCTGAGGGGGCTAAGTGCGTCAGGTTTATCATTAATATAGGTAGTTCACAGGATATACTCAGTGTGTATTTTTCTCTGTGATTTGTAGTCACCATATACCTCTAGAATTCCCTGTTTATGCTGAAATACACTGTATTGTCAGGCATTGTGCTGCTGATATTGTACTGTGTTGCCTTGCATTGAGCTTTTGATTATGTCAGCTACAAAGGGCAATGGTGCTGGGGCTGATCCCACATTGCGTGGTGTTGACGCTGCAGACACATTTGAGGATAACATAGCAGCTGAGGGTTCAGGTTCTGGGGGCTCTTTACCCCCCAGTGGGACTGTAGCATCGGGGGTTCAAAATGACCCACCTTGGGCTACCTTCTCCACGCTATTGAATACGCTGGTAACTAGTTTAACGCCCCCTATGGGACCTCCTGTGCTGGTACAACCGCTTATGGGCAGATTAACTGTCCAATCAGTTACAGCAATTGATCCAATCACTGACTACTCAGAAGTCTAACCCTTGCCCGTCTAAGACCAAGGGGTCCTCTAAGCGGGCAATTACTTCCTCACAATCCACCAACGTCCCAGACACCTCGACTAATGAGGATAGCGTTTATACTGACCCCACAGATTCTGACCCCGATGCTTCTGACGGGGAAGCTGTTTCACAGGTTTATGTTTCTCTTACGTCCTAGAGGATGCTGGGGACTCCGTAAGGACCATGGGGTATAGACGGGCTCCGCAGGAGATAGGGCACCTAAAAGAACTTTGACTATGGGTGTGCACTGGCTCCTCCCTCTATGCCGCTCCTCCAGACCTCAGTTAGATTCTGTGCCCAGAGGAGAAAGGGTACAAAGCAGTGAGCTCTCAAGAGTTTGCTGTTTTAAAGAATTTTGTTAGGTTTTTTATTTTCAGGGAGTCCTGTTGGCAACAGGTTCCCTGCATCGTGGGACCGAGGAGAGAGAAGCAGAGCTGGCTTGTAAGGTTGTGCACTGCTTCTAGGCTACTGGACACCATTAGCTCCAGAGGGAGTCGGAACGCAGGTCTCACCTGGGGTTCGTCCCGGAGCCGCGCCGCCGTCCTCCTCACAGATGCCGAAGATAGAAGCCGGGTGAGTATTGAGGAAAAGACTTCAGGCGGCAGAAGACATCAGATCTTCATGAGGTAAGCGCGCAGCGGTAAGCTGCGCGCCATTGCTCCCAGTCACACACACACAACCCTGGGCAGCAATATTCCTCAATTTGGGCATATATATGTTGGATTAGGCTGTGGGACAGTAAATCCACGGACCCCCGCTATTTTCTTACAATATCATGAGGGGACCGAAGCCCGCCGTCGGGTGGGCGGGGCTTGATCCTCGGCACTAACCAGCGCCATTTTCTCCACAGAGGCTGCATGAGAAAATGCTGGCTCCCTGTTCTCTCCCCTGCTGAGCTTCACAGGCTGGAAAAAAGAGGAGGGGGGCACATTGGCGACGCAGTGAGTGGAGATTAACATTATAAATATATAAAAGCGCTATCTGGTCATATATTCCAGTGTTTGGGCGCTGGGTGTGTGCTGGCATTCTCTCTCTCTGTCTCCCCTAAGGGCCTGGTTGGGGTTTTGTCCCCTTATAGGTACCCCCCTGTGTGTGTGGGGTGTCGGTAAGTGTGTGTCGACATGTCTGAAGCGGAAGGCTTCTCCAAGGAGGAGGTGGAGCAAATGAGTGGTGTGTCCCCGTCGCTGGTGCCGACTCAGGATTGGATGAGCATGTGGCATAGGTTAAATGCAAGTGTGACATCTTTACATGAAAGGCTTGATAAGGCTGAATTAGGGGGAACATCAGGGGGTCAATCCTCGGATTGGACCGATTCACAGGGCCCGTCGGGGTCTCAAAAACGTCCCTTAACACAAGACACTACTACCGACACGGACTCTGATTCCAGTGTCGACTATGACGAAGTAAAATTGCACCCTAGGGTGACTAAAACCATTCAGTGTATGATTGTGGCTATTAGGGATGTCTTGCATATTGAGGATGAACCCTCGGTCCCTGACACAAGGGTACACATGTTTAAGGAAAAGAAACAGATTATTAATTTTCCCACATCTCATGAATTAAATGAATTCTTTATAAAAGCTTGGGAGACTCCGGAGAAGAGGCCGCAGATCCCCAAAAGAATTTATATGGCATACCCCTTCCCTAAACAGGACAGGGAGATTTGGGAATCACCTCCCACTGTGGACAAGGCCCTGACGCGCTTGTCCAAGAAGGTGGCGCTATCGTCTCCTGACACAGCTGCCCTTAAGGACCCTGCAGATCGCAGGCAAGAAACTACCTTAAAGTGTATTTATTCTCATACGGGTGCTGTACTACGACCGACGATTGCGTCGGCATGGGTGTGTAGCGCAGTTGCAGCTTGGGCAGATGAGCTGACAGATAATTTTGAAAATATGGATAAGGATACTATATTCTTAACTCTAGCCCATATAAAAGACGCAGTTTTATTTATGAGGGATGCTCAAAGAGACATTGGATTGCTGGCTTCTAGGGCCAATGCCATGTCGATCTCAGCGAGACGATCCTTATGGACTCGCCAATGGACGGGTGATGCGGATTCCAAAAAGCATATGGAAGTACTACCCTATAAGGGTGATGTATTATTTGGGGATGGGCTGACGGACCTGGTTTCCACAGCTACAGCAGGTAAATCAAATTTTTTTACCATATATTCCCCAACAGCAAAAGAAAATGCCACCCTATCAGATGCAGTCCTTTCGGTCGCACAAGTCCAGAAGAGGTCGGGGATCCTCCTTCCTTGCCAGAGGTAAGGGCAGAGGCAAAAGAGCACCTGCTTCGGCAGGCGCCCAGGAACAAAAGTCCTCCCCGGCTACTCCAAAACCCACAGCAAGACGCCGGGACTCCCCTGAGGGAGTCCGCACCGGTGGGCGCACGTCTTCGACTTTTCAACCAGGTCTGGGTCAGCTCAGGCCTGAATCCCTGGGTGTTAGAAATAGTTTCCCAGGGTTACAAACTGGAATTCGAAGAGGTGCCCCCGCGCCGATTTTTCAAGTCGGCCCTACCAGTTTCCACGTCGGAACGGGATATAGTGTTAGCTGCAATTCAAACGCTGTGTATACAGCAAGTGATAATCAGGGTTCCCATGAACCAGCAGGGAGGAGGTTACTACTCAACCCTCTTTGTGGTCCCGAAACCAGACGGTTCGGTCAGACCTATAATGAATCTGAAATCCCTAAACCTGTACATAAAAAGATTCAAATTCAAAATGGAATCACTCAGAGCGATAATAGCCAATATGGAGGAGGGGGAGTTTATGGTGTCTCTGGACATAAAGGATGCGTACCTTCATGTCCCCATATATCCCCCCCATCAAGAATTCCTGAGATTCGCTGTACAGGATTGTCATTACCAATTTCAGACGGTGCCGTTTGGACTTTCCACGGCCCCGAGGATTTTCACCAAGATAATGGCGGAAATGATGGTGGTCCTGCTCAAGCATGGAGTCACAATTATCCCATACTTGGACGATCTCCTGATAAAAGCGAGATCAAGGGAGAAATTGCTGAGCAGTGTGGCGCTCTCTCTGAGAGTGCTCCAGCAACACGGTTGGATTCTAAATCTACCGAAGTCACAGTTGATTCCGACAACTCGACTACCGTTCCTAGGTATGATACTGGATACGGAACAAATGAAGGTCTTCCTTCCAATGGAGAAAGCCCAGGACATCCAGAACATGGTCAGAGACCTGCTGAAACCGAAAAGGGTGTCTGTTCACCAGTGCACTCGAGTTCTGGGAAAGATGGTGGCGGCCTACGAGGCCATTCCATTCGGAAGGTTCCATGCAAGGACTTTTCAATGGGACCTTCTGGACAAGTGGTCCGGGTCCCATCTACACTTACATCGAAAAATTACTCTGTCCCCAGGGGCCAGGGTGTCTCTCCTGTGGTGGTTGCAAAGTGCTCACCTACTGGAGGGTCGCAGATTCGGAATTCAGGATTGGATCCTGGTTACCACGGACGCGAGCCTCCGAGGATGGGGAGCAGTCACACAAGGAAGAAATTTTCAGGGACTTTGGTCAGACCAGGAGTCATGTCTACACATCAATGTGTTGGAACTCAGGGCCATATACAACGGCCTTCGACAAGCGGAGAGTCTTCTCCGAAACCTACCGGTTCTGATTCAGTCAGACAATGTCACAGCAGTGGCTCATGTGAACCGCCAAGGCGGGACAAGAAGCAGAGTCACGATGGCGGAAGCCACCAGGATTCTTCGCTGGGCGGAAAATCACGTAAGCGCTCTGTCGGCTGTCTTCATTCCGGGAGTGGACAACTGGGAAGCAGACTTCCTCAGCAGACACGATCTCCATCCAGGAGAGTGGGGACTTCATCAAGAAGTCTTTGCAGACATAATACGTCTTTGGGGAACTCCTCAAATAGACATGATGGCGTCACGCCTCAACAAAAAACTTCGGAGGTATTGTGCCAGGTCTCGGGACCTGCAGGCAGTGGCAGTAGACACTCTGATAACACCGTGGGTGTTCAAATTGGTCTACGTGTTTCCTCCTCTTCCTCTCATCACAAAAGTGTTGAGGATCATAAGACGAAGAAGAGTACAGACGATACTCGTTGTCCCAGACTGGCCTCGAAGGGCCTGGTACTCAGATCTACAAGAGATGCTCACGGGAGATCCCTGGCCTCTTCCGCTGAGGGAAGACCTGTTGCAACAAAGGCCCTGTGTATTTCAAGACTTACCGCGGTTACGTTTGACGGCATGGCGGTTGAACGCCGAATCCTAGCAAAAAAGGGGAATCCGGAAGAGGTCATCCCTACTTTAATTAAGGCTAGGAAGGAGGTGACGGTTAGCATTATCACCGTATCTGGCGAAAGTATGTGTCTTGGTGTGAGACCAAGAATGCACCTACGGAAGATTTTCATCTGGGTCGTTTTCTCCACTTTCTACAAACAGGAGTGGATATGGGCCTGAAATTAGGCTCTGTTAAAGTTCAGATTTCGGCCCTCTCGATTTTCTTTGAGAAGGAATTGGCTTCTCTTCCAGAAGTCCAGACGTTTGTAAAGGGAGTGCTGCACATCCAGTCCCCTTTTGTGCCTCCTGTGGCACCATGGGACCTCAACGTGGTGTTGCAGTTCCTAAAATCACACTGGTTTGAACCGCTTAACAAGGTTGAGTTGAAATTTCTTACTTGGAAGGTGGTCATGTTGTTGGCCTTGGCATCGGCAAGGCGAGTATCAGAATTGGCGGCTTTGTCACACAAAAGCCCCTACTTGATTTTTCATGTGGATCGAGCTGAATGGAGGACACGTCCGCAATTTTTGCCTAAGATGGTTTCTTCATTCCATGTGAATCAACCTATTGTGGTGCCTATGGCTACAAGTGACCTGGAGGATTCCAGATCCCTGGACGTAGTCAGGGCCTTAAAGATTTATGTAGCCAGGACGGCTAGAATTAGGAAAACAGAGGCCCTGTTTGTCCTGTATGCGGCCAATAAGATTAGCGCGCCTGCTTCGAAGCAGACTATTGCTCGCTGGATCTGTAATACGATTCAGCAGGCTCACTCTACGGCTGGATTGCCGGTACCAAATTTGGTTAAGGCCCATTCCACTAGGAAGGTGGGCTCTTCTTGGGCGGCTGCCCGAGGCGTCTCGGCATTACAACTTTGCCGAGCGGCGATTTGGTCGGGGTCAAACACTTTTGCTAAATTCTACAAGTTTGATACCCTGGCTGATGAGGACCTAGCGTTTGCTCAGTCGGTGCTGCAGAATCATACGCACTCTCCCGCTAGGAGGTAAGAGAAAATAAGATTTTAAACCTACCGGTAAATCTATTTCTCCTAGTCCGTAGAGGATGCTGGGCGCCCGTCCCAGTGCGGAAACTCTGCAAGACTTGTATATAGTTGTTGATTACATAAGGGTTATATTACAGTTGGAATCGGTCTTGGACCGTTGCTGTTTTTTGTTCATACAGTTAACTGGTTATGTATGATCCAGGTTACATGGTATGATTGGTGTGGGCTGGTATGAATCTTGCCCTTGGATTTCCAAATCCTGCCTTGTAGTGTCCATCTCCTCTGGGCACAGTTCTCTAACTGAGGTCTGGAGGAGGGGCATAGAGGGAGGAGCCAGTGCACACCCATAGTCAAAGTTCTTTTAGGTGCCCTATCCTGCGGAGCCCGTCTATACCCCATGGTCCTTACGGAGTCCCCAGCATCCTCTACGGACTAGGAGAAATAGATTTACCGGTAGGTTTAAAATCTTATTTTCTGACTTGTTGGAGGCTATCAGGCTCATTCTTCAAGTTGATGATGAACCGGAGCCTGATGCTGCCCCTAAGAAACAGGACAGGTTTAAACGTCAGAAAGTGGTTAAACAAGTTTTACCTCACTCTGACCATTTAGTTGACATACGTCAGGAGTCCTGGGGAAATCCAGGAAAGAAATTCACGCCTCACAAGAAGATGCTGGCTTGTTACCCCCTCGCTGTGGAGCTTAGTAAAAATTGGGAAACACCCCCACCAGTGGATTCGCAGGTGGCGCGGCTGGTGGTATCCTCAGCTCTGCCTGTAACTACCGTCACGTCCCTGAGAGAGCCGACGGATAAGCGTGTGGAGGGTTGTTTAAAGGCAATTTACACCCTAACCGGTGCTGCGCATAGGCCCACCATTGCAGCGACATGGGCTGCAGAAGCTGTGGAAGCGTGGGCTCAGGAGCTGGAGGCGGAGTTGCCATCCAACGCTTCTGATCATGCTAGACAATGCTTGTCATACATTGTCACAGCGTCTCATTACATTAAGGAGGTGGCTTCTGATGCCGGTATTCTGGCGGCCAAGGCTTCTACTACGTCCATTTTGGCTCGCTGGATTCTCTGTTTACGGTCCTGGTCTGTGGATATGGACTCTAAGAAAACCCTGGATGTACTTCCTTTTAAGGGAGACATTATTTTTGGAGAAGACCTCTACAAGATAGTGGCTGACTTAGCTTCTGCTAAAACAGCATGTCTACCTAGTACTGCTCCTTCGGTGCCAAAGGCTAAGAGTACTCCATTTCGCTCCTTTCGTCCTTCAGGGAAAGCAAAAGGTCAGGCGTACCCGAAACAGGTTTGCACTTTCAAACCCAATAAGCCCAAACCCAAAAGGGCCTAGGCTGGCCGTCAGCCTGCTTCCAAAACTGACAAGCCTGCCGCATGACGGGACAGGCCTCCCTCTGGGGGAATCCCAGGGTGGGGGGCCAACTTCTAGGGTATACCCAGGAATGGTTGAAGACCACTTCCGATGCCTGGGTAAGTCGTCACTCGAGGTTACGCCGTACCCTTCAAGAATCGTCCCCCTCATCGATTTTGCCTGACAGACGTCTCTTTCGGATCAGGTGAAGGCAAAAACTCTTCTTTCGGTGGTACAGTCCCTCCTGCACACAGGAGTGGTAGTACAGGTGCCTCTGGCTCAGAGAGGCAAGGAGTACTATTCAACGCTGTTCCTAGTCCCGAAACAGAATGGGTCCTCCTGGCCCATTCTCAACCTCAAGTCCTTGAACAAATTTGTGAGGGTCTTCAAGTTTCATATGGCAACTCTTCGCTCTATTGTTCTGGCCTTGGAACCTGGGGATTATATGGTCTCCCTTGACATACAGGATGCTTACCTGCATATTCCCATTGCAGTGTCACATCAGCAGTACCTGAGGTTTGCGGTTGGCAACCTCCATTACCAATTTCAGGCGTTACCTTTTGGTTTGACCACGGCTCCGCGAATCTTCACCAAGGTCATGGCGGTAATGACGGCTGTACTCCGCCGTCAAGGGGTCAGGATCCTACCGTACCTGAACGACTTGTTGATCCTGGCAAATTCCTCAGAAATTCTCCTACGCCATCTGTATCTGACTATCCAGTTTTCTGCAAGCCCACGGGTGGCTCATCAACTGGAAGAAATCTTCCCTAGTCCCTGCTCAGAGCATGGTGCACCTGGGGGCGTTGTTGGACACTCACAACCAGCAGTTGTTCTTGTCTCAGGAGAAAGTCCTGAAGCTTCAGGACAGGATTTAATGCTTCCTATCTCGTCCGCGAGTATCGATACATTCGGCGATGCAAGTGCTAGGTCTCATGGTGTCTGCTTTCGACATGGTGGAGTATGCTCAATTCCATTCCCGCCCTCTACAGAAGCTGATTCTTGCCAAATGGGACGGCCTTCCTCACTGGTTCAGGCCGCCAAATGATCTTCTTGTCTCCGGAGGTCCGTCTGTCACTGATCTGGTGGCTTCAGGACCAACGATTGAGCAGGGGTCGTCCCTTCTGGATCTCCAACTGGGTCCTTCTGATTACGGATGCCAGGCTGGGAGGTTGGGGCGCGGTGTTGGCCAACACTCCCCTTCAGGGTCGGTGGACCAAGGAGCAGTCTCTCCTCCCGATAAACATTCTGGAATTGCGGGCGGTGTTCAACTCATTGAACTTGGCCCACCATTTAATACAGAACAGACCTGTTCAAGTACAGTCAGACAACGCCTCCAAGGTGGCATACATCAATCATCAAGGTGGCACTCGAAGCCGCATGGCAATGAGGGAAGTATCACGGATTCTTCACGCCATCTGGCAGCATTCATTCCGGGGGTCCTAAACTGGGAAGCGGACTTTCTCAGTTGTCAGGATGTACACGCCGGAGAGTGGAGCCTCCATCCAGAAGTGTTTCCATTCCTCGTGGACAGGTGGGGCCTTCCAGGTGTGGACCTGATGGCGTCTCGACACAATCACAAGGTTCCGGTCTTTGGAGCAAGGACAAGGGATCCTCAAGCAACGTTCGTGGATGCACTGGCAATTCCATGGAACTTTCGGTTGCCATACGTGTTCCCTCCGGTGTCACTCCTGCCCAGAGTAATAAGGAAGTTCAAGCAAGAAGGAGGAATCCTACTTCTGATCGCTCCAGCGTGGCCAAGACGGCATTGGTTCTCAGACCTTCAGGGTCTCTTGATAGTGTCCCCCTCTACTTCTGCATCACCCAGATCTCCTCATTCAGGGCCCCTGTGTATATCAGGATTTAGCCCGGTTGGCTTTGACGGCGTGGCTCTTGAAGCTTCCGTCTTGAGGGCCAAAGGATTTTCTGAGGCGGTCATTCAAACTATGTTGTAGGCTCGGAAACCGGCTTCTGTTCGATTTTACCATAGGGTCTGGAATTCTTACTTTGCTTGGTGCGCATCTAACAATCATGACACTTTAGTTTAGTACGGACAAACTTTTGGCCTTTCTACAACAGGGGAAAGGAAATTTTTACACATGACAATAGCGCTCACCAAGTGACATGCAAAAGTGTATAATCAACTGGTATAGAATGCATTCACCCTTAGTTGAAAGATATTCCTCATAAGCTGATGAATAGAGGATGAAGATTCACTCTAGAAGGTCCTCATAACAAACATCAATATTCAAATTGAACGGATGATATCCGGGAGGAACCTAAAAAATAATAAGTGCCTCTTTCCCCAATATGAATGGGCATGCAATAAGAGGCACCATTAAACACAGACCATGGTGTAGTATTTTTTGATAAAAACACGCACTGGTTTTAATGCACAGATCAAACTTACAATAAGTTAAAAGAACAAAAGCATGTATATAAGACTCCACGGGATAACACAGATGGTATATCACCCAAAGATTCCTTGCAGCCACAGCAGATGGTGTTGGAAGATGTGCACGATCTCTCCAAGTGTCCAATAGCATGCAGGGTAACAGACGGTGGTTGTGTCCAGATGTTCCAGGGTCAGTCACACATAAAAAGCAAGAGCCACGCTTAACGCGTATCGGACCAAGTGTCCTTTATCAGAAGCGCTTCTGATGAAGGACACTTGGTCCGATACGCGTTAAGCGTCGCTCTTGCTTTTTATGTGTGACTGACCCTGGAACATCTGGACACAACCACCGTCTGTTACCCTGCATGCTATTGGACACTTGGAGAGATCGTGCACATCTTCCAACACCATCTGCTGTGGCTGCAAGGAATCTTTGGGTGATATACCATCTGTGTTATCCCGTGGAGTCTTATATACATGCTTTTGTTCTTTTAACTTATTGTAAGTTTGATCTGTGCATTAAAACTAGTGCGTGTTTTTATCAAAAAATACTACACCATGGTCTGTGTTTAATGGTGCCTCTTATTGCATGCCCATTCATATTGGGGAAAGAGGCACTTATTATTTTTTAGGTTCCTCCCGGATATCATCCGTTCAATTTGAATATTGATGTTTGTTATGAGGACCTTCTAGAGTGAATCTTCATCCTCTATTCATCAGCTTATGAGGAATATCTTTCAATTAAGGGTGAATGCATTCTATACCAGTTGATTATATACTTTTGCATGTCACTTGGTGAGCGCTATTGTCATGTGTAAAAATTTCCTTTTCCATTGTTAGATTTTTGAAGTGTGGGGTACACCTCTCTTTGCACTTGATTAGCTGCACTCCGTGTATATTGCGCATATCATTGAAAACACCCCCTTTTTTAATTTCTTTCTACAACAGGGCCTGGACTTGGGCCTTCGTCTGGCCTCCATCAAGGTTCATATTTCTGCCTTGTCGGTTTGGTTCCAGAAAAAAATTGCGACTTTACCTGATGTTTACACGTTCACTCAGGGTTTGTTGCGGATTCAACCTCCTTATGTCCCGCCTGTGGCTCCTTGGGACTTGTCGGTGGTTCTAGAGGCGTTACAAGAGTCTCCATTTGAGCCCCTTGAATCTGCAGACCTTAAGTGGCTTTCTCTTAAGGTTTGTTTCTGCTGGCTATTGCCTCTGCTAGACGGGTGTCTGATTTGGGTGCCTTATCTTGTAGGTTACCATATCTGATTTTTCACTGTGATCGGGCGGTTCTTAGAACACGTCTCGGGTATTTACCTAAGGTGGTGTCTTCTTTCCACCTTAATCAGGAGATTGTGGTTCCGGCCTTTGCCTCTCCTGAATTGTCTTCCAAAGAGCGATCTTTGGATGTGGTACGGGCTCTCTGTATCTACGTGAAGAGATCTGCCTCCATTAGGAAGTCAGATTCTATCTTTGTTCTGTTTGGTTTTCACAAACGTGGCTCGCCTGCTCACAAGCAGACCCTAGCTAGATGGAATAGAATGGTGATTGCACATGCTTATGTACAGGCTGGCCTTCCAGCTTCTGCTACCATCAAGGCCCATTCTACTCGGTCTGTTGGACCCTCTTGGGCGGCCCACCGTGGTGCGACCCTTGAACATTTGTGCAAGGCGGATACGTGGTCCTCAGTGAACACATTCATAAGGTTCTATGCCTTTGATACTTCCGCCTCCCAGGATGCTTCCTTTGGACGCCGGGTTCTTGTGCCTGCTACAGTGCATCCCCTCCCATAAGGAACTGCTTTAGGACATCCCCAATGTCATTCCCTGTGGAGCCCAGTGTACCCCACAGCAGAAAACGAGATTTATGGTAAGAACTTACCGTTGTTAAATCCCTTTCTACGAGGTACACTGGGCTCCACAGGGCGCCCACCCTGACGCACTTAGCTTCTTTGGGTTTGCATGGCATTAGCCGCTGACACTTTCTCCTGTCGTGAGAATGTGGTGTATGTGGCTACTAACAATTGTCGTCTCTGGTACCTGCTACTGCATTGGACTGGTTAACAAAAACTGAGCTCCTGTGCACGGAGGCGGGGTTATGGAGGAGGCGGCGCTATGCATTCTGGGAAGAAGGTCAAAGCTTTGAGCCTGTTGGTGCCTCGGATCAAGATCCTACTCTACACCTTAATGTCATTCCCTGTGGAGCCCTGTGGAGCCCAGTGTACCTCAGTGTACCTCGCAGAAAGAGATTTAACAACGGTAAGTTCTTACCATAAATCTCGTTTTTTCTTTGTAACATTTGTGAAATGTATGACCTTTTCCTAGCAGGTAAATCATTGTTTCTAGTGTTAACATATGTAATGGAGTTTTCTCTTACGTCCTAGAGGATACTGGGGTCCACATTAGTACCATGGGGTATAGACTGGTCGACTAGGAGCCTTGAGCACTTTAAGAAATCAATAGTGTGCACTGGTTCCTCCCTCTATGCCCCTCCTATCAGACTCAGTTTAGAAAATGTGCCCGGAGGAGCCAGTCACGCTTGGGAAGCTCCTGGAGAGTTTTCTGCTTTTACTTTCTATTTTATTGTTTGCAGGCAGGTCTGGCTGGCACCAGACTGCTTGCTTCGTGGGACTTAGTGGGGGGAGAGGGGTGACGGCCCAACCTCCCTAGGGGTAATGGTCTCGTTCACTGCTGACAGGACACTGAGCTCCTGAGGGTCCTATTGGTAAGTCCCATCACGGCCAGCGTACAGACCCACAGCACGCCTAACAGAGCCAGAAGACTGAAGAGTGGTGAGTAGGTGGCCGGCATCCTGGTTAGCCAGTCGTCTGCTTTAATGGCGACATAAGGTTAGGAGCGCAGCGTTGCAAGCATGCAGATTCACCATGTGACCGCTGTGAGGGGTGGCTGGAGCCACTACAATTACCCACAACTGGCACATATTACAGGGGTTTTAACTCACTGTAACCCTTATTATGCACCTCAGCCAGTATAAAAAATGGGAAGACCGCTTGCCATTTCGGGGGCGGGGCCTTCATTTTGAGCAGATCCAACGGCTCACCAGCGCCATTTCCCTTCTGCAGCTTACACAGGCAGCCCGACAGGACAGTGCAGCTCCTTCACAAGGACTCCAGAGCACTTCAGTGGTACCAGGGGGTCATAGCAAAGGGCGGAGGGAGGGGGGTTAGCAATAATTTGGTGCACTAAGCCCTATTAAGGGTACTTAGTTTGCGACCCAGCTAAGTCTATACTTTAGCTATAGGGGTGCTGTGTAGCTGGCTCCGATACTCTGTCTCTCTAGAAGGGCTCTGTGTGGGTTAACTGTGCTTTTAACCTATTCCTCACTGTGTGTGTGTGTGTGTGTGGTGTGTGTGTGTGTGTTCTTTTACATTTGTCATGTCAAAGGAGTGTGTATCATGCACAGTAGAGTGCTTTTCTCAATCTGGGGGATCACTGCCGTGTACTCGGGATAGTACACATTCTCAGGCTAGTGGATATGAACCTGTTTGATTAGATTCGTTAAAGAGGATGATTTCAAATATTTCAAACAAATTGTTCCAAAATGAAAAGGAGACGCAATATTTAAGGCAATCTGTAGATGACCTGATGAATAGAGATTCAGTGGTCATTCCAGCGTCTCAGACCCCTGCTATTTGTCCACAGAAGCGTACTCTAGCCCAAATCATGCAGGCTGATACCGATGATGATGTATCAGACCCAGAGGAGGGGGAGGTGGACTTAGTGGGGGGATGCAGCTTTAGCACAGGGAATACAGGCCCTGATTGAACTATAAGAGAGGTCTTGCACATTCCTGACAAAGTTTCAGAGGAAGAGGAGGAATCCTTTTTTAATGTGAAATAGAAATCCTCTGCTACTTTTCCTGCTTCTAAGGAATTAAATACCCTCTTTGAAGCAACTTGGGTTAACCCTGACAGGAAGTTTCAGATTCCAAAAACGGTTAATAACATCCTTCCCATTTCCTCAGGATGATAGAAAAAAATGGGAAAACCCACTGATAGTTGACGCATCGGTTTCCAGGCTGTCACGTAATATAGTATTACCTGTTCCTGGGGCAGCTTCATTGAACGATGCTGTAGACCGCAAGATTGAGACCACTCTCAAATCTCTGTACACAGCGGCAGGAGTGGCCCAAAGACCCACTATAGCTTGTGCATGGATCACTAGGCCATTGCAAAATGGTCTGGCAATCTTATTGAGGGGTTAGATTCCTTGTCCGGGGGGAAATGATTTTACTCCTACAGCATATTCAGGATTCTGCTAACTTTATGGTGGAGGCCATAAAGGAGATTGGACTACTCATCGTATGAACCACTGCCATGGCAGTGTCAGCACACAGGGGCTTGTGGCTACGCCAGTGGACTGTGGATGCGGATTCCAGGAAAGGTGTGGAAAGCCTACCTTTCACAGGTGAAGCCCTGTTTGGAGATGAACTGGATGTGTGGATATCCAAGGCTACGGCGGGTAAGTCTACATACCTTCCTTCCGCAGCACCCCTGGCTAGAAAATCCTGTTCTGTTCCAACTTTGCAGTCCTTTCGGACAGCGAAGTTTAAAGGTAAGTCCAAAGGTTCTTCTACTGCCTTCAAAGGCAATACAGAAAACCTGCAAATTCAGGCTCACAGGATTAGATCTCAGGTTCTGTTTCCGCAAAACCTTCAGCATGATGGTGGACCACACTGCTTGGTCAACAGGCAGGTGGGAGCCCGGTTAGAATATTTCAGTCACGTATGGACCACATCATACCTGGATCCATGGGTAAAAGATCTTATCGTCCAGGGCTACAGACTGGAGTTTCAGGAACTCCCACCTCACAGATTCTTCAAATCAGGCTTGCCAGCTTCACCGGAAGCAAGTATAACCTCACAAGCAGCAGTTCAAATACTGGTATAGACTCAGGTCATTGTTCCAGTTCCACTTCAACTACAAAACCAAGGTTTCTATTCCAACCTGTTTGTGGTACCGAAACTGGACGGTTCGGTGAGGCCCATTTTAAACCTCAAGTCACTGAACCCGCATTTATGGGTGTTCAAATTCAAGATGGAGTCGCTGAGAGCGGTGTTCTCAGGTCTGGAGGAGGGAGAATTCCTAGTGTCTCTGGATATCAAGGATGCGTACCTTCATATTCTGATTTGTCCGCCTCATCAGGCTTATCTAAGGTTTGCGTTGCAGGACTGTCACTAGTTTCAGGCCCTACCCTTTGGGCTCTCCACGGCACCGAGGGTGTTTACAAAAGTAATGGTGGAGATGATGTTTCTCCTCCGCAAGCAAGGAGTGAACATAATACCATACCTGGATGATCTACTGATAAAAGCACCGTCCAGGTAGAGGTTGTTACACAGCATTGCCCTCTCCACACGTCTACTCCAGAATCACGGGTGGATTCTGAACCTGGCAAAATCTCATCTGGAACCAACACGGAGGCTTCCGTTCTTGGGGATGATCCTGGATACGGAGGTACAGAAGGTATTCCTTCCTCTGGAAAAGGCATTTCCAAGGAAAGTGGTCAAGTCAGGAAACCATTCTTCAGATCAATGTTCTGGAACTAAGGGCCATATACAACGCCCTCCTGCAGGCATCTCATCTTCTTCACAATTGAGCCATCCAGGTTTAGTCGGACAGTGTGACGGCAGTGACGTACATAAACCTACAGGGCAGAACAAGGTGACAAGGATTCTCCTCTTGACAGGAAGACACGCGGTGGCGCTGTCCACGATCTTCATTCCGGGTGTGGACAACTGGGAAGCAGACTTCCTCAGCAGGCATGACCTCCACCCAGGGGAGTGGGGCCTTCACCCGGAGGTGTTTGGGTGCTTGACTCGTTGGTGGGGGACTCCACAGATCGACATGATGGCCTCTCGTCTCAATAAGAAGTTCCAGCGTTATTGCTCCAGGTCAAGAGACCCACAGTTAGTGGCGGTGGACGCTCTGGTGACTCCGTGGGTCTATCAGATGGTGTATGTCTTTCCTCCACTTCCTCTGATCCCAAGTATTCTCAAAAGAATAAAAAGAGAAAGGGTTCAAGCAATTCTCATTGGTCCAGATTGTCCAAGAAGGGCTTGGTTCGCAGATCTACTGGAAATGCTTCTGGAGGCCTCTACCTCTACCTCTTCGGGAGGATCTTCTGCAACAGGGGCCATTCGCCTATCAAGACTTACCGTAGCTACGTTTGAAGGCATGGAGGTGGAGCATCAACTTCTAGCCTGGAAAGGGATTCCGGACAGGGTAATTCCTACCTTGATCCAAGCCAGAAAAGTGGTAACGTCTAAACATTACCACCGGATTTGGAGAAATTATGTCTCTTGGTGTGAAAACAGGAAAATTCCTGCGGTGGAATTTCAGCTGGGTCGTTTCTGCTTTTTCTGCAGTCTGGTGTGGATGTGGGCCTACGCCTTGGATCAGTAAAAGTCCAGATTTCGGCCTTAACCATTTTCTTCCACAAACAGTTGTCTTCCCTTCCTGAGGTTCAGACGTTCTTGAAAGGGGTTCTGCACATCCAACCGCCCTTTGTGCCTCCCACGGCACCCTGGGATCTTAACGTGGTGTTGCAGTTTCTGCAATCGGATTGATTTAAGCCTTTACAGGAGGTTGATGTAAAGTTTCTTACATGGAAGACTGTCGTACTATTGGTCTTGGCTTCGGCGAGGCGTGTTTCGGAATTGAGGGCCTTGTCTCACAAGAGCCCCTATTTGATTTTTCATGAAGATAGAGCTGAACTCAGAACTCGTCAGCAGTTTCTTCCAAAGGTGGTGTCTGCGTTTCATATCAACCAGCCTATTGTGGTTCCGGTGCTTACTGACACCTCTTCTACTTCAAACTCAATGGATGTTGTGCAGGCTTTGACAATCTATGACGAACGGACAGCTCAATACAGAGTGCTGGATCACGCTTACTATCCAGCATGCTTACTCTACGACAGGTTTGCCGGTTCCTAAATCTGTTGATGCCCACTCTACTCGGTCGGTGAGTTCTTCCTGGGCAGCTGCCTGGGGTGTCTCGGCTTTACAGCTCTGCCGAGCAGCTACTTGGTCGGGTTCGAACACGTTTGCTAAGTTCTACAAGTTCGATACTTTGCCCTCTGAGAACCTTCAGTTTGGTCAGTCAGTTCTGCAGGAACCTCAGCACTCTCCCACCTGGTTTGGAAGCTTTGGTACATCCCCATGGTACTAATGTGGACCCCTGTATCCTCTAGGATGTAAGAGAAAATAGGATTTTAATTGCCTACCGGTAAATCCTTTTCTTGCAGTCTGTAGATGATACAGGGCGCCCGCCCAGTGCTTCGTGTTTCCTACATGTTACTTGGTTAAGTATTGTTGTTGGTTCAGCTGTTGCTGTTCGTGTTCATGTTGGGTTAACATGGTTTTCTTTTTGTTTGTTTGTGCTGCTTTGAATCTCACCACTATCCTTTCTGAATCCTTCTCTCAAGATATGTCTGTCTCCTCAAGCACAGTTTCTAGACTGAGTCTGGTAGGAGGGCATAGAGGGAGGAGCCAGTGCACACTATTGATTTCTTAAAGTGCCCAAGGCTCCAAGTGGACCCGTCTATACCCCATGGTACTAATATGGACCGCAGTAATACTCTACGGACTACGAGAAAAGGATTTACCGGTAGGTAATTAAAATCCTATTTTTACTTGCAGTTTTTCAAAACTGGTGTGGTACAGAAGTTAGACATTATAAAGATAGGCAGTCATTAGGTCTACACCATAGGGTCGGCAGTAAAAAGGTCAACAGGGTCAAAAAGTCAACACAAACAGAATGTTTTGTTTGTGTGTTTTTAACCATTTTTATCGAAATTTGTTGGTATGAGTCCCCTCGGTGGCTCGCTTCGCTTCCCACAAGGTTATTAAAGGTTATAGTATGTGCCAAGGATAGTAATTAAGGCAAAAGCATGAAAAAAAAACCCTTAAAAACCCCCCCAAAAAACAAAGAAAGTCGGTCGACCTTTTGACTGTCCACACTATGATGTCGACCTTTTGACTGTCGAAATGTTAACTGTCTATATATATATATAAAATACTAAAAAAATCCCTTAACGCGCTCTAAAAATGAAAGATGCTACAAATTTAACGTATATTAATTTCTCTAAACCTATACCTTAATTGATGGGCAAGCTTCCACACAGAGATGATCCCCCGTCGGAAGAGACCAATAATAAATAGAAACAGAATGTATCTCTGTGGAGCGCACTTATTGTAATATGTTTTAATGTAATACTATCTGAAAATTGAGTTTAATATAATTATATTCGGTTTCTGATGAAGAAAGGATAACTGTACAAAAACACCTTTTTTCTTCAAAACACTTATTTTTTATTGCTAAAAATGATTTAAGATTTTCATCTCATTAAAACAAGTTGATAAACATTTTAACAATGTGTTATTGTTCATTATAAATACAATATTGAATTTCAACTTTCTCTAACGTCCTAGTGGATGCTGGGAACTCCGTAAGGACCATGGGGAATAGCGGGCTCCGAAGGAGGCTGGGCACTCTAGAAAGATCTTAGACTACCTGGTGTGCACTGGCCCCTCCCACTATGACCCTCCTCCAAGCCTCAGTTAGATTTCGTGCCCGGCCGAGGTTGGATGCACACTAGGGGCTCTCCTGAGCTCTTAGAAAGTTATAGTCTTAGAATTTGTTCTTTTCAGTGAGACCTGCTGGCAACAGGCTCACTGCAGCGAGGGACTAAGGGGAGAAGAAGCGAACTCGCCTGCTTGCAGCCGGATTGGGCTTTTTAGGCTACTGGACACCATTAGCTCCAGAGGGATCGACCGCAGGCCCAGCCTTGATGTTCGGTCCCGGAGCCGCGCCGCCGTCCCCCTTACAGAGCCAGAAGCAAGAAGATGGTCCGGAAAATCGGCGGCATGAAGACTCAGTCTTCACCAAGGTAGCGCACAGCACTGCAGCTGTGCGCCATTGCTCCTCTCACACACTTCATACTCCGGTCACTGAGGGTGCAGGGCGCTGGGGGGGGGGGCGCCCTGAGGCAGCAATAAAAACACCTTGGCTGGCAAAAATACCTCAATATATAGCCCCAGGGGCTATATATGAGGTAAATACCCCTGCCAGAAGTCCATAAAAAACGGGAGAATAGGCCACGAAAAAGGGGCGGAGCCTATCTCCTCAGCACACTGGCGCCATTTTCCCTCACAGCTCCGTTGGAGGGAAGCTCCCTGGCTCTCCCCTGCAGTCTACAAGGGTTAAAAAAAGAGAGAGGGGGCACTAAATTTAGGCGCAGTATACATTATATATATAGATATAAAGCTATAGGGGACATAACTCAGTTAGTCCCTGCAGTATATAGCGCTCTGGTGTGTGCTGGCATACTCTCACTCTGTCCCCCCAAAGGGCTTTTGTGGGTCCTGTCCTCGTTTAGAGCATTCCCTGTGTGTCTGCGGTGTGTCGGTACGGCTGTGTCGACATGTTGAATGAGGAGGCTTATATGGTGACGGAACAGAGGCCGATATATGTGATGTCGCCCCCTGTGGGGCCGACACCAGAGTGGATAGAGAGGTAAAAGGTATTAACCGACAGTGTCAACTCCTTACATAAAAGGGTGGATGACGTAACAGCTGTGGGACAGCCGGCTTCGCAGCCCGCGCCTGCCCAGGCGTCTCAAAGGCCATCAGGGGCTCAAAAACGCCCGCTCTCTCAGATGGCAGACACAGATGTTGACAAGGTGGAGACATATACACAATCCAATCCGTGACTTGATCCCGGCAATAAAAAATGTGTTATACATTTCTGACTTTAACCTCTATAAATGGGTTTTAGGTTTGGGGAGAAAAAACAGGCAGTGTTTTGTTCCCCCATCAGATGAATAAATGAAGTGTGTGAAAAGCGTGGGTTCCCCCGTTAAGAAACTGGTAATTTATAAAAAGTTACTGATGGCGTACCCTTTCCCGCCAGGAGGATAAGTTACGCTGGGAGATATCCCCTAGGGTGGATAAGGCGCTCACACGTTTGTCAAAAAAGGTGGCACTGCCGTCTTAGGATACGGCCACTTTAATAGGTACCTGTTGATAAAAAATACAGGAGGCTATCCTGAAGACTGTATTTACACACTCAGGTACTAGACTGAGACCTGCAGATAGTGCTGCTGCAGCGTGGTTGGTGACCCTGTCAAACAGGGATAATAGTTGGCAAACATAAAAACATATTAAAGACGTTGTCTTATATATGGGGGATGCACAGAGGGATATTTTGCCGGCTGGCATCCAAAATAAATGTAATGTCCATTCTGTCAGGAGGGTATTAGAGACCTGTCACTGGACAGGTGATGCTGACTTAAAAAGCGCATAGAGAGCCTTATAAGAGTGAGGAATTATTTGGGGATGGTCTCTGGGACCTCGTATCCACAGCAACTGCTGGGAAGAAATAATTTTACCTCAGGTTTCCTCACAGAAAAAGGTACAGTCCTTTCGGCTTCAGAAAAGCAAGCGGGTCAAATGGCGCTTCCTTTCTGTACAGAGACAAGGGTAGAGGGAAAAAGCTGCACCAGTCAGCCTGTTCCCAGAATCAAGATTCTTCCCCCGCCTCCTGTGAGTACACACCATGACGCGGGTGCTCCACAGGTGTAGCCAGGTACGGTGGGGGGCCGCCTCAAAAATTTCAGCAATTAGTGGGCTCGCTCACAGGTGGATCCCTGTTTCTTCCAAGTAGTATTTCAGGGGTACAAGCTGGAATTAGAGATGTCTCCCCCCAGCCGTTTCCTAAAATATGCCTTGCTGACAACTCCCTCAAGCAGGGAGGCTGTGCTAGAGGCAATTAATAAGCGGTATTCCCAGCAGGTAATACTCAAGGTGCCCCTACTTCAACAAGGACGGGGTTACTATTCCACACGGGTTGGGGTACCGAAACCGCATGGTTCGGTGTGACCCATTTTATATTTAAAATCCTTGAACATAAAAAAATTCAAGTTCAAGATGGAATCGCTCAGGGCGGTTATTGCAAGCCTGGACGAGGGGGATTACATGGTATCCCGGGACATCAAGGATGCTTACCTGCATGTCCCCATTTACCGTCCTCGCCAGGAGTACCTCAGATTTGTGGTACAGGATTACCATTACCAAGTCCAGACACTGCCGTTTGGACTGTACATGGCACCGAGGGTGTTTTATCAAGGTAATGGCCGAAATGATGATACTCCTTCAAAAAAAGGGAGTTGTAATTATCCCGTAATTGGACAATCTCGTTATAAGGGCGAGGTCCAAGGAGCAGTTGGTAGTAGGGGTAGCACTATTTTGGAAAGTGCTACAACAGCATAGGTGGATTCTAAACAGTCCAAAGTCACAGCTGGTTCCTATGACACGTCTACTGTTCCTGGGGATGGTTCTGGACATAAACCAGAAATAGTGTTTCTCCCGGAGGAGAAAGCCAAGGAGTTGTCATCTCTAGTCAGAGACCTCCTGAAACCAAAATAGGTAGCGGTGCATCATTGCACGCGAGTCCTGGGAAAAATGGTAGCTTCTTACGAAGCAATCCCATTAGGCAGGTTCCATACAAGAACTTTTCAGAGGGACCTGTTGGACAAGTGGTCCGGATCGCATCTTCCGATGCATAGGCTGATAACCCTGTCTCCAAGGACCAGGGTATCTCTACTGTGGTGGCTGCAGAGTGCCCATCTTTAAGAGGGCCGCAGGTTCGGCATACAGGACTAGGTCCTAGTGACCATGGATTCCAGCCTTTGAGGCTGGGGGGCAGTCGCATAGGGAAGAAACTTCCAGGGACTTTGGTCAAGTCAGGTTATTTCCCTACACATAAATATTCTGGATCTGAGGGCCATTTACAATGCCCTGAGGCCAGCAAGGCCTCTGCTTCAAAACCAGCCGGTACTGATCCAATCAGACAACATCACGGCAGTCGCCCATGTAATCAACAGGGCGGCACAAAAAGCAGGATGGCGATGGCAGAAGCCACAAGGATTCTCCGATAGGCGGAAAATCATGTGTTAGCACTGTCAGCAGTGTTCATTCCCGGAGTGGACAACTGGGAAGCAGATCTTCTCAACAGACACGACCTCCACCCGGGAGAATGGGGACTTCCTCCAGAAGTCTTCCAATAGGATTGTACACCATTGGGAAAGGCCACAGGTGGACATGATGGCGTCCCGCCTTAACAAAAAGCTATAAAAGATATTGCTCCAGGTCAAGGGACCCTCAGGCGATAGCTATGGACGCTCTGGTAACACCGTGGGTGTACCAGTCGGTTTAGGTGTTCTCCCCTCTGCCTCTCATACCAAAGGTACTGAGAATAATAAGAAGGCGAGGAGTAAGAACGATACTCGTGGATGGCCAAGAAGAGCTTGGTACCCAGAACTTCAAGAATTTATATCAGAGGACCAATGGCCTCTGCCACTCAGTCAGGACCTGCGGCAGCAGGGGCCCTGTCTGTTCCAAGACTTACCGCGGCTGCGTTTGACGGCATGGCGGTTGAATGCCGGATCCTGAAGGAAAAGGGTATTCCGGAGGAAGTAATTCCTACGCTTACTAAAGCCAGGAAAGAGGTTACAGCAACTCATTATCACCGCATATGGCGAAAATATGTTGCATGGTGTGAGGCCGAAAGGGCCCCAACAGAGGAATTTCAACTAGGTCGATTTCTGCATTTCCTGCAAGCAGGAGTGACTATGGGCCTTAAATTGGGTTCCATTAAGGTACAGATCTCGGCTCTGTCGATTTTCTTTCAAAAAAGAACTAGCTTCAGTACCTGAAGTTCAGACATTTATAAAAGGAGTGCTGCATAGTCAGCCCCCGTTTGTGCCTCCTGTGGCACCTTGGGATCTCAACGTGGTGTTGAGTTTTCTTAAAATCACTTTGGTTTGAACCACTAAAAACCGTGGATCTGAAATATCTCACATGGAAGGTGGTTATGTTATTGGCCTTGGCTTCTGCCAGGCGAGTATCAGAATTGGCGGCTTTGTCTTGTAAAAGCCCTTATTTGATTTTCCATATGGATAGGGCAGAATTGAGGACTCGTCCCCAGTTTCTCCCTAAGGTGGTGTCAGCGTTTCACCTGAACCAGCCTATTGTGGTGCCTGCGGCTACTGAGGATTTGGAGGACTCCAAGTTGCTGGACGTTGTCAGGGCCCTGAAAATATATGTTTCCAGGACGGCTGGAGTCAGAAAATCTGACTCGCTGTTTATCCTATATGCACCCAACAAGCTGGATGCTCCTGCTTCTAAGCAGTCTATTGCTCGCTGGATTTGTAGTACAATTCAGCTTGCACATACTGTGGCAGGCCTGCCACAGCCAAAATCTGTCAATGCCCATTCCACAAGGAAGGTGGGCTCATCTTGGGCGGCTGCCCGAGGGGTCTCGGCTTTACAACTTTGCCGAGCAGCTACTTGGTCAGGGGCAAACACGTTTCCAAAATTCTACAAATTTGATACCCTGGCTGAGGAGGACCTGGAGTTCTCTCATTCGGTGCTGCAGAGTCATCCGCACTCTCCCGCCCGTTTGGGAGCTTTGGTATAATCCCCATGGTCCTTACGGAGTTCCCAGCATCCACTAGGACGTTAGAGAAAATAAGAATTTACTCACCGGTAATTCTATTTCTCGTAGTCCGTAGTGGATGCTGGGCGCCCATCCCAAGTGCGGTTTATCTGCATTACTTGTACATAGTTATTGTTAACTAAATCGGGTTATTGTTGAGCCATCTGTTGAGAGGCTCTATTGTTTCATACTGTTAACTGTGTTTCATATCACGAGTTGTACGGTGTGATTGGTGTGGCTGGTATGAGTCTTACCCGGGATTCAAAATCCTTCCTTATTGTGTACGCTCGTCCGGGCACAGTACCTAACTGAGGCTTGGAGGAGGGTCATAGTGGGAGGGGCCAGTGCACACCAGGTAGTCTAAGATCTTTCTAGAGTGCCCAGCCTCCTTCGGAGCCCGCTATTCCCCATGGTCCTTACGGAGTTCCCAGCATCCACTACGGACTACGAGAAATAGAATTACCGGTGAGTAAATTCTTATTTTTCCAAACAATAAAGCATGTATTTTCATTCAACGCGTTTCGTCTTATAAAGACTTCTTCAGGGGTGTTTTTTTTTTATAGATAACGGATAATTATTTATTTTGAAACGGCTGTTTTTTCATGAAAATCAAATATGGTCCATATTAAACGGAAAATTTGTATTATTCTTGTAAATGACTTAACTGACTTTTTATTTATAATCTTCCCACAATTTTTTCATATATCAATAAAAATAAGAATCCCGAAGTGAACTGAATATTATTAGGCCTCTTTTAATTACCAGCAGCTCTCATATATGACCGCATACATAGGGATCCAAAAGTGGGATGGGGATCCTTATTTTTATTGATATATGAAAAAATTGTGGGAAGATTATAAATAAAAAGTCAGTTAAGTCAGAAAAGTTGAAATTCAATATTGTATTTATAATGAACAATAACACATTGTGAAAATGTTTATCAACTTGTTTTAATGAGATGAAAATCTTAAATAATTTTTAGCAATAAAAAAAAAGTGTTTTGAAGAAAAAAGGTGTTTTTGTACAGTTATCCTCTCTTCATCAGCAACCGAATATAATTATATTAAATTGAATTTTCAGATAGTATTACATTAAAACATATTACAATAAATGCACTCCACAGAGATACATTCTGCTTTTATATATATATATATATATATATATATAATATATATAATCCACCTCTATTTAAAACAATAGTTATTCCTGTTTTAGTGGTTGCTGAATTTAAATGAATTAGTAATCTATTTTGTGTCTGATATGTGTTTTACTAGCATTAAAAAAAAAGTTAAATGACAGTGGGTACAGTATGTATCCTAAATTAGTTCGTTTTTGTTGCCTAAAGGCCCATACACACTGGGTGATTTTGAGCTGAAAGCAGGTCACTTTTGGTGTTTTTGAGCTGCTTTCAGCTCAAAGCCGCCCAGTGTGTATGGATAAGCGATGAGCGGTGAGCGCTGATGCGCGCTCCCGCTTCATCGCCAGCGGCCGCCGTTCATCTACTGGTATTACCAGTAGATGAACGGCGGGGTGAGCGGCTTTCCATAGCGTCCTGCTATGGAAAGCCGCTCACCCCGCTGACATCGCTGGGCAGCGGGGAAAAGCGCTTAGTGTGTATACACTGAGCGCTTTTCAGCCCAGCGATGTCAGCGATCATCGCTGTTCATACACGCTGGGCAAAAACGCGCAGTGTGTATGGACCTTTACACATCACACTTACTGCAGGTATCCTTAGACTTTAAGTATATAGGTTAGATCAGGAGCACTTTAAGAGGGGAGGAGGCCCATGCACAGCCTGCTCCATTCAGACCCCCTCCTCTCTGCCGGCAGTGCTAAGAGTCTGAGCTCTAGAGGGCTTAGACTGTACGGCGCATGCGCAGATCTCCAGGAAAATGGCGCGGCGGCCATTCTCCCATTGTTTTCTCTACTGCGAATGCGCAGAACTCCGTGAAAATGGTCACTGTACCATTTTCACGTTGATTAACCAGCGCTGCTGGTGTTGGCATGGGACTCCGGAGGGGTGAGTATTCAAAAATCGTGTGTGGAGTGGGCCTCCCCTGGACTCAGGTGCCCCTGTGAGTTAGATCTTCAAGTAAATTATGGTGCATCTTCACTTTGTTGTGTAATGGCAGCATGACCATGCCCACATATATATTTTGTGTGCACATTTCATTTTAGTTTATGGATTTAAAGGAAAGTTATTCTTATCATGCTCGTAAGATATAGCAATAAGTAATTAATTTTTGCATGTTACTACTGAAAACATAGATTTAAAATATTTTTAATTAAATGTACAAACCAAAACACTGCTGCCTAGAATATGCTACAGTTTCAGTGCAATTGGGACATGAAAGTTTGCTCTAGGCCATTTGAGGTGATGCGTTTAAGATGCTGACTGTCAGGATCCCCACATTCGTCAAAATGCAGACTTTGGTATCCTGACAGGATCAGCAGAGGCGTCACCGGGTGTGGAGACACCCGGTGCACACTCTGTATTATTACACCCCCCTCCTGCTCAGCCAGCTGGAGCCATGGGCATCCAAAAAGGGGGATGGACTCATTTAAATGGGGCGTGGCCTCAAATATTTTTTCTCCTTCGTTCCGGGGGCATGAGCAGCTTCCCCGAAGATGCTGACTGCCCCCGGAGACTGGGCAGCATGCAGTGCCGGCTCTTATCTGTGACAGGAGCCGAGTGCTGCAGGAGATTATCTCACTGCAGCATTCGGCTCCTGACACTGCAGAAGAGCTGGCACTTTGGTGTCACCCCTTCTGAGGGGGACACCAAAGTGCGGGCCGCACCCCCCGCACCCACCTTCTGACGCCACTGAGGATCAGGAGACTGATGCCGGAATCCTAACAGCTGGCATCCCGAACTTAAGTATAATGGGGATGTTAGGGTTAGCCTGCAGGGATGGGGGGTTAGGGTTACATACCATCGGGGATAAGTTAAGTTTAGGCACTAAGGGGAAGGTTAGGGTTAAGCTGCAGGGATGGGGGGGGGGGGGGGTTAGGGTTACATACCACCGGGGACGGGTTGGGTTTAGGTACTAAGGGGGAGGTTAGGGTTAGGCTGCAGGGATGGGGGGTTAGGGTTACATACCACCGGGGACGGGTTAGGTTTAGGCACTAAGGGGGAGGTTAGGGTTACATACCACCGGGGACGGGTTAGGTTTAGGCACTAAGGGGGAGGTTATAGTTAGAATGCAGGGATGGGGGGTTAGGGTTACATACCACCGGGGACGGGTTAGGTTTAGGCACTAAGGGGGATGTTAGGGTTAGAATGCAGGGATGGGGGGTTAGGGTTAAATACCACCGGGGACGGGTTAGGTTTAGGCACTAAGGGGGAGGTTAGGGTTACATACCATTGGGGATGGGTTAGGTTTAGGCACTAAGGGGCAGGTTAGGGTTAGGCTGCAGGGATGGGGGGTTAGGGTTACATACCACCGGGGACGGGTTAGGTATAGGCACTAAGGGGGATGTTAGGGTTAGGCTGCAAGGATGGGGGGTTAGGGTTACATACCACCAGGGACGGGTTAGGTTTAGGCACTAAGGGGGATGTTAGGGTTAGGCTGCAGGGATGGGGGGTTAGGGTTACATACCACCGGGGATGGGTTAGGTTTAGGCACTAAGGGGAAGGTTAGGGTTAGACTGCAGGAAGGGAGGGTTAGGAGCAGGGGGACAGGGGGAAACATATCTTGCCCCAGTTGGGATTTCATACTTCTGGATTCCAGCGTCTGTAATGTGACCGCCGGCATCCCATCCGCAGTCATTCATACTGATCCCCATTGAAGGGTGCACTGTTAATCTTTCAAGGATGTTGGTCCCTGGACTGACTCCTGTTGCCGTAGACTGAATAGTTACATGAAGTGAGAATCACTGCAACATTGATACTTATTTTACACATTGGGGTAAATTTACTAAGATGGGATGTTGCCCATAGCAACTGTTAAAAATACTGCCAGATAAGAGACAATATGAATAGAACATCTATAATTTATCTAGCACCTTCTAGAATATAATACCTGGAATCTGATTGGTTGCTATGGGCAACATCACATTTTTGTAAATTTACCCCATTGTTTCTCTTTTTGCATTTTAATCCTGTTCTGATATTTCCATGTACTGTAGGTGTTTTGTGAATTTATGTCTAATATATATTATTGACAAATGAAATGTTCATTATCCATTGCACATTTTGCTTTGGCTTAGGGGGATATACACTTAGCCATGGTAATTTACCGCTGCTAATGGATTGCCGGCGCTTATCAGGGAATTTGCTTTGCTGTCTAAGCATTTTTTCTGTGATAAATACATAGGGGGTCATTCCGAGTTGTTCGCTCGCAAGCTGCTTTTAGCAGCTTTACACACGCTAAGCCGCCGCCTACTGGGAGTGAATCTTAGCTTCTTAAAATTGCGAACGAAAGATTCGCAATATAGCGAAAAGACATCTCTGTGCAGTTTCTGAGTAGCTCGAGACTTACTCGGCATCTGCGATCAGTTCAGTGCTTGTCGTTCCTGGTTTGACGTCATAAACACACCCAGCGTTCGCCCAGACACTCCTCCGTTTCTCCAGCCACTCCCGCGTTTTTCCCAGAAACGGTAGCGTTTTTTCGCACACACCCATAAAACGGCCAGTTTCCGCCCAGAAACACCCACTTCCTGTCAATCACATTACGATCACTAGAACGAAGAAAAAACCGTGAGTAAAAAACCTAACTGCATAGCAAATTTACTTGGCGCAGTCGCACTGCGGACATTGCGCATGCGCACTAAGCGGAAAATCGCTGCGATGCGAAAAAATTTACAGAGCGAAGAACTCGGAATGACCCCCATAGGTCCACAGATTTCTGTGGACCCTGTGTATTTTCGTGTGAAATTGGCTACTTTTTCTCACCAAAAAAATTGGATAGCCCGGTAATGACCATCAGCTAAAAATCGCAAGAAAAATTATCACGGCTATTAGGCTACTCCCCCCAGTTTTATGATCATGAGCCTGTTCGGCAGTCCTTATATTTCTATTGTTGTGCATGAAAGGTTTCTATCAGGTTTATGGCATAACTATACGGGAGACTCCCAAATTTCAGGGAGTGCTCCTGGGAGGGGGTGTAACCCCTGGGAGGGTGTGCCATACACCTGCTTTTCTTTCTCGCAAGTCTATGAGGCACTGATGATGCAGGGTGGCAAGGTGGGGTGACACACATCACTCTCCCATCTGGGATCTCCCTCTCAAGGTCACAAAAATAATGGCTTCCCACAAGTTTTTGTTTAGAAAAGTCATATTTTGTACTAGTGCCATTTTGTAAATATCAAATTAAATGACTCTGCAGTGACTTTTATACTGTTTATAAAATTGCAGTGTGACCTCACATAATGTTATAGCCTATAACAGCGGTTATTGTTTGCAGTGGTTGTATTGCATAGAAAATTTTGATCCAAACACTGACTTGTTACAGAACTAATTGAATTTATCTGTGACATTATAATTGTTCTCAGCAAGATTTTAATATGTCCTTACAATTAATTGTCACTATTTTAATTGAACATTTTGAATTAACATAATTTATCCTTTTGATAAAGGTACATTGGGAAACGTAGAACATGGTAACCAATATCAGATTAAATTGATGTATGAACATAATCTTCAGCGAACAGCTTGCAACATGACTCATGGACCATTTGGAGGAGTTAAAGGTATTTTGGGAACTAACAGTAAAACGTCTGTGAATATCGTTCCTTGCTAGTGCAGTACTATTGATTTACTGTAAAGTTTAGTAAGATATGTTTATTATTCTCTGAACACACTACAAAACATTTCTTTGTATTACCTTGTCTCCAAGAGGAACATAATAAAGCTCATGTGCAGAAAATTGGGATGAGCCCCCTGCTTTTACCCTAGTTCACTTACTCCTGATGCCATGTTTTGGGTTGGTACGAAATATATTTTCTTTTTTTTGTTTCTTGTGTTTTTTAACATAGTAGGATGAGTTACATGTAACTGTTAAAAATACTGCCAGATAAGAGACAATATGAATAGAACATCTATCTAATTTATTGTGTGAACGCCACACACATCATCACCTCTGTCCTAGAGCAGTGCTGTCCCACTATGTAGAGGGTTTGCACATTTTTGGCTTTACATCGGGGTGGGGAACCTCCAGCTGTTGTTGAACTGCACATACCAACATGCCGTGCTACAGTTTTGCTATTTGGCCATGCTAAAACTGTTGCAGAGCATGCTGAGATATGTAGTTCAACAACAGCTGGAGGGCCGCAGTTTCCCCACTTCTGCACATGGTGTGTGTCAAAAATTAACCCTTGTGTGTACGTGGGTAGATTAGATGGATTTAGGTGGTTCTAATCTGGCCTCAAATTATTTGTTTCTAGTTCCATGCCTACAATGCATGTAGCATCCTTCCCATAACTCCATAATATTTACCATATTCATTCTTGTGCCCATCCTCATGGCTGCTAGCTGGGCAGAGCCGGATTAACAACAGAGTGGCCGGGGCATTCGCCATGGGAGGGTGTAGTATGGCTGACCGGTGGTCAGGAGACCGCCGGTCAGCATACCGACGCCGGGATCCCGGCAGCATACCGACGCCGGGATCCCGACGGGGTGGGGCGAGTGCAGCAAGCCACAGGTTCTATTCCCATTCTATGGGTGTCTTGGACACCCACAAGTGGAAATAGTCCCTGTAGGTCGGCATGCCGACCATCGGGATAGTGAGGGGTCGGGATGCTGGAGGAGGTCATGTGACTGTCGGTCTCCCGACCGCCGGTCACATGAATACCACCCCCCTGGGAGGCCCCCATGCATAACTACATCACCAGTTTAGGGGTCATTGGGCAGATGTGTTAACGTGGAGAAGGCATAAGAAAGTGATAAAGCAGTGATCAATGCAAGGTGATAACGCACCAGCCAATGAGCGCCTAACTGTTAATTTATATATGGGAGCTGATTGGCTGGTGAATTTATCACGTTACATTAATCACTGATTTATCATTTCCTTATGCCTTCTGCAGGTTAATAAATCTGCCCCAATGTTATACATGTAAACTATGTGTGGTATTTTGTGAACTGGGTCCACTACAGTGTGGTGTTGGGAGTATTTGCACATTATACTTTTTGATATAATCACCGGCATATCTTATTGACAGATTTATCCCCCCCCCCCCCCCCCCCCCAAGACTTACGTTTCCTGTCCATATTGCTGTGATTTCCCGATATATTACTTCCTTTATCTGGGGTGCTAAGCGGGCACGTATTGCATATAAAACGCTTAGTAGACCCAGAACCGAAGGTGGCCTGGCCTTGCCGGATATACGTTTATACTATTTGGCTGCCCCAAGTAGTACAACTTTATGAATGGGTTACCCCCGGGGATTATGGGAGCCTTCCTGTGGCTCTTTTAGACAGGGCTGGCCTCTTGTTTTCTCCGTTACAGTTTTTATTAGCAAATATTCCGCTGACCTCTCTCCCCCATATTATTACAACAGGCTCGTAGAGTATGGTTGGCGGATGAGAAGCTGCTGGGGGATCCCACGTTGGACCCCTGCTCTCAACTTTGGAATAATACAAATTTCTCTAACGTCCTAAGTGGATGCTGGGGACTCCGTAAGGACCATGGGGAATAGCGGCTCCGCAGGAGACTGGGCACATCTAAAGAAAGCTTTAGGACTATCTGGTGTGCACTGGCTCCTCCCCCTATGACCCTCCTCCAAGCCTCAGTTAGATCTCTGTGCCCGAACGAGAAGGGTGCACACTAGGGGCTCTCCTGAGCTTCTTAGTGAAAGTTTTAGTTTAGGTTTTTTATTTTCAGTGAGACCTGCTGGCAACAGGCTCACTGCATCGAGGGACTAAGGGGAGAAGAAGCGAACTCACCTGCGTGCAGAGTGGATTGGGCTTCTTAGGCTACTGGACATTAGCTCCAGAGGGACGATCACAGGCCCAGCTTGGATGGGTCCCAGAGCCGCGCCGCCAACCCCCTTACAGAGCCAGAAGGCAGAAGAGGTCCGGAAAATCGGCGGCAGAAGACGTCCTGTCTTCAACAAGGTAGCGCACAGCACTGCAGCTGTGCGCCATTGCTCTCAGCACACTTCACACTCCGGTCACTGAGGGTGCAGGGCGCTGGGGGGGGGCGCCCTGTGACGCAATAAAAACACCTTGGATGGCAAAAAAATGCATCACATATAGCTCCTGGGCTATATGGATGCATTTAACCCCTGCCAGAATACATAGAAAAACGGGAGATAAGGCCGCCGATAAGGGGGCGGAGCCTATCTCCTCAGCACACTGGCGCCATTTTCCCTCACAGCTCCGTTGGAGGGAAGCTCCCTGGCTCTCCCCTGCAGTCACTACACTACAGAAAGGGTTAAAAAAGAGAGGGGGGCACTAATTAGGCGCAGTATTAACTATACAGCAGCTATAAGGGGAAAAACACTTATATAAGGTTATCCCTGTATATATATAGCGCTCTGGTGTGTGCTGGCAAACTCTCCCTCTGTCTCCCCAAAGGGCTAGTGGGGTCCTGTCCTCTATCAGAGCATTCCCTGTGTGTGTGCTGTATGTCGGTACTTTTGTGTCGACATGTATGAGGAGAAAAATGATGTGGAGACGGAGCAGATTGCCTGTAATAGTGATGTCACCCCCTAGGGGGTCGACACCTGAGTGGATGAACTGTTGGAAGAAATTACGTGACAGTGTCAGCTCTGTATAAAAGACAGTGGTTGACATGAGACAGCCGGCTACTCAGCTTGTGCCTGTCCAGACGTCTCTTAGGCCGTCAGGGGCTCTAAAGCGCCCGTTACCTCAGATGGCAGATATAGACGCCGACACGGATACTGACTCCAGTGTCGACGGTGAAGAGACAAATGTGACTTCCAGTAGGGCCACACGTTACATGATTGAGGCAATGAAAAATGTTTTACACATTTCTGATAATACGAGTACCACCAAAAAGGGGTATTATGTTCGGTGAGGAAAAACTACCTGTAGTTTTCCTGAATCTGAGAAATTAAATGAGGTGTGTGATGATGCGTGGGTTTCCCCCGATAACAACTGATAATTTCTAAAATGTTATTGGCATTATATCCTTTCCCGCCAGAGGTTAGGGTGCGTTGGGAAACACCCCCTAGGGTGGATAAAGCGCTCACACGCTTGTAAGGGCTCTACCCTCTCCAGAGATGGCCGCCCTTAAGGATCCTGCTGATAGAAAGCAGGAGAGTATCCTAAAATGTATTTACACAAATACTGGTGTTATACTGCGACCAGCAATCGCCTCAGCCTGAATGTGCAGTGCTGGGTTGGCGTGGTCGGATTCCCTGACTGAAAATATTGATACCCTAGATAGGGACAGTATATTTTTGCCTATAGAGCATTTAAAAGATGCATTTCTATATATGCGTGATGCACAGCGGAATATTTGCCGACTGGCATCAAGTCTAAGTGCGTTGTCCATTTCTACCAGTAGAGGGTTATGGACACGTCAGTGGTCAGGTGATGCGTATTCCAAACGGCATTTGGAAGTATTGCCTTATTAAGGGGAGGAGTTATTTGGGGTCGGTCTTTCAGACCTGGTGGCCACGGCAACAGCTGGGAAATCCACGTTTGTACCCCAGGTCGCCTCTCAACATGAGAAGACGCCGTATTATCAGGCGCAGTCTTTTCGTGGACAAGCGGGCAAAAGGTTCCTCATTTCTGCCCCGTGACAGAGGGAGAGGAAAAAGGCTGCAGTAATCAGCCAGTTCCCAGGAACAGAAACCCTCTCCCGCCTCTGCCAAGCCCTCAGTATACGCTGGGGCTTTACAAGCAGAATCAGGCACGGTGGGGGGCCCGTCTCAATGAATTTCAGCGCGCAGTGGGCTCACTCGCAAGTAGACCCCTGGATCCTTCAGGTGATATCTCAGGGGTACAAATTAGAATTCGAGACGTCTCCCCCTCGCCGTTTCCTAAAGTCGGCTTTACCGATGTCTCCTTCTGACAGGGAGACAGTTTTGGAAGCCATTCACAAGCTGTATTCCCAGCAGGTGATAATCAAGATACCCCTCCTGCAACAGGGAACGGGGTATTATTCCACACTGTTGTGGTACCGAAGCCGGACGGCTCGGTGAGACCGATTCTAAATCTAAAATCTTTGAACACTTACATACAGAGGTTCAAATTCAAGATTGAGTTACTCAGAGCAGTGATTGCGAACCTGGAAGAAGGGGACTACATGATGTCTCGGGACATCAAGGATGCTTACCTTCATGTCAAAATTTACCCTTCTCACCAAGGGTACCTCAGGTTTATGGTACAGAACTGTCACTATCAGTTCAGACGCTGCCGTATGGATGGTCCACGGCACCCCGGGTCTTTACCAAGGTAATGGCCGAAATGATGATATTCCTTCGAAGGAAGGGAATTTTAGTTATCCCTTACTTGGACAATTCCCTGATAAGGGTAAGATCCAGGGAACAGTTGGAGGTCGGTGTAGCACTATCTCAGGTAGTGTTGCGGCAGCACGATTGGATTCTCAATATTCCAAAATCGCAGCTGGTTCCGACGACTTGTCTTCTGTTCCTAGGGATGATCCTGGACACAGTCCAGAAAAAGGTGTTTCTCCCGGAGGAGAAAGCCAGGGAGTTATCCGAGCTAGTCAGGAACCTCCTAAAACCGAGCCAAGTCTCAGTGCATCAATGCACAAGGGTTCTGGGTAAAATGGTGGCTTCCTACGAAGCAATCCCATTCGGCAGATTCCACCCAAGAACTTTCCAGTGGGACCTGCTGGACAAATGGTCCGGGTCGCATCTTCAGATGCATCAGCGGATAACCCTGTCACCAAGGACAAGGGTGTCCCTCCTGTGGTGGTTGCAGAGTGCTCATCTTCTAGAGGGCCGCAGATTCGGCATTCAGGACTGGGTCCTGGTGACCACGGATGCCAGCCTGCGAGGCTGGGGAGCAGTCACACAGGGAAGGAATATCCAGGGCTTATGGTCAAGCCTGGAGACATCACTTCACATAAATATCCTGAAGCTAAGGGACATTTACAATGCTCTAAGCTTAGCAAGACCTCTGCTTCAAGGTCAGCCGGTGTTGATCCAGTCGGACAACATCACGGCAGTCACCCACGTAAACAGACAGGGTGGCACAAGAAGCAGGAGGGCAATGGCAGAAGCTGCAAGGATTCTTCGCTGGGCGGAAAATCATGTGATAGCACTGTCGGCAGTATTCATTCCGGGAGTGGTCAACTGGGAAGCAGACTTCCTCAGCACGACCTCCACCCGGGAGAGTGGGGACTTCACCCAGAAGTCTTCCACATGATTATAAACCGTTGGGAAAAACTCGACAGGTATTACGCCAGGTCCAGGGACCCTCAGGCAATAGCTGTAGACGCTCTGGTAACACCGTGGGTGTACCAGTCAGGGTATGTGTTCCCTCCTCTGCCTCTCATACCCAAGGTACTGAGATTGATAAGATGGAGAGGAGTAAGCACTATATTCGTGGCTCCGGATTGGCCAAGAAGGACTTGGTAACCGGAACTTCAAGAGATGCTCACGGAGGATCCGTGGCCTCTACCTCTAAGAAGGGACCTGCTCCAGCAAGGACCCTGTCTGTTCCAAGACTTACCGCGGCTGCGTTTGACGGCATGGCGGTTGAACGCCGGATCCTGAAGGAAAAAAGGCATTCCGGATGAAGTCATCCCTATCCTGATCAAAGCCAGGAAGGATGTAACCGCAAAAACATTATCACCGCAATTGGCGAAAATATGTTGCGTGGTGCGAGGCCAGTAAGGCCCGACGGAGGAAATTCAACTGGGTCGATTCCTACATTTCCTGCAAACAGGAGTGTCTATGGGCCTGAAATTGGGGTCCATTAAGGTTCAAATTTCGGCCCTGTCAATTTTCTTCCAAAAAGAACTAGCTTCAGTCCCTGAAGTTCAGACGTTTGTAAAAGGGGTACTGCATATACAGCCTCCTTTTGTGCCTCCAGTGGCACTTTGGGATCTCAATGTAGTTTTGGGTTCCAAAAGTCACATTGGTTTGAACCACTTAAATCTGTAGAGTTAAAATATCTCACATGGAAAGTGGTCATGCTGTTGGCCCTGGCCTGGGCCAGGCGCGTGTCAGAATTGGCGGCTTTATCCTAAAAAAAGCCCTTATCTGATTTTCCATTCGGACAGGGCGGAATTGAGGACTCGTCCTCAGTTTCTCCCTAAGGTGGTTTCAGCGTTTCACCTGAACCAACCTATTTGTGGTGCCTGCGGCTACTAGGGACTTGGAGGACTCCAAGTTGCTAGACGTTGTCAGGGCCCTGAAAATATATGTTTCCAGGACGGCTGGAGTCAGGAAATCTGACTCGCTGTTTATCCTGTATGCACCCAACAAGCTGGGTGCTCCTGCTTCTAAGCAGACTATTGCTCGTTGGATTTATAGTACAATTCAGCTTGCACATTCTGTGGCAGGCCTGCCACAGCCAAAAATCTGTAAATGCCCACTCCACAAGGAAGGTGGGCTCATCTTGGGCGGCTGCCCGAGGGGTCTCGGCTTTACAACTTTGCCGAGCAGCTACTTGGTCAGGAGCAAATACGTTTGTAAAATTCTACAAAATTGATATCCTGGCTGAGGAGGACCTGGAGTTCTCTCATTTGGTGCTGCAGAGTCATCCGCACTCTCCCGCCCGTTTGGGAGCTTTGGTATAATCCCCATGGTCCTTACGGAGTCCCCAGCATCCACTTAGGACGTTAGAGAAAATAAGAATTTACTTACCGATAATTCTATTTCTAATAGTCCGTAGTGGATGCTGGGCGCCCATCCCAAGTGCGGATTGTCTGCAATACTGGTACATAGTTATTGTTACCAAAAAATCGGGTTATTGCTGTAGTGAGCCATCTTTTCTAGAGGCTCCTCTGTTATCATGCTGTTAACTGGGTTCAGATCACAAGTTGTACGGTGTGATTGGTGTGGCTGGTATGAGTCTTACCCGGGATTTAAAATCCTTCCTTATTGTGTACGCTCGTCCGGGCACAGTATCCTAACTGAGGCTTGGAGGAGGGTCATAGGGGGAGGAGCCAGTGCACACCAGATAGTCCTAAAGCTTTCTTTAGATGTGCCCAGTCTCCTGCGGAGCCGCTATTCCCCATGGTCCTTACGGAGTCCCCAGCATCCACTACGGACTATGAGAAATAGAATTATCGGTAAGTAAATTCTTATTTTCTCTGAGCTCTTTAAAATGGAGGGTGGTTCGATTTGGATTTCGTATGAGGTGACTGCAGTGGGGCAACTCTACCAGGATGGAGTACTCCATAGTTATGAGTATCTGTCCACTACATATAGTATCCCTAGACAATATTTTTTTCGCTATTTACAGCTCCGACATGCTCTGACGGCACAGTGGCGGGGCTCTGCTCCACAACTTTCTGAATCCCCTGTTCACAAATTAATTCGTACTCTGCCTTCTTGTGGGAGGGTCTCGGCTTCGTACTCCTCCCTTCTCTCCTCCTCTGGATTGGATGGGCTGTCCACCCTCAGGGCTAAATGGATGCAGGACTTAGGTGAAATTGGTGAGGAGGATTGGAATTAAATATTGGCTTCCCCGAGTGCGGCCTCGACGAGTGCAAATACAGCTTTATATTTTACATAGGGTCTACTGGACTCCTTCTCATCTGTTTCAATTTGGAAGCTCGACCTCTGATAAATGCCCGAAATGCTCTGCTTCGGCTGCTGGGTTCTGGCACTTGCTCTGGCAGTGCCCGTGGGTGTGCTCCTTTTGGGAGGATGTCACGACATCTGTTGCCCGTACGGATATTTGGATCCCATTGTTGACTCCACGTATTTGTATATTCGGCCTTGTCTTGAGGGACCGCCTCCCACTTCACTCCTGCCTTTATGTGAATATTGTTCTAGCACTAGCCCGGGTGTGTATCGCTCGCACCTGGATGGCTCATGTTCCCCCGTCATCTGCTGAATGGGTTGCCCTTGTAAATTCCACCCTTTCCCATGAGCGCTTTATGTACACTAAGCGTAATTCTTTATTGAAATTTGATAAGATTTGGGCTCTCTGGAGGAACTCTCCGTACTCTATTGACCCCCTTCTTTAAAGAATGAATATGTATGTCGATTGCTGCAATGCACTGTTTCTGGTACGGCCCGGTTCACCTTCCTTAAGTATCCCCCCTTGATCTCTAGCACGCCATTTGATTCTTCTGTTTTCTCTTCTATGTCTGTTTTATTTTGCTCTGATGAGTGGATGTGACTATGTCTTATATCCACATACCGCAATATTTTGAAGAACTACCTATAAAGCACGATTTTGATTTTGTAGATGTTTATTGGAATTGTTTATTGTAATGTTCTTTTTCTTTTCTCTTGTAAAACAATAAAAAAATACTTGATTAAAAAAAAAAATATCAAACAGAAATTCGATGGTGGGTGTATAACAACTAAGATAATCTCAGCAATTTTTGTAGCGTGCTTGTTTTTCTCCTGGTATATAACAATGATAAGAATTCACAGTAATATTAACAAAACACAGCACAGACATGTACACCCACAATTCTATAAGTACAACTGGAAGGACACTTCCATGCAGATATGTGTATACATATGCAAACAATAGAAAAGAAATACTTGCTCACAAGCATACAGGGCCGAGCACAATTCTTTGTTACCCATCCAGCTATATTGCTTGCTGTATCCTGGGTGTTAGCCATTATTGGCAGCTAAAAGATTAATACATTTATACAGGGGGGAAACACCCTGTCTCTTTCTGTTGGACTTTATTATATGATATAATAAAATTGTACAGAAATAGACTAGTTTTGGATAGAGGTTTAATAAAAAGGAAATTGCTAAGGTTAACAACTATAATTTCCCATGGAAACTACAATAGTTCAGACATCATCATATGTTTTATCATTTGCAACATGTTATTCTATAGTTTTACAATTTTAATAGCTTTCTCAGTGGTCCAGTCTAATAGGAACCTTTGACTAGAGCAGGGGGCGCACAACCTTTTCTATTATGAGGGCCGTATTGGGAAATCACACTTATTGAAGGGCCCACAATAAAACGTTACCTGCATATACGTATAAAATATATACACTTTACTATTGCAAAAGTACTCTTTCATAGCATTGTTAGAAGATCCTTTTGAGGCAGAAGTGTGTGCAGTGTCACACAGCAGTGTGTGTCACCACCAGGTTGTGGCCATCCCGTGTAGCAACACATTCCCCTTCCCTGCTGTAGCAACAAATTTCCTCGCCTCTATATCAACACCATCACAACCCCATAGCAATACATACTCCTGTACTGCCACTGTGCTCTCTCAGTTTGGCTCCCACTAAGGGGGGTCATTCCGACCCGATCGCTCGCTGCATTTTGTCGCAGCGCAGCGATCGGGTCAGAACTGCGCATGTGCCGGCTTCTCCAGGGGAATCCATTCCATGTACTCAGGAATGTAATACCATGTTTCAAGCTCCTGAATCTGATCCCCAATGGCTGGCTTCCATTAAGGGAATGATATCTCAGATTTCTACTAGGGTAGCCCATACCGAGGCTGGTTCTGTCCCTATTACTTCTAAACCCCCTGGCATATACCCAAAGAAACATGCACTTGCCCAGATTATGCAAGCCGACACGGATACCGACTCTGACACAGCGGACGGTGATGGGGATGTGCTGAGGAGGGCGCATCCCTTGCAAAGGGGGTGCAGCTCATGATTGAGGCCATTAGGGATGTGTTACACATTACTGACACACCTCCTGAGCAGGTTGAGGAGGCTTACTTCACAGACAATAAGAAAGCCTCGCTAACCTTTCCTGCGTCTAAGGAATTAAACTCATTGGGGCAGATGTATTAACTTGGAGAAGGCATAGGGAAGTGATAAACCAGTGATATGTGCAAGGTGATAAAGGCACCAGCCAATCAGTTCCAATATGTAAATTAACAGTTAGAATCTGATTGGCTGGTGCCTTTATCACCTTGCACATATCACTGGTTTATCACTTCCTTATGCCTTCTCCAGGTTAATACATCTACCCCATTATTTGAAAAGTCCTGGGAAAAAATTCCAGGTCCCGAAAAGGGTTCTTGTTGCTTTTCCATTCCCTGGGGAGGATAGAAAAAAATGGGGAACCCCACCCATAGTTGATGCATCTGTCTCCAGACTGTCAAAAAAGGCAGTTTTACCTGTCCCTGGATCTACCGCTTTAAAAGAACCGGCTGATCGTAAGATTGACACTACGCTCAAATCCATATACACTGCTTCAGGAGTGGTGTCAAGGCCCACTATTGCCTGTGCATGGATTTCTAAAGCCATCGTATAGTGGGCAGGCACATTACTAGAGGACTTCGATGCGATGGATAGAAGTGACATTGAACTGTTTTTACGTAACATACAGGGTTCGGCGGGTTTCATGGTGGAGTCCATGAATGACCTGGGTACTCTGAATGCAAGGATATCTTCCATGGCTGTCTCAGCACGCAGGGGATTCTGGCCACGCCAATGGTCTGCAGACGCGGAATCCAGGAGAAGTGTGGAGAACCTACCCTTCACAGGTCAGGCTCTATTTGGGGAAGCGTTGGATGTGTGGATTTACACGGAAACCGCGGGTAAGTCAACCTTTCTTCCCTCAGCTGCTCCTTCTACGAAGAAACCCTTTTCTTCATCACCATCGCAGTCCTTTCGGACAGCAAAGACAAAGTAGTCCAAGCCCCCTACTACCTTCTTTAGAAGTGGTCGGGCAAAATCCAAAAAGCCTGCACCTACAGGTTCCCAGGACCAGAAGCCTGCTTCTGGTTCCTCAAAATCCTCAGAATGATGGCGGACCGCACAGCCTGCAGAACGGGCTGGTGGGTGCGAGACTCAGACGTTTCAGTCGCGTCTGGGTGTCGTCCGGCCTGGATTCCTGGATACAGGATATTGTGTCCCAGGGGGAAAGGCTGGAGTTTCAATAACTCCCGCCTCCCTTATTTTTCAAATCAGGCTTGCCAGCTTTACTGACGGAAAGGGCTATCCTACAGGAAGCCATCCAAAAATTGGAAAAGTCAGAGGTCATTGTTCAAGTTCCACCTCATCTGCAACGCATGGGTTACTATTCAAACCTTTTCGTAGTACCGAAACCGGATGGTTCGTTCAGACCGATTTTAAACTTGAAATCGTTAAACCCTTATCTGAGGGAGTTCAAATTCAAAATGGAGTCTATGAGCGCGGTGATCTCAGGTCTTGAGGAGGGAGAGTTTCTGGTATCCCTGGATATCAAGGATGCGTACCTCCACATTCCGATTTGGCCGCCTCACCAGTGCTTATCTCAGATTTGCACTGTTAGACAGTCACTATCAGGTCTAGGCACTGCCATTCGGTCTCTCCACGGCACCGAGGATGTTCACCAAGGTGGTGGCAGAGATGATGGTTCTCCTCCACAGACAGGGAGTGAACATAATTCCATATCTGGATGATCTGCTGATAAAGGCATCATCCAGGGAGAAGTTGTTACAGCCCATTGCTCTTACGACTCATCTGCTCAGAGAACATGGTTGGATCCCGAACCTTCCAAAATCACATTTGGAGGCGACAAATAGATTGTCTTTCCTGGGGATGATCCACGACACGGACATGCAGAGGGTGTTTCTGCCGGTGGGAAAGCGTTGGTGATACAATCGATGGTCCGGGATGTCTTGAAGTCTGCCCGCGTATCGATTCATCAGTGCATTCGCTTTCTGGGGAAGATGGTTGCCTCCTATGAGGCTCTACAGTACGGAAGATTTCATGCTCCTAGACAAATGGTCGGGATCTCACCTGCACATGCACCAGAGGATATGTCTGTCGTCGAAAGCAAGGATTTCACTCCTCTGGTGGCTGCAAATGCCTCACCTTCTGGAGGGCCGCAGGTTCGGGGTTCAGAACTGGATCCTTCTAACAACGGATGCAAGTCTCCGAGGTTGGGGCGCAGTCACCCAAGGGGAAACCTTCCAAGGAAGGTGGTCAAGTCAGGAATACCTTCTTCCAATAAACATCCTGGAACTAAGAGCCGTGTACAACGGTCTTCTTCAAGCAGCATACCTTCTGCAAAATCAGGCCATTCAAGTGCAGTCTGACAATGTCACGACGGTGGCCTACATAAACCGTCAGGGCGGAACGAAGAGCAGAGCTGCGATGTCAGAGGTGACGAAAATCCTCCTCTGGGCAGAAAGGCACGCGGTTGCGCTGTCAGCAATCTTCATTCCGGGAGTGGACAACTAGGAAGCGGACTTCCTCAGCAGGCATGATCTCCATCCAGGAGAGTAGGGCCTTCATCCGGAGGTGTTCGCAGAGGTGACAAGTCTTTGGGGTGTACCTCAAATAGACATGATGGCCTCCTGTCTCAACAAGAAGCTTTGGAGGTACTGTTGCAGGTCAAGAGACCCACAAGCAGTGGCGGTGGATGCCCTGGTAACTCCGTGGGTGTTCAAGTCAGTGTATGTGTTCCCTCCACTTCCACTCATCCCAAGGATTCTCAAACTAATAAAAAGATTTAGGCGATCCTCATTGCTCCGGACTGGCCAAGGAGGGCTTGGTACGCGAATCTTCTGGAGTTATTGCTAGAAGATCCAAGGCCTTTTTCTCTTGAGAGGACCTTCGGCAACAGGGGCCGTTCGCTTATCAAGACTTACCGCGGCTACGTTTGACGACATGGAGGTTGAACGCCATATCTTAGCTCGGAAGGGTATTCCGAGCAAGGTTATTCCTACCCTGAGGAAGGGAGTAACGTCTAAACATTATCATCGCATTTGAAAAAAAAAATGTCTCTTGGTGTGAATCCAAGAAATTTCCTACGGTGGAATTTCAACTGGGACGATTTCTCCTCTTCCTGCAAGCAGGTGTGGATATGGGCCTGCGTTTGGGATCCATAAAGGTCCAGATTTCGGCTTTATCTATTTTCTTCCAGAAACAATTGGCTGCCCTCCCTTAGGTTCAAACTTTTTTGAAAGGGGTTCTGCACATCCAGTCTCCTTTTGTGGCGCCGATGGCACCCTGGGATCTTAACGTGGTGTTGCATTTCCTGCAATTGGCTTGGTTTGAGCCTTTACAGGAAGCTGAGGTCAATTTTCTCATGTGAAAGGCTGTCACTTTGTTGACCTTAGCTTCTGCTCGACGTGTGTTGGAATTGGGTGCTTTGTCCTGTAAAAGCCCCTATGAAGATAGAGCTGAGCTCAGGACGCATCAGCAGTTCCTTCCAAAGGTTGTGTCGGCTTTTCATATCAACCAACCTATTGTGGTGCCCGTAGCTACTGACTCCTCAATTACATCAAAGTCCTTGGATGTTGTGAGGGCTTTGCAGATCTATGTGAAGAGGACGGCTCCTCACAGAAAATCAGAGTCTCTGTTTGTCCTGTATGATCCCAAGAAAATTGGGTGTCCTGCTTCTAAGCAGATGATTTCTCGGTGGATCAGGTTCACTATTCATCATGCATATTCTACGGCAGGATTGCAGTGTCCAAAATCTGTTAATCCCACTCTATTTGTAAGGTGGGTTCTTCCTGGGTGGCTACCCGGGGTGTCTCGGCTTTGCAGCTTTGCCGAGCAGCTACTAGGTCTGGGTCGAACACGTATGCTAGGTTCTAAAAGTTCGATACTTTGGCCTCTGAGGACCTTAAGTTTGGTCAATCAGTTCTGCAGGAACCTCCGCGTTCTCCCTCCCATTCTGCGAGCTTTGGTACATCCCCATGGTCTAATGTGGACCCCAGCATCCTCTAGGATGAGAAAATAGGATTTTAATTACCTACCGGTAAATCCTTTTCTCGTAGTCCGAAGAGGATGCTGTGCGCCCACCCAGCGCTTCGTTATCCTGCAGTGGTTACTTGGTGCAGTACTGCTTTGTTCTTAGTTAAGTACTGCATTATTACTTTGGGGGTAATTCAGAGTTGATCACAGTAGCAAATTTTTTAGCAGTTGGGCAATACCATGTGCACTGCAGGGGGGCAGATATAACATGTGCCGAGAGAGTTAGATTTGGGTGGGTTATTTTGTTTCTGTCCAGGGTAAATACTGACTGCTTTTTTTTTTACGGTGCAGTTTAGATTTCAGTTTGAACACACCCCACCCAAATCGAACTCTCACAGCAGCAAATTTTATTTCTCTTACGTCCTAAGAATGGGTGTGCACTGGCTCCTCCCTCTATGCCCCTCCTCCAGACCTCAGTTAGATCCTGTGCCCAGAGGAGACTGGGTGCACTGCAGGGGAGCTCTCCTGAGTTTCTCTGAAAAATACTTTTTGTTAGGTTTTTTATTTTCAGGGAGCACTGCTGGCAACAGGCTCCCTGCATCGTGGGACTGAGGGGAGAGAAGCAGACCTACTTAAATGATAGGCTCTGCTTCTTAGGCTACTGGACACCATTAGCTCCAGAGGGTCGGAACGCAGGTCTCACCCTCGCCGTTCGTCCCGGAGCCGCGCTGCCGTCCTCCTCACAGAGTCAGAAGATAGAAGCCGGGTGAGTATTAAGAAGAAAGAAGACTTCAAAGGCGGCAGAAGACTTCAGATCTTCACTGAGGTAACACACAGCGGTAACGCTGCGCGCCATTGCTCCCACACATACACACACAGCAGGCACTGTAAGGGTGCAGGGCGCAGGGGGGGGCGCCCTGGGCAGCAATTTTAACCTCAAGGGACACTGGCATATGGATTAGATACTGCGGAGGCGGTATATTAACAAACCCCCGCCAGTATAAATATTTTGTGCGGGACCGAAGCCCGCCGCTGAGGGGGCTGAGCTTGATCCTCCAGCACTAACCAGCGCCATTTTCTCCACAGCACACTGCAGAGAAGCTGGCTCCCCGGACTCTCTTCTGCTGAACACGGTTACAGAGGGCAAAAAAGAGGGGGGGGCACATTTAATTGGCGCAGTGAGTGTAATTATATATTTATATAAAAGCGCTGTACTAACTGGGATTTTATTCCAGTGTCCGGTGGCGCTGGGTGTGTGCTGGCATACTCTCTCTCTGTCTCTCCAAAGGGCCTTATTGGGGGACTGTCTCCATATAGATATATCCCTGAGTGTGTGGGGGTGTCGGTACGTGTGTGTCGGCATGTCTGAAGCGGAAGGCTCATCTAAGGAGGAGGTGGAGCAGATGATTGTGGTGTCTCCGTCGGCAACGCCGACACCTGATTGGCTGGATATGTGGAATGTTTTAAATGCAAATGTGTCTTTATTACATAAAAGATTGGACAAAGCAGAATCCAGGGATAAAACAGGGAGTCAATCCATGGCTTTGGCTGTGTCACAGGGCCCTTCAGGGTCTCAGATACGTCCACTGTCCCAAGTAGCAGACACTGATACCGACACGGATTCTGACTCCAGTGTCGACTACGATGATGCGAGGTTACACCCAAGGGTGGCCAAAAGTATTCATTATATGATTATTGCAATAAAAGATGTTTTGCATATCACAGAGGACCGCTCGGTGCCTGACACGAGGGTATGCATGTTTAAGGAAAAGAAACCTGAGGTAACCTTTCCCCCATCTCATGAGCTGAACGCGTCATTTGAAAAAGGTTGGGAAACTCCAGACAAGAAACTGCAGAGAATTCTTATGGCTTATCCTTTCCCTGCAAAGGACAGGTTACGGTGGGAATCTTCACCCAAGGTGGACAAGGCTTTAACGCGCTTGTCCAAAAAGGTGGCGCTACCGTCTCCAGACACGCAGCCCTCAAGGATCCTGCTGATCGCAGACAGGAAACTACCTTAAAATCAATATATGCACATACGGGAGCCTTGCTCAGACCGGCAATAGCGTCGGCTTGGGTGTGTAGCGCTGTATCAGCTTCGGCAGATACCTTGGGGTTTATTTACTAATGTTCGTGTTTTGTCCGTTTTGAAGGGTGTTTGAACTCGAATGGTATCGGGTGCACCGAAAGTAACCTCACCGCTGACCACAAAGTTCCCACCATTGGTTACAATGGAGCGCATAGGCGCTACATTGTATCACTGCCGTGTGCTGCCTGACAGACACTACAGGAGCACACAGCCAATCAGGAGGGTGCCACGACGTGGCGCTCCCTGTTGGCTGAAGGAACCCTCTTAGACAGGAGTCAGGGGGGGGTCCTGGCAGTCGGGGAAAGGGGTCCCATGTGAAAACATGGGGCCCCTTTCAGTGCGTGGTCGGGTTTGCGTTTTATTGTTTTGACAAGTACGTGGATTATACAGAGAACAGAAGAGGACAGATCTACACTGGATTATGTGAGTATAATTTTTCCCACAGGTACCCCATGGATTCTACATGGAGAAGAGGACCGACCCTCGTGTGAACATAGGTAAGTATGTATCTTTGGAGGTGTGCATGTATGTAATAAACTTATACTTTCAAGGTGTGTGTCTCCTGTTTTTATTGGGGTATTTTTTTAGTAGTAGTACTACAGGTGCCAGCGGGCCCGGTTTTCCACCGCATGCTGGTACTTGTGGTTCTCCAAGTACCAGCTTGCGGGGGAGGCTTGCTGGGACTTGTAGTACTGCTACTAAAAACAATATTCACATTTTTTCAAAAAGGCTATCAGCCCCCCATCCGCCGCCCTTGGATGGGGGGGACAGCCTCGGGCTTCACCCCTGGCCCTTGGGTGGCTGGAGGGGGGGGGACCCCTTGATTGAAGGGGTCCCCACTCCTCCAGGGTACCCTGGCCAGGGGTGACTAGTTGGGGTTTTAATGGCACGGCCGCAGGGACCGATATCAAAGTGTCCCCCAGCTGTGGCATTATCTCCCCAGCTAGTGGAGCCCGGTGCTGGTTTCAGAAATACGGGGGACCCCTACACTTTTTGTCCCCCGTATTTTTGGAACCAGGACCAGGCGCAGAGCCCGGTGCTGGTTGATTAAATATGGGGGAACCCCTGTCATTTTTCCCCCCATATGATTAGGAGGGGGGACCCCACGCAATTTTTTTTTCTGATTTTAAACTAAACAGACCCTTTCCCATAGATAACCATGCACAGATCTCACTGATCCGTGCATGGTTATCCAAACTCGACTGGAAAAAGCAGGTCTATTTTTTTGCTGCTTTTTTTTAACGATTCGAAAAAAAACAGACCCGCACTTGAGCACTCAGAAACTAACACCCAAATACGAATGAATAGTGAATGGCCGTATTCTATGAAATAACAGCGCTTTTGACCGATGGTCTATTCATTCGTACTTCGGGACGTTGTCATTCAAACCAGTACGAATAGACCAGACACTGCCGAGATTGGTGCTAAGTAAATTCCCGGATTGGGACTTAGAAAAAAAAACACAAATCGACCAAACTCGGATTTTTAGTAAATACTGGCCCTTGTCAGCTGACATTGATACCCTAGATAGGGATACCATTTTATTGACCTTAGGTCACATTAAAGACGCAGTCTTATATATGAGAGACGCTCAGAGAGACGTTGGGCTGCTAGGTTCGAGAGCCAACGCCATGGCGATTTCTGCTAGGCGGGCCCTGTGGACCCGCCAATGGACGGGTGATGCCGACTCAAAAAGGCATATGGAAGTTTTGCCTTACAAGGGTGAGGTTTTATTTGGGGAAGGTCTCGCAGACCTGGTTTCCACAGCTACCGCGGGTAAATCTACTTTTTTACCTTATGTTCCCCCACAGCAAAAGAAAACACCACAATATCAGATGCAGTCCTTTCGGTCGCATAAGTCCAGAAGAGGTCGGGGCTCTTCCTTCCTCGCCAGAGGTAAGGGTAGAGGGAAAGGAATGCCTGCTACGGCTAGTTCCCAGGAGCAGAAGTCCTCCCTGGCTTCTACTAAATCCACCGCATGACGCTGGGGCTCCACTGAGGGAGTCCGCGCCGGTGGAGGCACGTCTTCGACTCTTCAGCCACGTCTGGGTTCAATCAGACGTGGATCCTTGGGCGATGGAAATTGTATCCCAAGGATATAAGCTGGAATTCGAAGAGGTGCCTCTGCGCCGATTTTTCAAATCGGCTTTACCAGCTTCTCCCCCAGAGAGGGAGATAGTTTTAGCTGCAATTCAAAAGCTGTATCAACAGCAAGTAATTGTCAAGGTTCCCCTAGTTCAACAGGGGAAGGGGTACTATTCAACCCTGTTTGTGGTTTCGAAATCGGATGGCTCAGTCAGGCCCATTCTAAATCTAAAATCCCTAAACCTGTACTTGAAAAATTTCAAATTCAAGATGGAATCACTCCGGGCGGTTATCTCCAGACTGGAAGGGGGGGATTTTATGGTGTCACTAGTCATAAAGGATGCATACCTTCATGTCCCCATATATCCCCCTCATCAGGCGTACCTGAGATTCGCTGTACAGGACTGTCATTATCAGTTTCAGACGTTGCCGTTTGGGCTTTCCATGGCCCCGGGGATTTTCACCAAGGTAATGGCGAAAATGATGGTGCTCCTGCGCAGGCAGGGAGTCACAATTATCCCGTACTTGGATGATCTCCTGATAAAAGCGAGATCGAGAGCTCAGTTGCTGAAAAGCGTGTTGCTTTCCCTGAGAGTGCTACAGCAACATGGCTGTATTCTAAATCTACCAAAGTCACAGTTGGTTCCAACGACTCGGCTATCTTTCTTAGGCATGATTCTGGACACGGAACAAAAGAGGGTTTTTCTCCCGATGGAAAAAGCCCAGGAACTCCAGAACATTGTCATAGACTTGTTAAAACCGAAAAGAGTGTCAGTCCATCAATGCACTCGAGTACTGGGAAAAATGGTGGCGACCTACGAGGCCATCCCCTTCGGCAGGTTTCATGCGAGGACATTTCAGTGGGACCTTCTGGACAAGTGGTCTGGGTCCCATCTTCAAATTTATCAGAAAATAAGCCTGTCCCCCAGGGCCAGGGTGTCTCTCCTGCAGTGGCTGCAGAGTGCTCACCTTCTAGAGGGTCGTAGGTTCGGCATTCAAGACTGGGTGCTGGTGACCACGGATGCGAGCCTCCGAGGATGGGGAGCAGTCACACAAGGAAGAAATTTTCAGGGAACATGGTCAAGCCAGGAGGCTTGTCTACACATCAACATACTGGAATTAAGGGCCATATACAACGGCCTACGACAAGCGGAGAATCTTCTTCGCGACCTACCGGTTCTGATTCAATCAGACAACGTCACAGCTGTGGCTCATGTAAACCGCCAAGGCGGGAAAAGGAGCAGAGTGGCAATGGCGGAAGCCACAAGGATTCTGCGCTGGGCGGAAAATCACGTAAGCGCTCTGTCAGCAGTCTTCATTCCGGGAGTGGACAACTGGGAAGCAGACTTCCTCAGAAGACACGATCTCCATCCAGGAGAGTGGGGACTTCATCAAGAAGTTTTTGCAGAGATAACAAATCTTTGGGGACTTCCTCAAATAGACATGATGGCATCACGCCTCAACAAGAAGCTTCGGAGGTATTGTGCCAGGTCAAGGGACTCTCAGGCAGTAGCGGTAGACACCCTGGTGACACCATGGGTGTTTCAGTCGGTCTATGTATTCCCTCCTCTTCCTCTCATCTCCAAAATATTGAGAATAAGAAGAAGAAAAAGAGTGCAGACAATACTCATTGTTCCAGATTGGCCACGAAGGGCCTGGTATTCAGATCTTCAGGAGATGTTCACAGAAGATCCATGGCCTCTTCCTCTCAGGGAGGACCTGTTGCAGCAGGGGCCCTGCGTGTTCCAAGACTTACCGCAGTTACGTTTGACGGCATGGCGGTTGAACACCGAATCCTAGCTGAGAAAGGTATCCGGAGGAAGTCATCCCGACTCTGATAAGGGCTAGGAAGGACGTGACGGCGAAACATTATCACCGTTTCTGAAGGAAGTATGTTTCTTGGTGTGAAGCCAAGAATTCTCCTACGAAAGAATTCCACCTGGGCCGTTTTCTCCACTTTCTACAGACAGGAGTGGATATGGGCCTGAAGTTAGGCTCCATTAAGGTACAGATTTCGGCCCTATCTATATTCTTTCAGAAGGAATTGGCTTCTCTCCCAGAAGTCCAGACTTTTGTAAAGGGAGTGCTGCACATCCAGCCTCCTTTTGTGCCCCCAGTGGCACCATGGGACCTTAACGTGGCGTTACAGTTCCTTAAGTCACACTGGTTTGAACCTCTTCAAACAGTTGAGTTGAAATTTCTCACTTGGAAAGTGGTCATGTTGTTAGCCTTGGCATCTGCGAGGCGGGTGTCCGAATTGGCGGCTTTGTCTCACAAAAGCCCCTATCTGATTTTCCATGTGGATGGAGGAGAGTTGAGGACTCGTCCTCAATTTCTGCCTAAGGTGGTTTCATTGTTTCATATGAACCAACCTATTGTGGTGCCTGTGGCTAAGGGGGACTTGGAGGATTCCAAGTCTCTTGATGTAGTCAGGGCCTTAAAAGTTTATGTAGCCAGGACGGCTCGGGTTAGGAAAACAGAGGCACTGTTTGTCCTGTATGCGGCCAACAAGGTTGGCGCCCCTGCTTCTAAGCAGACTATTGCCCGCTGGATCTGTAACACGATTCAGCAGGCTCATTCTACGGCTGGATTGCCGGTACCAAATTTGGTAAAGGCCCATTCCACTAGGAAGGTGGGCTCTTCTTGGGCGGCTGCCCGAGGTGTCTCGGCATTACAACTTTGCCGAGCAGCTCTTGGTCGGGTTCAAACACTTTTGCTAAATTCTACAAGTTTGATACCTTGGCTGAGGAGGACGTCATGTTTGCTCAATTGGTGCTGCAGAGTCATCCGCACTCTCCCGCCCGGTTTGGAGCTTTGGTATAATCCCCATGGTCCTTACGGAGTCCCCAGCATCCTCTAGGACGTAAGAGAAAATAAGATTTTAAACCTACCGGTAAATCTTTTTCTCCTAGTCCGTAGAGGATGCTGGGCGCCCGTCCCAGTGCGGATTACATTCTGCAAGACTTGTGTATAGTTTTTGCTTACATAAGGGTTATGTTACAGTTTTGATCAGTCTCGGGCTGATGCTGTTTTGTTTCATACTGTTAACTGGTTCGTATATTCCATGTTGTATGGTGTGGATGGTGTTGGCTGGTATGCATCTTGCCCTTAGATTAACAAAAATCATTTCCTCGTACTGTCCGTCTCCTCTGGGCACAGTCTCTCTAACTGAGGTCTGGAGGAGGGGTATAGAGGGAGGAGCCAGTGCACACCCATTCTAAAGTCTTTAGAGTGCCCATGTCTCCTGCGGAGCCCGTCTATACCCCCATGGTCCTTACGGTGTCCCCAGCATCCTCTACGGACTAGGAGAAAAAGATTTACCGGTAGGTTTAAAATCTTATTATCTGCCATATCTGCAGTGCACATGGGGGGTCATTCCGAGTTGATCATAGCCCTGCAAAATTTTGCAGGGCTACGATCATGTTCATAGACATGCGGGGGGAAGCCCAGCACAGGGCTATCCCACCCCGCATGTCAGTGCCGGCCCCCCCCAGCAGAAGTGCAAAAGCATCGCACAGCGGCAATGCTTTTGCACTTTAGGAGTAGCTCCCGGCCAGCGCAGCTTTAGCGTGCTGGCCGAGAGCTAATCGTCGCTCCCCGGCCCGCGGCGGCTGCGTGTGACGTCACGCAGCCGCAGCGCCCCGCCCTCGCACGGTCCTGCCACGCCTGCATTGGCGGACCGGGCCCACAAAACGGCGGCCAAATGCCGCCATTTCGTTCCCCCCCGTGCGTGCACAGTGACTGCCTCTGCCTGAGGCGATCGTACTGCAGCGACGGCCTTCAGCCGCCTGGCAGATCTGACCTGATCGCACCGATGCGATAAACTGCAGCGTGCGATTGGGTCAGAATGACCTGCATGGTTTTGCCCAACTGCTAACAAATATGATGCTGCGATCAACTCTGAATTAGGCCCTTTGGGGGTCATTCCGAGTTGATCGTAGCTGTGCTAAATTTAGCACAGCTACGATCAGCCACTCAGACATGCGGGGGAACGCCCAGCACAGGGCATGTCAGTGCCACCCCCCTGCAGAAATGCAAAAGCATCGCACAGCGGCGATGCTTTTGCATTTGAGGAGTAACTCCCAGCCAGCGCAGCTCCTGCTGCTGGCCGGGAGAACCTCTTCGCTGCCCGGGTCGCAGCGGCTGCGTGTGTCATCACGCAGCTGCCGCGGCCTGCCCCCCCAACGGTCTGGCCACGCCTGCGTTGACCGGACCGTGCCCCCTAACGCCGCCGTCCAGCCCCCTCCCGCTCAGCGACCACCTCTGCCTGTTAAACATGCAGAGGCGATCGCTGGGCAACGACGGGCTTCGGGCGTCTGGCATGCGCCGGAGCACTGCGGCGCTGGCGCATGCACAGTACTGACCCGATCGCACTGCTGCGATATAAACTGCAGCGTGCGATCGGGTCAGAATGACCCCCTTTGTTCAGTAATGTTTTCAGCTATTGCTGAGTTTTCAGGCTGGTTAGCTTGGTTTGCCTTGTTTGTGTTAGCTGGTGTGAATCTCGCCACTATCTGTGTAATGTCCTTCTCTCGAAGTTGTCCGTCTCCTCGGACACAGTTTCTAGACTGAGTCTGGTGGGAGGGGCATAGAGGGAGGAGCCAGCCCACACTATTAAACTCTTAAAGTTCCAATGGCTCTTAGTGGACCCGTCTATACCCCATGGTACTAATGTGGACCCCAGCATCCTCTACGGACTACGAGAAAAGGATTTATCGGTAGGTAATTAAAATCCTATTTTTTTGCATCAGGGCTTGTGTGCTTTGCTTTAAAGCTCCGGTCTGGCTCTAACTATGGGAATGAAAATAATTATATACAAAATTTTCTAAAAGTAATAGAAACCAGACATTTGTTGTTACAGACAATTAATTAACTCTCTGTAATGTCTTTACTTTTTTTTTTTATAAATTGATATAACCTTAAGAAATGATGACATATAAAAAGAACACTAGTTAACCCTGTTAAATTTATTGTGTATGTTGACTTGTACAAGATGGACTTATAAGTCACGCATTAATATTGGGTCACAGTTTTGGTTGGCTGGGATGCCCATTCTTTGATGCACTGCTGTGTTAACATTATAGAATTATATTTGAGCATATTTTGGTGCATCGCCTGCTTTGCTTTAGCGATTAGTGAACCAAAGCTGTGGTAGAAAGTGTTATGAATTTTAAAGTTTTAAATGCCACCAGCAATTGACTCATCAAAGTGTGCTTCAGAGCTGATGATGACGAGTGACTCAATGAGGTGTGCTTCAGAGCTGATCATGGGGAGTGACTCATCAAAGTGTGCTACAGAACTGATCATGGCAAGGGAATCGTATGAGCTAATATTGTCTAAATAATTAACTGTTTCGTTTATTCCTCAAAAGTATGTGTATCATTTACATAAACAGACTAGATGGGCCAAGTGGTTCTTATCGGTCATCAAATCCTGTGTTTCTGTGTATCTCTGCTATTTGATGTCTCATTCTCAATCAACTGTTGTAAGAAAGGCGATGGCGAAAGTATCACAAGCTGCACTTTTCTTTTGTGACAACACAGGCCAAAAGCATCCAAGTCGTTGTTAGTGGCTTCCAATGCAAAGTAATTTGCGTTGCAATAAGTGCATGCGGCTGACATCTCTCCCAAATTCATAATATCATTGTCCACTGGAACCAATGAAGCTATTCGGTCACATTGTACAGTGCGACCAGTTCTTATCATTAGTTGATGTTTCAATTGCCTTTGACATGGACCCGTTAAGTTCGCGTATATTCGTTACGTAGATAAACTGTAAGAAAAAAATTGCCTTTCTCCTGCAGGGTCCACAGATTATCCACAGGATAAACATTGGGATATGAGGTAGCGTCAGCGGATTGGCACCAACGATCAAAAGCTTTGCACCTCCCAGAATGCAACGGGCCAGTCCCCTATAACCCTGCCTTCTGGCTCAGGCAATTCAGTTTTTTGTTTGGTGCGGCTGGAGCCAGACCACGGTCAATGGGCTGCTGGTTTTCAGCAGCCATAAGCTTTTTATTATTTTATTTTTATAGTCTAATTCTTTTGAGTGATCTTTCTAAAAAGCCAACAACTCCCATGTGTACAGTGCTGTTTCGGTGGGCGTCTGTGTTGGATGTACTAGCAAGTCTAGGAGATGTTGTCAGTTCTGCTTAGTGGGGGGAGGTGCAAGACACAGCTGCACTGTTTTCGGGAGGAGACTACCGAACAGTCACTGACATGGCTGGCACCTCGGGTGCACCAGCGCTAGGCCTCAGGGATCATAGGCTCCAGGGATTAGTATGAGGCCGTGATCCCTGAGGTTTCCTCAGAGTTTCCCACCATGAACTGATTACCCGCTTCCGTCTGAGATGCTTTGTATCTAAAGGACCCAGTCGCAGCATAGACGGCTGTGTGACTGGTGCGTTGGTGTTCACTTAGGTGTCTGTGTTCACTGTTGTGTCCGATGGGTGTTTGTGTACACTATTTCCATCTGGATCCACTCAGCGTTCACTAACGTATTGATCGATCCTGGAAGCGGGGTTAAGTCTCCCTGTATCCCTCTCTCCTGAGCCAGGTGATAAGTCTCTACCTACCATTGGGTACGAGTAGCTGGATAAGTGCCTCATGCGTATGAGTCTGTAAACTATTGCTGCTGTGTCTTTCGCTGTGCGACTGAATACGTTAAATGTGCTATATAAGGTAATGCAGTAATATGTTTCTCCTACATACTTGAAATGTATTTGTAATTGAATATGTGCTCATATTGCTTATTGTATAACTTGTGACTGATTGCTGACTTTACTATTCCTGTCAGTTTCTGTGTATATACTGATCCTCAATGCTGGTGCAAAGCAGTGAGGGAACGGATTGTATATCACTTTAACAAGCTTTAAAGTGATTTTCAGTCATAAATTGTGTAGTTAACACCATACAGGAGCGTGATTTGTTACCATGTCTAAGAGAGGCAAGGGTGAGGAGGATACACTTTCCACAGCAGCATCAACACTGATTTCATGTTTGTCCTGCAAAGCTGGGTTAACCTCTCTGGATCAGGTTTAAATTGGTTATGTGCAAATTGTTTTAGCTTTCACGAAAGCCTCCTGAATACTAGTATGGCACAGGTTCAAATCGAACCCCCATGGGCTGCTTTTGCACAGACATTATCCAATATAGCTGAGCGGATAGTGCCAGCTCTTATACCTGAGATAGGTTACCCTGTTAACCCTTACATGCAGCATTCCCCCTGGGTTTTATCACATCCAGTCCAGGAATCTACAGCCTTTCAACAAAAGCAGGCTGAAAGGCCTGGGGAAGGTAAATCACACAGACATGAAACAACATCTTCACAGTCTACATGTTTCAGATGGGGACACGTCGGAAGATGAAGATTCCTCACTTTCTGGTTCTGCATAGAGATGAGGATGAAGGTCCCATCTCAGTGTCTATACCTGAGCTAATTAGTGCTGTGAAAGCCATTCTATCCTTGGAGGAGGCAACAGAGCCTTTGTTAAATTCCAAGGCTCCTGTGTTTAAACGTCCCAAAACAGTCACAACTGAATTTCCGGGGTCAGAACAGCTGAAGAGGCAAGAGGATTATGCAAGAGGCTTTGGTCGCACCCAGTAAGAAGTTTAGAATTCCAAAGAAATGGAATTCACATTATCCTCATCTGGCTGTGTGTTTAAAGAGGGAGGTGGCTCGCATAGTAGATACGCATGTCATTCGATTAGTGTGAAAGTCTACATTGCCTTTGCCTTCAACATCATTAAATGATATTAAGGATAGAAAAATAGATGTTTTTTAAATACCATTTTTTCCTTGTCTGGGGCAATTGTAAGACCAGCCATGGCTTCAGCCTGGCTGCCAAAAGCAGTGGCAGCCTGGGCTAATGCATTGGAGGGTGATCTCTCATTGGCATCTAGAGAGCAAAAATTCCATATTGCACTTATTAAAGAATTATCTATGTTTATGGAAGAAGCAGCTTTGGATATGGGTTCTATTGCCTCTCAAGCCTCAGCAGTAGCAGCTCGCAGAGCTGTCTGGCTACGTACATGGAAGGCTGATTTAGAGTCCAAGAAGGGTCTAGAGTCTTTGCCTTTTAATGGAGATATTTTTTTTGGTAAAGAATGAAACCGTATTTTGGAGTCAGAGGCAAACTCCAAGAAAGTGAAGTTTCCTTCTTCCTACATATCCAAACCTAAGTTTCCAGCTTTTCGGACCCAAGGAAAAGCAAAAGGAAAGGGTTATGGCAAACAGTCTCAATCTGATAAGTCTGGTAAGACTAAAAAGCATTGGGCTACCAGAGGACCTGCTTCGAAGCCAGGAGATAAGCCATCACAGGGTGGGAGGCCGACTTCTTAATTTTGCACAGATCTGGCAGCAGTCCACCACAGATGCCTGGGTGCAAGAAACAGTATCTAATGGTTATACGTTTGCTTTCAGGAAACACCCTCCACAAAGGTTTTTTTTGTACAAGCCCGTCTTCAGTAGAAATATAGGGCCTTACAAGAGGCAGTTCAGAAGTTGCTTCAATCAGGAGTGATAATTCCAGTTCCTCTTGCACAACAAGGAAAAGGTTTCTATTCCAACATGTTTCTTGTTCAGAAATGGGTCGTTCCGGCCCATACTCAATCTCAAGGTGCTGAACAAGTACATTTGGGTGCCTCGCTTTCATATAGAGACTTTACGTTCCATTATTTTGGCCATGGAGCCGGAGAATTTTATGGTATCCCTGGATATCCAGGATGCTTACCTGCATGTTCCTATAGCACAGTCCCATCATAGCTATCTCAGGTTTGCTATCCTCTAGCAACACTTTCAGTTTCAGGCCCTGCCATTTGGACTGGCTACAGCTCCAAGAGTGTTCACCAAAATTATGGTGGTAATAGCGGCTTATCTCTGTGGGCAGGGATAAGGATTTTTCCATACCTCGACAACCTGTTAATCGTGGCACAGTCTCTGGAATTGCTTCAGTGTCATCTGCAACAGACAATAGCTTGTTTACAGAAAGACGGTTGGCTCATAAATTGGGCAAAGTTGTCCCTGGTTCTGTCACAGCATAAGACGCACTTGGGGGCTGTATTGGATTCCGGACTTCAGAGAGTGTTTTAGTTCAGAACAAAATATCCACAATACAGTCGAGGATTCAGGAGTCAAAGGGTATCCATTCACGCAGCTATGCGTGTGATGGGATCAATGGCGTCGACATTCGACATGGTGGAGTATGCTCAATTCCAATTGAGTCCTCTTCAATGTCTGATCCTTTCCAAATAGAATGGGTTACATCAGACAATAACAACTCAAACTATAGTCCTTCCTCTGGAAGTACGGAGGTCGTTAGCCTGGTGGCTACAGACATTCCATCTGGACAAAGGGACCTTTTTGGATCTCAAATTGAGAGGTTCTGACAATGGATGCCAGTCTTCAGGGCTGGGAAGCGGTGTCAGGAAGGAGTTGCTTCCAGGAGTAGTGGACCGTGGAAGAAAGTCACGCCAGAACAACAAAGTTCCCGCATACGGGTCAAGAACAAAGGATCCCAGAGCAATCTTTGTGGATGCCCTGTCCGTAAGATGGGACTTTTGTCTGGCTTATGTGTTTCCACCGATCCCCCTCTTGCCCAGGGTGATGCGAAAGGTAAAACAGGGAAATGGCGCCGTGATACTAATAGCTCCGGCTTGGCCCTGAAGACATTGGTACACAGATCTGCAGAGGCTGTCGGTGGATACTCCGTTCCTACTCACTCAACATCCAGACCTACTGTCTCAGGATCCTTGCTATTACAAGCACCTGGATCAGCTGTCTTTGACGGCATGGCTCTTGAGACTTCGATCCTGAAAGCAAGAGGATTCTCACAACAGGTAATTCAAACAATGCTTAGAGCAAGGAAACCTTCCTCAGCTCGCATTTATTACCGAATATGGCAAGCCTATATTCAGTGGTTCAGTGACAGGAAATTTGACCCTAGTTCTTTCAGAGTTTCCAGAGTCCTAGCATTCCTTCAGGCAAGAATGGACAAAGGCCTACGGGTGGCATCCTTGAGAGTTCAGGTGTCAGCATTGACTGTATGGTTTAAAAAGAAATTTGCTAACTTACAGGATGTTCGCAATTTTTTCCAAGGAGTGCTTCACATCCAACCTCCTTCTGTTCCTCCTACAGCTCCTTGGTATCTAAGTTTAGTCCTAAATCGCTTCAGGTTGCCCCATTTGAACCACTGAATCAAGTGGATCTTAATGATTGACAGCTAAAGTTCTCTTGCTACTGGCTATTGCTTCAGCTAGGAGAGTTTCAGTCTTAGGGGCATTGTTATGTCGCCCTCCTTTTCTGATATTTCATCCAGATAGAGCTGTTCTCAGAACCAAATCTGGTTATCTTCCTATGGTGATGTGTAAATTCCACCTTAACGAAGAAATTGTAGTCCCGGATTTCCAAGGGCCGGACCTTTCTGTGGGGGATGCATCGTTGAACGTAGTCCATGCTTTAAGGATCTACATGCATCGTACCAGTGCCATCAGAAAGACAGACACTCTCTTTGTTCTCTACGGATTTCACAAGAGAGAATGGCCTGCTGACAGCAGACACTGTTGAGGTGGCTTTGGATGACTATTTCAGAAGCATATTCTCAAGCTGATCTCCCTGTTCCAGATAATGTCCCTGCTCACTCTACTCGTAAGGTAGGTCCTCTGTGAGCAGCACAATGTGGTGCTTCAGCAGAACAGATATGTAAGGCAGCCACATGGTCTTCCATTAACACATTCATTAGACATTATGCCGTTGATACATTTGCCTCTCAGGATGCTGCATTCGGGCAAAAGATTCTCCTGTCCATTCAGGAGCGTCCCCTACACTAAAATGCTTTGGGACATCCCAATGTTTATCCTGTGGATAATCTGTGGACCACAGTATCCACAGGTATCCCACCGTGATGCAATAGATTTGAGAATCCTTACACCTACTAACCTCTTCCTTCTTGTATGGAAGTGTATTCTTCTTGCCTGATTAGGGCTCTCTATGATGCTCCTGTCTTGAGCTTTGACTTGCCTGAGCCAGGAGGCGGAGATATAGGGGACTGGCCCGTTGCATTCTGTGTGGCCGAAAGATTTTGATCGTTGGTGCCAATCCGTTAATGCTACCTCATATCCCTATGTTTGTCCTGTGGATACTGTGGACTTAGGAGAAATAGAGCTATCGATGGTAAGTCTACCATAACTACTGATTTTAGTGTTCTCATTTCAAAACATTAATAAAAAAACTAACGTGAATAATTATTTTATCCAGAAATTTTATTTATTCTGAAAGTTTACTGTATCCCAAGAGTTTACTGTACACTAAAAGTGTAAACTTTCCGAATAAGAAGAACTTTTGGTATACAGTCTTATATATTTATATAATTTTTTATAGCAACTGAATTTAGGACAGAAAAAAGCAAGGCCTTCGCTGCAACGTACAAACTAAAGGTAAAAAGTGTGCGCCCCCCCCCCCCCCACCTCCATACTTTTTTACTGAGGGGAAAAAAATCCTGACTTTGACATGAGCCGCCGGCTCATACGTTATATCGGTAACATCAGACAGTGTATGTGGGTGACATTGTATACGATGCGCGCTCCTGCGGGTCGTATACAACATTGCATATCTTTTGTTCTGCACTTGAGATCAAAAGATATGTGACAGCCCTGCATGCTTCGGGGATGTGGGTGGATGTGGTCACAGCCGATATATCGTACTGTTTGTATGCACTTACGATTTATCGTTTGCGATGTCACATCCGCCCGACATCCTACAGTGTGTACCCAGCCTTATTCATCAACAACCTCAGTGGCGCACCCAGGGGGGTTTCCGAGCACCCAGAAACCCCCCTCCACCAAAAAAAAAAATAATATATATATTTTTTTTCTGCATGAGTATTATTAATGGCTGTCTAGCGTCCTCTGCAGCCTGCTTTCTTCCAGGTGGCACTTGTAAGTGCTTAATAAAAGTTTACTTTATTTTAATTATAGTACATACAGTATATATCCATGAACATGCATATATATATATATATATATATATACACATGTATATACATACATACATATAAACACACACACACATATGATATATATACATGTGTATATATATGTGTACTGTGTGTGTGTGTGTGTGTGTGTGTGTGTGTATATATATTATATATATATATTATATAACAGCCCAACAGCTGTTTCAACCGATACAGGTCTTCCTCAGGGGCCCTGAGGAAGACCTGTATCGGTTGAAACAGCTGTTGGGCTGTGCCTGTATGTACACTTGCCGCCTTGATATGGAATAAATCTTCTTTGTTTTTTCATCTAAATCGTGAGTGCTGGCTTGTTTTGCTTTTTCCAATGAGCTGGGAAAGTGAGTGCCTTTATGTTATTTTACTGCCTTGCACCATCTATTCATTCTATACTATGGTTTTGAGTGCTGTCACTTTTGCTCCTTTATATATATATATATATATATATATATTTATTTCTCTAACGTCCTAGTGGATGCTGGGGACTCCCTAAGGACCATGGGGAATAGACGGGCTTCGCAGGAGACATGGGCACTTTAAGAAAGAATTTAGATTCTGGTGTGCTCTGGCTCCTCCCTCTATGTCCCTCCTTCAGACCTCAGTTTGAATATGTGCCCGGACGAGCAGGGTGCTGTTTAGTGAGCTCTCCTGAGCTTGCTATAAGAAAGTATTTTGTTAGGTTTTTTTATTTTCAGGGAGCTCTGCTGGCAACAGACTCCCTGCATCGTGGGACAGAGGGGAGAGAAGCAGCCCTACTCTCTGCAGGTAGGTCCTGCTTCTTAGGCTACTGGACACCATTAGCTCCAGAGGGATCGTACACAGGATCTCACCCTCGTCGTCCGATCCCGGAGCCGCGCCGCCGCCCCCCTCGCAGAGCCAGAAGACAGAAGCCGGGTGAAAGAAGCAAGAAGACTTCGAAATCGGCGGCAGAAGACTCCAGTCTTCACTGAGGTAGCGCACAGCACTGCAGCTGTGCGCCATTGCTCCCACACTAGACCCACATACTCCGGTCACTGTAAGGGTGCAGGGCGCAGGGGGGGGGGGGGGCGCCCTAGGCAGCAATTAAAGACCTCTTTGGCAAAAGTTTGCATATATACAGTTGGGCACTGTATATATGTATGAGCCCCCGCCAAAAATTGTACATGAAAGCGGGACAGAAGCCCGCTGTCGAGGGGGCGGGGCTTCTTCCTCAGCACTCACCAGCGCCATGTTTTTTCTCCACAGCACCGCTGAGAGGAAGCTCCCCAGTCTCTCCCCTGCAGTTACACGGTAGAAGAGGGTAAAAAGAGAGGGGGGGCACATAATTAGGCGCAAAAATCAATATAAACAGCAGCTACTGGGTTAACATTATTTTACTGTGTTATTCCTGGGTTAATAGCGCTGGGGTGTGTGCTGGCATACTCTCTCTCTGTCTCTCCAAAGGGCCTTATGGGGGAATTGTCTTCAGATGAGCATTCCCTGAGTGTGTGGTGTGTCGGTACGTGTGTGTCGACATGTCTGAGGTAAAAGGCTCCCCTAAGGAGTAGATGGAGCAAATATGTGTGTGAGAGGGTGTCTCCGTCGACCACGCCGACACCTGTTTGGATATGTGTAATTAAGTGCTAAGGTGAGTTTATTGCACAAAAGATTAGAAAACAGACAGGGAATCTACCCATGTCTGTCCCTATGTCGCAGAGACCTTCAGAGTCTCTCAATGCTCACTATCCAAAATAATAGACACTGATATCGACACGGAATCTGACTCCAGTGTCGACTACGATAATGCAAAGTTACAGCCAAAAGGCAGAAAAGTATTCAATATATGATTATTGTAATAAAAGATGATTTGCATTTCACTGATGACTCATCTGTCCCTGACACAAGGGTACACATGTTTAAGGGGAAGAAAGCTGAGGTAAATTTCCCTCCTCTCATGATGAAAAAGAGCGGGAATCTCCAGACTAGAGACTGCAGTTTCCCACAAAGAATTCTCAGGGAATATCCTTTCCCCACTAGGGCCAGGATATGATGGGAATCTTCCCCTAGGGTGTCACTTTTGCCCAAAAGGTAGCCCTGACGTAACAGCTATCCTCAGGGATCCTGCAGGTAGCGTGCACATTCTGGTACACTACTCAGACCGGCGATTGTGTCGGCATGGGTTTATAGCGCTGTGGCAGCGTGGACAGGTACCTTATCAGCAGAGATTGAGACCCTAGTACAGAGGTGGCCAACCCGCGGCTCTCGAGCCGCATGCGGCTCTCTCCTTGTTGTGATGCGGCTCCCGCTCTCTCTCATTCAAGTGACGCGGCTCTTGACTCGCACCGGCACTTGTCTCAGCCTTCCAACAGCCTGCCTCCGTCACAGGAGGCTTGGGAGGCGCCGGCACTGCTCCGCTCTATGCGGGATGTGAAGTTAGGACGTCACATCGCTTAATGAGAGGCGGAGCCGCTGCCACAGGAGAGGATGCAGCTGCGGGACTCGTGGACGCCATTGTAAGTATGCAGTCTAGGCTGCGGCTGGTGTCTAAATGCCACAGCGGAGGAGGGGGTGGTGGTGGAGCCTGGAGCCTGCCATGAGAGCCTGTCTGCATGATGAGGGGGACCCAGGTGCCGCTGTCATCTGTGCGGTGAGGGGGACCCAGGCGCCGCTGTCATCTGTGCGGTGAGGGGGACCCAGGCGCCGCTGTCATCTGTGCGGTGAGGGCGGCCCAGCCAGCACCACGCGCCGTGCGGTGAGGAGATCAGATGCTAAATACCTGCGGGGAGTGAGAGGGGAGGAGGAGGGAATACTCGGGTCTTGGATGTTATGCTGTGTGTGGAGCTGGGGGGAATGCTGACTACTGTGTTTGGATCTGGGGGGGATGCTGGGAACTGTGTTTGGATCTGGGGGGGGATGCTGGCTACTGTGTGTGGAGCTGGGGGGATGCTGGCTACAGTGTTTGGAGCTGGGGGGAATGCTGACTACTGTGTTTGGATCTGGGGGGGATGCTGGGAACTGTGTTTGGATCTGGGGGGGATGCTGGCTACTGTGTGTGGAGCTGGGGGGATGCTGGCTACAGTGTTTGGAGCTGGGGGGGATGCTGGCTACTGTGTGTGGAGCTGGGGGGGATGCTGGCTACTGGGTTTGGAGCTGGGGGGGATGCTTGATACTGTATGTGGAGCTGGGGGGATGCTGGATAGTGGATACTGTGTCCCCTGTCACCCCACCTATAATCTGTCCCTGGGCTGGAATGACATGGGAGGGGCTAAAGTGACACATGGAGACGTGTACTATGTGAATCTGACTTTTTCAATTAATTTATGTGGTTTTGAATTTCAAAATTTATTTTATGTTTGTGGGTTTTAAAAAAAACATTTTATGTGGAAGTGTATTTTTCCAGTGTATTTTCTTGTGGAGTGTATTTTATGTGAAACTGGCTTTTTTCGGTGTATTTTCTTTTGATCTGGCTTGTTTCAGTGTATTTTATGTGAATATGGCTTTCTCTATGTTTGCAAAGTAAAAAGGTAAACAAAGTTTTATACTGGGAAGATTGTGTGCAGATGATGTGTTATTTTCTATGTGCTGGGCTCACCACCTGCGTGATTAAAAATGGGGGAGAACGATACACACGGTCATGCTCCTACGAACATCATACTGAAGGCATACACACAAAAATGGGGCGTAGCCTTGTGCCAGCTAGGCCACGCCCCATTTTTTGGGCGCGCCTTCGGCGCGCACATGACAGTGGCTCTTTCGCTTGACTACAGATATTTTTTGGCTCTTTGCCTCTAACTGGTTGGCCACCCCTGCCCTAGTATGTATATATATATATGTATATATAGAGATATATATATTAAAGATGCTGTCTTAAGAGAGATATATATATATATATATAAAACATGCCAAAGAGACATGAGGCTACTGGGTCCTAGAGTCAAAGCTATGTCGATTTCTGCTTGACGTGTCCTGTAGAATATGCAATGGACAGATGATGCCGACTTAAAAGGCATATGGAAGGCTGAGGATTGTGTGGAGAAGGGTTCTCGGACCTGGTCTACACAGCTATAGCTGGTAATTTTGATATTTTGCCTTATATTCCTGCACAGTCTTGGAAAGCACGACATTATCAAATGCAGCCTTTCGAATAAAGAAACAAGAAAGTCCAAGGTGTGTCCTTTCTTGCCAGAGGCGGCGGCAGAGGAAAGAAGCTGCACAACACAGCTAGTTCCCAGGAACAGAAGTCCTCCCCGGCCTCTACAAAAATCCACCGCATGTCGCTGGGGCTCCACAGGCGGAGCTAGGCCCGGTGGGGGCACGCCTTCGTAAGTTCAGCCACAAGTGGGTTCACTTCCTGTTAGATCCCTGGGCAATAGATATTGTGTCTCAGGGATACAAGCTGGACTTTGAGGAGATGCCCCCTCACCGGCGGCCCTGCCAGCTTCCCCCCACGAGAGGGAAACAGTGTTAACTGCAATTCACAAATTGTATCTTCAACAGGTGGTGGTCAAGGTTCCCCTCCTTCAACAAGGAGGGGGTTATTATTCGACCATGTTGTAGTCCCGAAACCGGACGGTTCGGTCAGACCCATATTGAATTTAAAATCCCTGAACATATACCTGAAAAGGTTCAAGTTCAAGATGGAATCGCTAAGAGCGGTCATTGCAAGCCTGAAAGGGGGAGATTTTATGGTGACTCTGGACATAAAGGATGCATATCTTCATGTCCCCATTTATCCACCTCACCAGGCGTACCTCAGAATTGCGGTACGGGATTGTCATTACTAATTTCAGACGTTGCCGTTTGGTCTCTCCACGGCCCCGAGAATATTACACCAAGGTAATGGCGGAAATGATGGTGCTCCTGCGGAAGCAAGGTGTCACTATTATCCCGTACTTGGACGATCTCATCATAAAAGCGAGATCAAGAGAGCAGTTGCTGAACAGCGTATCACTTTCTCTGGAAGTGTAACGGCAACACGGCTGGATTCTATATATTCCAAAGTCGCAGTTGGTTTCTTCAGCTCATCTGCCTCTCCTAGGCATGATCCTAGACACAGACCAGAAAAGGGTTTATCTCCCGATAGAGAGAGCTCAGGAGCTCATGACACTGGTCAGGAATCTATTAAAACCAAAACAGGTGTCAGTGCATCACTGCACTCGAGTCCTGGGAAGGATGGTGGCATCATACGAGGCCATTCCCTTCGGCAGGTTCCATGCGAGGACCTTCCAATGGGACTTACTGGACAAGTGGTCCGGATCACATCTTCAGATGCATCGGTTAATCACCCTATCCCCCAGGGCCAGGGTGTCTCTCCTGTGGTGACTGCAGAGTGCTCACCTTCTCGAAGGTCGCAGATTCGGCATTCAGGACTGGGTCCTGGTGACCACGGATGCAAGCCTCCGAGGGTGGGGGGCAGTCACACAGGGAAGAAATTTCCAAGGGCTGTGGTCAAGGCAGGAGACTTGCCTTCACATCAACATCCTGGAACTAAGGGCCATATACAACGCCCTACGTCAAGCGGAGTCCCTGCTTCGCGACCAACCGGTTCTGATTCAGTCAGACAATATCACCGCATTGGCTCATGTAAACCGCCAAGGCGGCACAAGGAGCAGGGTGGCGATGGTAGAAGCCACCAGAATTCTTCGCTGGGCGGAGAATCACGTAAGCGCACTGTCAGCAGTGTTCATTCCGTGAGTGGACAACTGGGAAGCAGACTTCCTCAGCAGGCACGACCTCCACCCGGGAGAGTGGGGACTTCATCAAAAAGTCTTCACGCAGATTGCAAGTCGGTGGGAACTGCCACAGGTGGATATGATGGCATCCCGCCTCAACAAAAAGCTGCAGAAATATTACGCCAGGTCAAGAGACCCTCAGGCGATAGCTGTGGACGCACTGGGGACACCGTGGTGTTCCAGTCTGTCTATGTATTTCCTCCTCTTCCTCTCATACCCAAGGTGCTGAGAATCATAAGAAAAAGAGGAGTGAGAACAATACTCATTGTTCCGTATTGACCAAGAAGGACTTGGTATCCAGATCTGCAAGAAATGCTCACAGAGGACCCGTGGCCTCTGCCTCTAAGACAGGACTTGTGCAACAGGGGCCCTGTCTGTTCCAAGACTTACCGCGGCTGCGTTTGACGGCATGGCGGTTGAACGCCGGATCCTAGCAGACAAAGGCATTCCGGATGAGGTCATTCCTACGCTGATAGCGGCTAGGAAGGATGTGACGGCTCAACATTATCACCGTATATGGCGAAAATATGTGGCTTGGTGTGAGGCCAGGAATGCCCCTACGGAGGAATTCCAGCTGGGCCGTTTCCTTCACTTCCTACAGTCGGGAGTGACTTTGGGCCTTAAATTGGGTTCCATTAAGGTTCAGATTTCGGCCTTATCCATTTTTTTTCAAAAACAACTGGCTTCTCTGTCTGAAGTTCAGACGTTTGTAAAGGGAGTGCTGCATATTCAGCCCCCTTTTGTGCCTCCAGTGGCACCTTGGGATCTTAACGTGGTGTTGAGTTTCCTGAAATCACACTGATTTGAACCACTCAAAACGGTGGAAGTAAAATATCTCACGTGGAAGGTGGTCATGCTATTAGCCTTGGCTTCGGCTAGGTGTGTGTCAGAATTGGCGGCTTTGTCACATAAAAGCCCTTATCTGGTTTTCCATGCTGGTAGAGCAGAATTACGGACCCGCCCACAATTTCTGCCGAAAGTGGTTTCATCCTTTCATATAAACCAACCTATTGTGGTGCCTGTGGCTACTACTGACTTGGAGGATTTCGAGTCTCTGGATGTGGTCGGGGCTTTGAAGGCTTATGTAGCCAGAACGGCTAAGGTCAGGAAAACAGAATCTTTGTTTATCCTGTATGCTTCCAACAAGCTTGGGGCGCCTGCTTCAAAGCAAACTATTGCTCGCTGGATCTGTAACACGATTCAGCAGGCTCATTCTGCGGCTGGATTGCCGCTGCCTAAATCAGTTAAGGCCCATTCCACAAGGAAGGTGGGCTCTTCTTGGGCGGCTGCCCGAGGGGTCTCGGCATTACAGCTTTGCCGAGCGGCTACTTGGTCAGGTTCAAACACCTTTGCAAAGTTCTACAAGTTTAATACCCTGGCTGAGGAGGACCTTGTGTTTGCTCATTCGGTGCTGCAGAGTCATCCGCACTCTCCCGCCTGTTTGGGAGCTTTGGTATAATCCCCATGGTCCTTACGGAGTCCCCAGCATCCACTAGGACGTTAGAGAAAATAAGATTTTACTTACCGGTAAATCTATTTCTCGTAGTCCGTAGTGGATGCTGGGCGCCCGTCCCAAGTGTGGACTTCTTCTGCAATGCTTGTATATAGTTATTGCTTAAATAAGGGTTATGTTATAGTTGCATCAGAGTTTATCTGATGCTCTGTGATTGTTCATACTGTTAACTGGGTAAAGTTATCACAAGTTATACGGTGTGATTGGTGTGGCTGGTATGAGTCTTACCCTGGATTCCCAAAATCCTTTCCTTGTACTGTCAGCTCTTCCGGGCACAGTTTCTCTAACTGAGGTCTGGAGGAGGGACGTAGAGGGAGGAGCCAGAGCACACCAGAATCTAAATTCTTTCTTAAAGTGCCCATGTCTCCTGCGGAGCCCGTCTATTCCCCATGGTCCTTACGGAGTCCCCAGCATCCACTACGAACTACGAGAGATAGATTTACCGTTAAGTAAAATCTTATTTTATATATATATATATATATATATACACCGACACACTAGTTTTACGTACCCAGCATATGCTGGGTCACCTCAGTCCCCACCCCCGTGATTGGCTCCACCCAGTTCTGGAAACCCCCCCATGCAAATCCTGCGTTTGCCACTGAACCTGACCACTTATCAAAACCTTGTTGCACATCTACATCACACACATATCAAATGACACTTCAACCATCAAAATCGGTGTTGTCATTTCAGGGTAGTTGCTCTCACAAAAAAATTCCTAGCCGATTAAATGTAAAACCAGTCATATAATTGTACTGAATTTTGATTATTATTTGTTTTTTTATTTTTAAAATAACCAATATTTCTGCAGCAGGATACATTGGTTTCCACAGGAAAACATTGGGTGTAGAGTGGATCTTGATCCAGAGGCACCAACAGGCTAAAGCTTTAGACTGTTCCAGGATGCATTGGGGCCTCCCCTATAAACCCCGCCTCCAGTCACTAGGAGCTCAGTTTTGAGTTGGTGCCTGAAGCAGCAGGTCACCTAACAGGAGGCCTGAAACAAAGCTTGCTAAGAAGATTTTTTCTCCGGGCTGTCTGCACTTTATTTCGTGACTCTTCAGCACTGCAACTCCATCACCTTCCAAGCAGCGTTGCATACTCCCGCGGCTCTGTTCCCGGGTACTTGCGGTGGAGACGCTTCGGCTTAGGCACACGCTCGCAGACGCTCTCCTGATTTGCGTGGCTGCTACGGGGAGGAGGTACAGTTTGAGGGTTCCCCAGGCGTGACCCGCCATTAAATCTCGTTCCGTCCGAGACCTAGGTAGACGGGTGGCGGTGCTGTCGTGGACACTGGGATCTCACTAGACCACCGGGGCATCTGAGTACAGGTCAGGTGTACTAACAACCTATTTAATAAGACTCACTGTACCCGTGGTGGATGTCCAGCACAGGGAAGGTGGCACTTGACCTGTAGCCCCTCCTCCGGCCCAGGGCGCCATCTCTGAGTAGATTTTCCTGCCCTGGAGCTGCCTCACACTCTCCCTCACTCCCTGACTGAGACGCTGGGAACCATCTTCTGAGCGCAGCTGCGGCTGGTCTCCGGGATTGCAGGGCAAGGTCTCCCTTGTAAAGCCGCCCGCATACAGCGATGTGACTTTACAAACATTTGAGTATTCTACATGTCTTTATAAAGACAGCGTTGGTTAAGAAAAAGTGTACCTGTTATAAAATATATTGTATGAGTACTCTGATATATACCTCTGGTCTAGGACCGTGCTGTTATATATATATATATATATATATATATACGATGTAGGTGTTCGTGGTGACTGAAGCCACAGTCCACTGACCCCCTCACCACAGAAACAGGCGGCACTCCACGGATTTGGTGTGAGACAAAAATTTATGAGACAAACTGCATGACTGCATATATAAGTGTGGTAGTGGTGCCCGGCACTCCTGGTCCTGCAGCTTTAGATTGCCTGGGTGCCCTCCGTGCTGGCTTGGATACGCATTCGAAAAAAAGGCGGCGTCACTCCAGGTCTTTAAGGTGCTAGTAGTGTATTTCAAATTAACATCACGAAAACCAACGTTTGACAAAGGGGCTACGGGCCCCCAAACGTTGGTTTTCGTGATGTTAATTTGAAATACACTACTAGCACCTTAAAGACCTGGAGTGACGCTGCCTTTTTTTTCGAATATATATATATATATATATATATTTCTCTAACGTCCTAGTGGATGCTGGGGACTCCGTAAGGACCATGGGGAATAGACGGGCTCCGCAGGAGACTGGGCACTCTAAGAAAGATTTAGTACTACTGGTGTGCACTGGCTCCTCCCTCTATGCCCCTCCTCCAGACCTCAGTTAGAATCTGTGCCTGGTCAGAGCTGGGTGCATTTTAGTGAGCTTTCCTGAGCTTGCTAATAAGAAAGTATTTTATTAGGATTTTTTATTTTCAGAGAGATCTGCTGGCAACAGACTCTCTGCTACGTGGGACAGAGGGGAGAGAAGCAAACCTACTAACTGCGGCTAGGTTGCGCTTCTTAGGCTACTGGACACCATTAGCTCCAGAGGGATCGAACACAGGACCTGACCTTCGTCGTCCGTTCCCGGAGCCGCGCCGCCCTCCCCCTCGCAGAGCCAGAAGACAGAAGCCAGCGGGTTGAAGCAAGAAGACGTCAAAATCGGCGGCAGAAGACTCCTGTCTTCACATGAGGTAGCGCACAGCACTGCAGCTGTGCGCCATTGCGCCCACACTAACCCACACACTCCGGTCACTGTAGGTTGCAGGGCGCAGGGGGGGGGCGCCCTGGGCAGCAATTAAGTACCTCCTGGCAAAAGCAGCATATATACAGTTGGACACTGTTATATGCATGAGCCCCCGCCATTAATTTTACACAAAATCGCGGGACAGAAGCCCGCCGCTGAGGGGGCGGGGCTTCTTCCTCAGCACTCACCAGCGCCATTTTCCTTCCACAGCTCCGCTGAGAGGAAGCTCCCCAGGCTCTCCCCTGCACGATAGAGAGGGTGAAAAAGAGAGGGGGGGGGGGGGGGGGGGACATAAATTTGGCGTAAAAACAATATATACAGCAGCTACTGGGTTAACATTAAGTTACTGTGTGATTCCTGGGTTATATAGCGCTGGGGTGTGTGCTGGCATACTCTCTCTCTGTCTCTCCAAAGGGCCTTGTGGGGGAACTGTCTTCAAATAGAGCATCCCCTGTGTGTGTGGTGTGTCGGTACGTGTGTGTCGACATGTCTGAGGTAAAAGGCTCTCCTAAGGAGGAGATGGAGCAAATATGTGTGTGAGGGGTGTCTCCGTCGACAACGCCGACACCTGTTTGGATATGTGTAATTAAGTGCTAAGGTAAATTTATTGCACAAAAGATTAGAGAACAGACAGGAAATCTACCCATGTCTGTCCCTATGTCGCAGAGACCTTCAGAGTCTCTCAATGATCACTATCCAAAATAATAGACACTGATATCGACACGGAGTCTGACTCCAGTGTCGACTACGATAATGCAAAGTTACAGCCAAGATGGCTGAAAGGTATTCAATATATGATATTGTAATAAAAGATGATTTGCATATCACTGATGACTCATCTGTCCCTGACACAAGGGTACACATGTTTAAGGGGAAGAAAGCTGAGGTAAATTTCCCTCCTTTCATGAGGAAAAAGAGTGGGGATCTCCAGACAAGAAACTGCAGCTTCCCACAAAGAATTCTCAGGCAGTATCCTTTCCCCACTAGGGCCAGGATGTGATGGGAATCTTCCCCTAGGGTGTCACGTTTGCCCAAAAGGTAGCCCTAGCTATTCTCAGGGATCCTGCAGATAGCGTGCACATTCTAGTATACTACTCAGACCGGCGATTGTGTCAGCATGGGTTTATAGCGCTGTGGCAGCGTGGACAGGTACCTTATTAGCAGAGATTGAGACCCTAGTATGCATATAGAGATATATATATATATATATATATATATATTAAAGATGCTGTCTTAAGAGATATGTATATATAAAACATGCCCAAAGAGACATGAGTATACTGGGTCCTAGAGTCAAAGCTATGTAGCTTGACGTGTCCTGTAGAATATGCAATGGACAGATGATGCCGACTTAAAAGGCATATGGAATGCTGAGGATTGTGTGGAGAAGGGTTCTCGGACCTGGTCTCCACAGCTATAGCTGGTAATTTTGATATTTTGCCTTATATTCCTGCACAGTCTTGGAAAGCACGACATTATCAAATGCAGCCTTTCGAATAAAGAAACAAGAAAGTCCGAGGTGTGTCCTTTCTTGCCAGAGGCGGCGGCAGAGGAAAGAAGCTGCACAACACAGCTAGTTCCCAGGAACAGAAGTCCTCCCCGGCCTCTACAAAAATCCACCGCATGTCGCTGGGGCTCCACAGGCGGAGCTAGGCCTGGTGGGGGCACGCCTTCGTAAGTTCAGCCACAAGTGGGTTCACTCCCTGTTAGATCCCTGGGCAATAGATATTGTGTCTCAGGGATACAAGCTGGACTTTGAGAAGATGCCCCCTCACCGGCGGCCCTGCCGGCTTCCCCCCACGAGAGGGAAACAGTGTTAACTGCAATTCACAAATAGTATCTTCAACAGGTGGTGGTCAAGGTTCCCCTCCTTCAACAAGGAGGGGGTTATTATTCGACCATGTTGTAGTCCCGAAACCAGACGGTTCGGTCGGACCCATATTGAATTTAAAATCCCTGAACATATGCCTGAAAAGGTTCAAGTTCAATATGGAATCGCTAAGAGCAGTCATTGCAAGCCTGAAAGGGGGAGATTTTATGGTGACTCGGGACATAAAGGATGCATACCTTCATGTCCCCATTTATCCACCTCATCAGGCGTACCTCAGAATTGCGGTACGGGATTGTCATTACCAATTTCAGACGTTGCCGTTTGGTCTTTCCACGGCCTTGAGAATATTCACCGAGGTAATGGTGGAAATGATGGTGCTCCTGCGGAAGCAAGGTGTCACTATTATCACGTACTTGGACGATCTCCTCATAAAAGCGAGATCAAGAGAGCAGTTGCTGAACAGCGAATCACTTTCTCTGGAAGTGTAACGGCAACACGGCTGGATTCTATATATTCCAAAGTCGCAGTTGTTTCTTACAGCTCATCTGCCCCTCCTAGGCATGATCCTAGACACAGACCAGAAAAGGGTTTATCTCTCAATAGAGAGAGCTCAGGAGCTCGTAATACTGGTCAGGAATCTATTAAAACCAAAACAGGTGTCAGTGCATCACTGCACTCGAGTCCTGGGAAGGAGGGTGGCATCATATGAGGCCATTCCCTTCGGCAGGTTCCATACGAGGACCTTCCAATGGGACTTACTGGACAAGTGGTCCGGATCACATCTTCAGATGCATCGGTTAATCACCCTATCCCCCAGAGCCAGGGTGTCTCTCCTGTGGTGGCTGCAGAGTGCTCACCTTCTCGAAGGTCGTAGATTCTGCATTTAGGACTGGATCCTGGTGACCACGGATGCAAGCCTCCGAGGGTGGGGGGCAGTCACACAGGGAAGAAATTTCCAAGGGCTGTGGTCAAGGCAGGAGACTTGCCTTCACATCAATATCCTGGAACTAAGGGCCATATACAACGCCCTAAGTCAAGCGGAGACCCTGCTTCACGACCAACCGGTTCTGATTCAGTCAGACAATATCACCGCAGTGGCTCAAGTAAACTGCCAAGGCGGCACAAGGAGCAGGGTGGCGATGGTAGAAGCCACCAGAATTCTTCGCTGGCCGGAGAATCACGTAAGCGCACTGTCAGCAGTGTTCATTCCGGGAGTGGACAACTGGGAAGCAGACTTCCTCAGCAGGCACGACCTCCACCCGGGAGAGTGGGGACTTCATCAAGAAGTCTTCGCGCAGATTGTAGGTCGGTGGGAACTGCCACAGGTGGACATGATGGCATCCCGCCTCAACAAAAAGCTACAGAGGTATTGCGCCAGGTCAAGAGACTCTCAGGCGATAGCTGTAGACGCACTGGTGACACCGTGGATGTTCCAGTCGGTTTATGTGTTTCCACCTCTTCCTCTCTTACCCAAGGTGCTGAGAATCATAAGGAAAAGAGGAGTGAGAACAATACTCATTGTTCTGGATTGGCCTAGAAGGACTTGGTATCCAGAGCTGCAAGAAATGCTCACAGAGGACCCATGGCCTCTGCCTCTTGGGCAGGATCTGTTGCAGCAGGGACCTTGTATGTTCCAAGACTTACCGCAGCTGCGTTTGACGGCATGGCGGTTGGACGCCGGATCCTAGTAGAAAAGAGGGATTCCGGATGAGGTTATTCCTACGCTGATAAGGGCTAGGAAGGACGTGACGGCTAAACATTACCACCGTATATGGTAAAAATATGTTGCTGGGTGTGAGGCCAGGAATGCCTCTACAGAGGAATTCCAGCTGGGCCGTTTCCTTCACTTCCTACAGTCGGGAGTGACTTTGGGCCTAGAATTGGGGTCCATTAAGGTCCAGATTTCGGCCCTATCCATTTTCTTTCATTGTAAAGGGAGTGCTGCATATTCAGCCCCCTTTTTGTGCCACCAGTGGCACCTTGGGATCTTAACGTGGTGTTGAGTTTCCTGAAATCTCACTGGTTTGAGCCGCTTAAGACCGTGGAGTTAAAATATCTAACGTGGAAAGTGGTCATGCTATTGGCCTTAGCTTCGGCTAGGCGTGTGTCAGAATTGGCGGCTTTGTCATGTAAAAGCCCCTATCTGGTTTTCCATATGGACAGGGCAGAATTACGGACTCGTCCGCAATTTCTGCCAAAGGTGGTGTCATCTTTTCATTTGAACCAACCTATTGTGGTGCCTGCGGCTACTCGTGACTTGGAGGATTCCAAGTTACTAGATGTAATCAGGGCTTTGAAGATTTATGTAGCCAGAACGGCTGGAGTCAGGAAACCTGACTCGCTGTTTATCCTGAATGCATCCAACAAGCTGGGTGCTCCTGCTTCAAAGCAAACTATTGCTCGCTGGATCTGTAACACGATTCGGCAGGCTCATTCTGCGTCTGGCTTGCCGCCTCCAAAATCAGTAAAAGCCCATTCCACAAGGAAGGTGGGCTCTTCTTGGGCGGCTGCCCGAGGGGTCTCGGCATTACAGCTTTGCCGAGCAGCTACTTGGTCGGGTTCAAACACTTTTGCAAAGTTCTACAAGTTTGATACCCTGGCTGAGGAGGACCTTGTGTTTGCTCATTCGGTGCTGCAGAGTCATCCGCACTCTCCCGCCCGTTTGGGAGCTTTGGTATAATCCCCATGGTCCTTACGGAGTCCCCAGCATCCACTAGGACGTTAGAGAAAATAAGATTTTACTCACCGGTAAATCTATTTCTCGTAGTCCGTAGTGGATGCTGGGCGCCCGTCCCAAGTGCGGACTTCTTCTGCAATACTTGTATATAGTTATTGCTTAAATAAGGGTTATGTTATGGTTGCATCAGGTTTGTCTGATGCTCTGTTGTTGTTCATACTGTTGACTGGGTAAGTTTATCACAAGTTATACGGTGTGATTGGTGTGGCTGGTATGAGTCTTACCCGGGATTCCAAAATCCTTTCCTTGTAATGTCATCTTTTCCGGGCACAGTTTCCTTAACTGAGGTCTGGAGGAGGGGCATAGAGGGAGGAGCCAGTGCACACCAGTAGTACTAAATCTTTCTTAGAGTGCCCAGTCTCCTGCGGAGCCCGTTTATTCCCCATGGTCCTTACGGAGTCCCCAGTATCCACTACGGACTACGAGAAATAGATTTACCGGTGAGTAAAATCTTATTTTATTTATATATATATATATCTATCCACACACCACTCGGCGGCACTCCGGACAGATAAAATGAAGACTACAAAGTCATCTTAGATTTAATCCAAGATGACTTTGTAGTCTTCATTTTATCTGTCCGGAGTGCCGCCGAGTGGTGTGTGGATATTGTGGGCCGTTGCTATACGGCCGTCACGGAGGGCACCTGGCAAGTTTCTATACTGGGACAATAAGAGTGCCGGATCTGGTGGATATATATATATATATATATATATATATATATTCTAATCCAGTGCAGCCTTGTTGCTGTAATAATTTCTGCATTGCCTGTGGCTGTGTGTACCTGTATCTGTTGTGTGGTTTCACTTTCAGTTTTTCCAAGATATATCTGTCACTATATTCTGTTCTCTAAGGGACTAAGTGTGTCTGGGTCATGTATATAGTGCGCCACAGTATTTATCCGTATACGTATATGCTGCTGTGTACTCAGTACCATAATATTGGATTTATTCGCAGGTATTATACTTTATCTGGCTTTATCGTACTAAGGGGGTAATTCCAAGTTGATCGCAGCAGGAATTCTGTTAGCAATTGGGCAAAACCATGTGCACTGCAGGGGATGCAGATATAACATGTGCAGAGAGAGTTAGATTTGGGTGTGGTGTGTTCAATCTGCAGTCTAATTTGCAGTGTAAAAATAAAGCAGCCAGTATTTACCCTGCACAGAAATAAAATAACCCACCCAAATCTAACTCTCTCTGCAAATGTTATATCTGCCTCCCCTGCAGTGCACATGGTTTTGCCCAACTGCTAAAAAATTTCCTGCTGCGATCAACTTGGAATTACCCCCTAAGTCGCTCTGTTGTTGCATATATACCATAATGTCTAACAGAAAGGGAAGTAAATCAGTGGAAGCTCCTGCATCATGCAGCGTATGCTCCAAGGATTTACCAGAGGGGGAAGTGTTCTATAATGGTCTGTGTACTATGTGTCATACACCCACCTCCTTGCCAGTCCGCTGCTCCTGGGTCTACTCAGGAGCCAACCTGGGCTGCGTCCACAAACCTACTGGGTACTCTGGTAGAACGCCTTATGCACCCTATGGGACCACCTTTGCCACTACAGCATGTCCCTATAGTTAATCCGTCTTGGGCGTAAAATTTATCTTACCAGCTGCAACAATTAAATCAGTCTTTGGTTAGACAGAAATCCACTCCAGGCGACTCTCATGTCTTTTGGTCATCCAAGCGGGCTACTTCCTCCTCACAGTCCACATACCTCTCTGATGTTTCATCTGAAGAGGCGGGGGAGCATATGGTCCTGTCAGACACTGAATCTGGTGTTACTGGTGAGGATTCTCCCTTGCAGATTGATGTCCCTGCCTTAGTGGTTGCTATTAAGCAAATACTACAAATCTCTAATGATGAGGATTCCACTACAGTGGCAAAGAAAACTGATAAGTTTACATGGCGAAAAGTGGTTAAAACTCTGTTACCCCATTCTGACCATTTATTGGACATCAGAAGGGAACCCTTATTTACTCCAGGGAAGAAATTCTCTCTGCATAAACTGGTCTTGGCTCGCTATCCTCTCCCTGCATAGTTATGTAGCAAGTGACAAAATTCACCGCCGGTGGAGTCCCACATCACCCGACTTGTGGTGTCATCAACTCTGCCTGTCAGCACTGTTACCTCACTGAAGGAACCGATAGATAAGCGTGTGGAGAGATGCCTGAAATCTATTTACTCCCTTACAGGAGCTGTGCATAGACCCACTATTGCTGCCTCTTGGGCTGCAAAAGGTATTGAGGCGTTGGTTCAGGCATTAGGGGAAGAGCTTCCCGAGGATATATCTGACAGTACCAGACAATACCTGTCTCACATTACCACCGCCGCCTATTACATTCAGGAGTGCGTCCTCTGAGGCAGGTGTGCTGGCGGCCAAGGCGTCGGCTACGTCTGTCCTGGCTCGCCGTATTCTGTGGTTGAAGTCATGAAAGGTGGACCTAGACTCCAAAAAGACCTTGGAGGTACTCCTCTTCACTGGGGACAATTTGTTTGGTGAAAACCTTAATAAAATTGTGTCTGAGTTAGCGGCTGCTAAGACTGCTTTCCCCTCGAATACTAATCCTTCTGCACAGAAGGCAAAAGGTACCACCTTTCGTTCCTTTCGGCCTTAAGGGAAAGCAAAAGGTCAGGCATACCCGAGACAATGTCGTGCTCCCAAAACCACAAAGCCCAAGGCCAAACTATCCTGGGCAGCCCATCAGCCTGCTTCTAGACAAGACAAGCCTGCTGCATGACGGGGCATGCCTCCCCCTGAGGGACCCCAGGGTGGGAGGCCGACTTCTGCAGTTCGCCCAGGTCTGGTTAAAGACCACTTCAGACGCATGGGTGCTGGAATTTGTGTCTCACGGGTACGTTGTCTCTTTCATGAGACGTCCCCCTCGCCAGTTTTGCACCACGGCTCTACAAGCGGATGAGTTAAAGGTGCAAGCTTTGCAAATGAGTGTCAATTCTCTCCTGAGTACTGGAGTGATTGTGCTGGTACCTCAGTCACAGAGAGGCAGAGGTTATTACTCGACCCTGTTTCAAAGTCCTGAAACCAAATGTGTCATTCCGGTCTATACTCAGCCTCAAATCCCTGAATAAGTTTGTGAGAGTGTCCAGGTTTCGTATGGAAACACTGCTCTCAATTGTACTGGCTATGGAACCCGGAGACTATATGGTATCTCTGGATATGCAGGATGCATACCTGCATATACCTATTGCCATGTCACACCAGCAGTTTCTGCAGTTTGCTATTGGCAACCTACATTTTCAATTCCAGGCTCTACCATTTGGACTGGCTAGGGCTCCTCGGATCTTCACCAAGGTCATGGCCGTGATGACGGCACATGTCCGTCGCCAGGGGATCAGAATCCTGCCGTATCTGGACAACCTGCTGATTCTGGCAAATTCCCACAATGTCCTCCTCAGTCATCTGCAACTGACGGTAAACTTCCTGCAAGCCCACGTGTGGATTAGCAATTGGAAAAAGTCCTCGCTGGTCCCAGCTCAGAGCATGGTACACCTGGGGGCAGTTCTGGACACACACAGTCAAAGGCTGTTTCTGTCTCCATAAAAGGTCCTGAAGCTTTAGGTCAGGATAAGATGCTTTCTTTATCGCCAAAGAGTGTCGATACACTTGGCGATGCAAGTACTTGGCCTGATGGTGTAGGCATTCGACATGGTAGAGTACGCTCATTTTCATTTTCGCCCACTACAGAGGTTAATCCTTTCCAAATGGGATGGCCAACCTCATTGGATCAGATCTCAGATGATCACTTTAACTCTAGAGGTTCGTCTGTCGCTGACCTGGTGGTTACAGGACTAGCGATTAAGAAAGGGCCGTCCCTTCTGGATCCCCGACTGGGTCTTGCTGACAGCGGATGCCAGTCTGAGGGGATGGGGTGCGGTGTTGGGCTAACACTCTTTTAGGGTCTCTGGACCAAGGAGGAATCACTCCTCCCAATAAACATTCTGGACCTGAGGGCAGTGTTCAGTGCATTATCACTTGCCCTGCCTCTGGTATAGAACAGGCCTGTTCAAGTACGGCCAGACAACACCACCACGGTGGCATACATTAACCATCAAGGCAGCACTCGAATCTGCTTGGCAGTGATGGTAGTGTCAAAAATCCTTTCTTGGGCAGAACGCCATCTGCCAGCCATATTGGCAGTGTTCATTCCAGGTATCTTGAACTGAGAAGCAGAATTATTCAGTCGCCAGGACGTGCACGCCGGAGAGTGGAGTCTTCATCCGAAAATTTTTCAGCTCCTAGTGGACAGATGGGGCCTACTGGACATAGGTGTTAATTCAGAGTGATCGTAGCAGGAAATTTGTTAGCAGTTGGGCAAATCCATGTGCACTGCAGGTGTGGCAGATATAACATTTGCAGAGAGAGTTAGATTTGTGTGGGTTATTTCGTTTCTGTGCAGGGTAAATACTGACTGCTTTATTTTTTCACAGCAATTTAGATTTCAGTTTGAACACACCCCACTCAAATCTAACACTCTCTGCACATGTTCTATCTGCCCCCCTGCAGTGCACATGGTTTTGCCCAACTGCTAACAAATTTGCTGCTGCGATCAACTCTGAATTAAGCCCATAGACCTAATGGCATCTCGACACATTCACAAGGTTCCGGTCTTCGGATCAAGGACCAGGGATCCTCAAGCAGTGTTCATGGACGCACTGGCGGTTCCATGGAACTTTCGGCTGCCCTACGTGTTCCCTCCAGTGTCATTCCTGCCCAAGCTACTACGGAAGTTCAAACAAGAAGGAGGAATACTACTTCTAGTCACCCCAGCGTGGCCTCGAAGGCATTGGTTCTCAGACCTGCACGGTCTGTCAACAGAGAACCCCCTTCTGCTTCCTCAGCACCTGGACCTCCTCATGCAGGGCCCTTGTCTATACCCAGACCTGGCCAGACTGGCTTTGACGGCGTGGCTCTTGAAGCATCACTCCTGAGGGCCAAAGGTTTCTCTGAGGTGGTTTATCCAGACTATGTTGAAAGGCCGCAAACCGTCCTCTGCCCGGATTTATTACAGGGTTTGGAATTCTTACTTCACATGGTGTGCTGATAAGAAGGGATCTATGACCTCACATGATCTCCCCCAGCATCCTTCCCCCTCACTATCCCGACGATCGGCATGCTGACCAACAGGGACTATTCACCCATACAGTAGGAGTGCGGCCACCACCGGGCCCGCAAGAGGCTTGCTGCACTTGCCCCTCCGCCGGGATTCCGCTTCCGTGATCCCGGTGTTGGTATGCTACCGCCGGTCAGCCATACCACACCCAATAAGAATTATGATATCTCTACATCCAGAATAACAGAATTCTGGCTTTCCTGCAACAAGGCCTTGACCTAGGTCTCTGTCTGGCCTTCCTCAAGGTTCACATATCTGCCTTGTCGGTATGGTTTCAGAGAAAAATTGTGTCTATACCTGACGTTCATACTTTCACTCAGGGCGTACTTAGGATTCAGCCTCCCTATGTCCCTCCTGTGGCTCCATGGGATTTAACTGTTGTACTGAAAGCCCTGCAAGAGTCTCCTATTGAACCTCTTGAGTCAGCGGACCTTAAATGGTTAACGGCCAAGATCCTGTTCTTGATGGCTATTGCCTCGGCAAGACAGGTGTCAGACTTAGGCAGTTTGTCCTGTCATCTACCCTTTCTGATTTTTCACAGTGACTGGGTAATTCTACGAGCTCGACCGGGTTATTTGCCTAAGGTGGTGTCATCTTTTCACCTTAACCAAGAGATTGTGGTTCCGGCCTTTATCTCTTCAGACTTTTCTTCCAAAGAGCGCTCTCCGTGTTTATGTGGAGAGGACTGCCTCTATCAGAAAGTCAGATTCCCTTTTTGTACTGTTTGGTTTCCACAAACGTGGCTGGCCTGCGAATAAGCAAACCTTGGCCAGATGGATTAGAATGGTGATTGCACAAGCTTATGCGTAGGCTGGACTTCCAGCTCCTGCTGCTATTAAAGCCCATTCTACTCGGTCTTTTGGACCTTCTTGGGCGGCCCGCTGTGGTCCTCAGTGAACACTTTCATTAGGTTCTATGCCTTTGATGCTACCGCCTCCCAGGATGCTTCCTCTGTACGCCGTGTTCTCATACCAGCTAAGGCGCGTCCCCTCCCTTGAGGAACTGCTTTAGGACATCCCCGATGTTTTCCTGTGGAAACCAATATATCCTGCTTTATAAAATAAGTTATGGTAGACTTACCATTGTTAACTCTCTTTCTGCGAGGTACATGGTACCACAGGGTGCCCACCCTCACGCACCTTGCTTCTTTGGGTTTGTATGGCATTAGCCGCTGGTACCTTCTCCTGTCATGAGAATGTGGTTCTATGTGACTAACATCTACCTTCTCTCTTGCCTGCTACTGCGTTGGACTGGTTAACAAAACTAAGCTCCTAGTGCCTGGAGGCGGGGTTTATAGGGGAGGCCCCAATGCATCCTGGGACAGTCTAAAGCTTTAGCCTGTTGGTGCCTGTGGATCAAGATGTACTCTACACCCGATGTTTTCCTGTGGAAACCAATGTACCTTGCAGAAAGAGAGTTAACAATGGTAAGTCTTCCATAACTCTTTTTTATACAAGTGTGCATAGGCTGGGCAAAGGACTCTTTTCTATTTATACGTACGGGACTTTTACATCTGCACATTAGAATCTAGGAATTTATAAGTATGTTATTGTTAATTGACAATCATCAATTACACAACATGTAAATGTATATTATTTGAATGCTCTTTTGAGACACATACATATGTTAAGATTTTATGATAAATATTTTGATTTTATTTAATTTCTATTAATGTGAACTCTGAGATTTATCTTAAATATAGTAAACTAATAAGCACTATTGTGAGTATAGTGGCACAGGCTACAGTTGTTTTGCTATTTCTATTTTTTAAGTGATTACCTTTGGTCTGGTCTCATTGTATTTGAAATATTTATGGTAAGCCAAAATCTTGCCCCTTATGTTATACATGCCCCTCTATTTTCTCTAGCATTTATCAAATATATTTTATAAAATGATAGATAGAAGTTGCTACAGATGTGTCCTCATACATCCTTGCTGATAAAAACAGCATGGTGTGACGTTGCCGCGATGCATGCATCATGGGAACATGCACCGCTACCTTTCCTTTGTTCTGCTATTAATTGCGGGTGCGTCCGTATGCACTCACCTGCAAATGCCACCTTTTGGGCAGCGGGAGCATTCCTTCCCGCTGCCTGTGCCCATAGTATGCAGCTGGCTCCCCCTCCCTATGCACGGCACCTGGAGCTTCTTACTCCTGCTGCCTGCAAACGCAAGCATATGCATGCACCCACAAACACCACTTTGTGCCGGGAATTCTTGCATCGCCTGCAAGGATGTATGAGGACACATCTGTATGGGAAACTTCTCCACGCTTTACACTGCCTGGTACATCTCCCCCGTACTTGGGTTTGAAGCTGTAGCTCAGTCTGTCTGTTGGAATTTAGCTAGAGTAGTGAATAAGAAAGCTCTTCATGCAATCTCCTTATCTAATGATTACATTATAGGGACTGATAGATTTACGGCCACTCCTCGACAAATACAGATTCTTGGCAGCTAATTTAATTGGCCACCAGACTGCTTGACACAGGCATGACTGATGAGTCCTGCCTGGAAGAGTACGTCCCACCCCTCTACACAGTGTTGAGTGCCTCCTTTGGGTACCCAACAGAGGGCCACATATAATGAAGGCAAGGGATGCAAGAAGCCCCTAGTCCACAGATTGTGTATGGCTGTTTTATGGAATTCATATCCTGACTGAAATTAGGCTTGCATTCCCCATATAACCATAAAAGTTAAGGTCAGGGCCCATTGCAAAGCACCAGCACACATACTTCAGTCACCAGCATACGTGGTTCAGTGCCTGCCAGCTACAACTTGTAGCTCTAGCTCTTCCATCCCCTGCTTATAGATGCAAAACGCCTAATCATATTACATACCAATTTATAGATTATACACAGAAATGAAGATGGTGCCGCCGATGCCGGCAACAGGTTTGCTTGGAGGGAATGGACCCGGGGGCCCCATCAATAGCCAGGGTAATTTGTAACACCCCCCCTTTCCCCCCTTCCTCCTCTCGGCTTGTCATATGACCTCAGTGTGGATTTTATGTGTGTAGGCTTGCCAGATCAACTATTTACAATTAAACACATTTAAAATACACAGGGGGAGATGTATCAAACCTTCTGAAGAGTACAGATGGAGAATTTGCCAATATCAACCCATCAGATTCTACATATTATATAGAATGTACTAGATAAATGATAGCTTGAGGCTGACCGGTTGCTATGGGCAACTTCACTTGTCATTGTTAGAAGCTTTGCTACATCTCCATCACAGCCTTCTTCATACAAGGGTAACTAAGCCATTTCAGTTTTATAATATCCTGCTTTTGCTTGTGTCATATATTTCCAATATACTTTGATATTAGAGGTATTTTAATAATACTGTACTTCAGCTAGTGTTTCACACTTGAGGAATAAGTGTGAAAAGCAGAATATTAACATTTCTCTTACGTCCTAGAGGATACTGGGGGTCCATATCGTACCATGGGGTATAGACTGGTCCACTAGGAGCCATGGGCACTTTGAGAATTTGATAGTGTGGGCTGGCTCCTCCCTCTATGCCCCTCCTACCAGACTCAGTTTAGAAAATGTGCCAGGAGGAGCCAGTCACGCTTATGGAAGCTCCTGAAGAGTTTTCTGCATTTATTTTATCTGTTTTTGTTTTCAGGCAGGACTGGATGGTACCAGCCTGCCTGCTTTGTGGGACTTGGGGGAAGGGGGGGGGGGGGGGGGTTTAATGGTCTTGAAGGGTTAATGGTCCCGTACCGCACTGACAGGACACTACCTCCTGAGGGAACTATTTGCAAGCCCCACCACGGCGAGCGTACATTCCCGCGGCACGCCGCCACCCATAACAGAGCCAGAAGAGTGGTGAGTACTAAGCCGGCGTCCCGGGTTAGCGGGGCACCGGCCATTATGGCGTCATGAGAGTATGGAGACGCACGGCTTCTAACCAGGGCAGACTGCGTTTCCAGACTCAGTACACAACTACGTCTCAGTACACTGTACACAGTACCAAACACTGACAAACAAAGCCTTAAAACGGATCTGACTCCATTTTAAGTACTAAATTACCTCAGCCAGTATAAAAAAAAGCTGGAAGACCGCGTGCCATTGAGGGGGCGGGGCTTCACTATGAGCGGATCCAGCAGCTCACCGCCATTTTCCTTCTGCAGTGGACACAGACGCTGACTGACTGGGACGCGCAGCTCCTCTGGTGTGACTCCAGATTACCTCAGCAGTACTAGGGGGTCATAGCAGGGGGGGAGTGATTATTAGTGTACGAAGTCCCCAATCTGGGTACTTAGTCTGCGACCTGGCTAAGCTTGGCATTAGCGATAAGGGCGCTGTGTGCTGGCTCCAAAATATCTCTGTGTCTCCCTGGAAGGGCTCTTTGTGTGTTAACTGTGCTTTTAACCTTTTCCTGTGTGTGTGTGTGTGTGTGTGTGTGTGTGTGTGTGCTGTCACATTTACAATATGTCAGGCAAAGAGTGTGTTTCATGTACGGCAGTGTTCCTCTTCCCCTTGGAGCTCACTACTATGTACTCAGTGTAGTGCACCTTCCCAGATTGGCGGGGCTGAAGCAGTGTGGCTGGATCCATTAATGGAATGATTTCCAATATTTCTAATAAATTGTCCCACAATGAGCAAGAGACGCAATACTTAAGACCGTCTGTGGATGAGTTTATGAACAGAGACTCAGTCCCCAAACAAGCGTCTCAGTCCCCTGCCATTTGTCCACAAAAACAAGCTCTGGCCCATATCCTGCAGTCTGACTCTGATGCTGAGGGGTCAGACATGGGGGGGGGGGGGAGGATGCTGCTCTGTCACAGGGAATAGAGGCTATTTATAGAAGCTATCAGAGACGTTCTGCAAATTCCTGATAAGGTGACAGAGGAGTGTGAGGAGTCTTATTTTAATGTAAAATTTTAATGTACCCTGTTTGAAGAGCCGTGGGTTAATCCTCTCAACTTTTCCTTTTCCTCCTGAGGATAGAAAAAAATGGGAAAGTCCACCGATAGTGGATGCATCAGTGTCCAGGCTGTCACGAAAGATTGTATTGCCTGTCCCTGGGGCAGCCTCCCTGATAGACACAGCTGATCGTAAAATTGAGACTACACTCAAATCCTTGTACACAGCTGCTGGGGTGGCCCAGAGACCCACTATAGAATGGACGTGGATTACTAAAACCATTGCTAAATGGTCAGATAACCTAATTGAGGGATTTGATTCCTTATCTAGGGGGGAGATTGTTTTACTCCTGCAACATATACAGGACTCTGCGAACTTTATGGTGGAAGCCATAAAGGAGATAGGCTTGCTTAATGCACCCACTACTGCTATGGCAGTATCAGCACGCAGGGGCTTATGGCCACGCCAGTGGACTTCTACCATTCACAGGAGAGGCCTTATTTGGAGATGAACTAGACAAATGGATCTCCAAAGCTACTGCGGATAAGTCTACATATCTTCCTTCAGCAGCTCCCCCAACCAGGAAGGCTTACTCAGCTTCGAATTTACAGTCCTTTCGGACGGCCAAGTTTAAGTGCAAAACCAGAGATGCTTCTACAGCCACCAGAGGCACTAGAAATAAACCACGCAAACCAGCAACCGCCGGTTCTCAGGAACAGAGCTCAAGCTCTGCTTCCTCAAAACCTTCAGCATGACTGTGGACTGCGAGGCCCGGAGGACTGGCAGGTGGGAGCCCGACTAAAATTCTTCAGTCACAACATCATACCAGGTTCCATGGGACATAGATCTTATTTCCCAGGGTTACAGACTGGAGTTCTAGGAGCTCCCACCTCACAGATTCTTCAAATAAGGCTTACCAGTTTCGCAAGAGGCAAGCATAACTTTACAGGACGCCATTCAAAAACTGGTACAGACTCGGGTCATTGTTCCAGTTCCACCTCATCTGCAAAACAAGGGATATTATTTCAACTTGTTTGTAGTACCGAAACCGGACAGTTCGATACGACAGATTCTGAACCTCAAGTCGTTGAACCCGTACTTAAGAGTGTTCAGATTCAAGATGGAGTCTTTGAGAGCGGTGATCTCAGGTCTGGAGGAGGGGGAATTTCTAGTGTCCCTGGATATCAAGGATGCGTACCTTCACATTCCGATCTGGCCACCTCATCAGGCTTATCTGCTGTTTGCACTGCAGGACTGTCACTACCAGTTCCAGGCCCTGCCATTTTCTCTCTCCATGGCACCGAGGGTGTTCACCAAGGTGATGGCAGAGATGATGTTTCTCCTCAGAAAACAGGGAGTAAACATAATTCCGTACCTGGACAATCTTCTGGACAGCATTGGTCTCTCAACCAAAATTCTCCAGTATCATGGGTGGATTCTGAACCTTACGAAATCTCACTTAGAGCCAGCACGGAGTCTTCCATTCCTGGGAATGATATTGGACACGGAGTCGCAGAAGGTGTTCCTACCAGTGGAAAAGGCATTAGTAATCCAGTCAATGGTTCGGGATGTCCTGAAGCCAACCCGGATATCGTTGCATCTCTGCATTTGCCTTCTGGAGAAAATGGTGGCCTCTTACGAGGAACTTCAGTACAGAAAGTTTCACGCAAGACCCTTCCAGCTCAATCTGTTGGAAAAATGGTCCGGATCGCATGCACCAGAGGATCCGTCTGTCGCCAAAAGCCAGAATTTCCCTTCTGTGGTGGCTACAGACTTCTCAGTCTCGCAAGTCTCAGAGGTTGGGGAGCAGTCACCCATGGGGGTACAGTTTCAAGGAAGATGATCAAGTAAGGAAGTTGTCCTTCCAATCAACATTCTGGAACTCAGAGCCATATACAACGCCCTTCTGCAGGCCTCCTCTCTTCTTCAGGATCGGGCCATTCAGGACCAGTCGGAATATGTGACGGCAGTAGCGTACATAAACCGACAGGGCGGAACGAAAAGCAGAGCAGCAATGTCAGAGGTGTCAAAAATTCTCTTCTGAGCAGAAAAACACGCTGTGGCATTGTCAGATTTCTTCATTCCGGGAGTAGACAACTGGGAAGCAAACTTCCTCATCAGACACGACCTGCACCCGGAGGAGTGGGGCCTTCACCCGGAATTGTTCAGGTGCTTGACAAGCCAATGGGGATATCCACAAATTGACATGATGGCCTCTCGTCTCAACAAGAAGCTCAAGCGGTATTGTTCCAGGTTGAGAGACCCACAGGCAGTGGCAGTAGACGCTCTGGCGACTCCTTGGGTCTATCAGATGGTGTACGTGTTTCCTCCACTTTCTCTGATCCCAAGAAATCTAAAGAGAATAAAAAGGGCAAAGGTTCAAGCAATACTCATTGCTTCGGACTGGCCAAGAAGCGCCTGGTACGCGGATCTTCTGGAGATGCTCCTCGAATATCCGTGGCCTCTACCTCTTTGCGAGGATCTTCTGCAACATGGCCCGTTCGTCTATCGAGACTTAACGCGGCTTTGTTTAAAAGCATGTAAGTTGAACGGCTGATTCTAGCCGGGAGAGGGATCCCTGACAAGGTTATCCCGACTATGATCCAAGCCAGAAAGGGGGTAACGTCTAAACATTACCACCGTATTTGGAAGAAATACGTCTTTGGTGTGAGAGCAGAACATTTTCTGCTGTGGAATTTCATCTGGGACGTTTCCTACTTTTTCTCCAATCAGGTGTGCATGTGGTCCTACGTCTGGGCTCCATAAAAGTTCAGATTTCGGCCTTGTCAATTTTTTTTCAGAAACAATTGGCTTCTATTCCTGAAGTCCAGACGTTCTTGAAAGGTGTGCTGCACATCCAACCTCCCTTTGTGCCTCCCATGGCACCTTGGGATCTCAATTTGGTGCTGCAGTTCCTCCAATCAGACTGGTTTGAACCTTTACAGGAGGTTGACGTAAAGTACTTTACGTGGAAGACCGTCACACTGTTGGCCTTGGCTTCAGCAAGACGTGTGTCGGAGCTGGGGGCATTGTCTCACAAAAGCCCCTATTTAATTTTCCATGAAGACAGAGCTTAACTCAGAACTCGTCAGAAATTTCTTCCTAAATTGGTGTCTGCGTTTCACATCAACCAACCTATTGTGGTTCCGGTTGTTATTGACACCTCTGCTACTTCACAGTCTTTGGATGTTGTGAGGGCTTTGAAGGTGTACGTAAAGCGAACAGCTCATCACAGGAAGTCGGACTCGCTTTTTGTTTTTTATGATCCCAATAAGATTGGGTGTCCTGCTTCAAAGCAGTCCATTGCGCGCTGGATCAGATTCACTATCCAGCATGCTTATTCCACGGCATGATTGCCGGTTCCAAAATCTATACAGGCCCACTCTACTAGGTCGGTGGGTTTTTCTTGGGCAGCTGTCCGGGGTGTCTTGGCTTTACAGCTCTGTCGAGCAGCTACTTGGTCAGGTTCGAACACGTTTGCTAAGTTCTACAAGTTCGATACTTTGGTTTCTGAGGACCTTCAGTTAGGTCAATCAGTTCTGCAGGAACCTCAGCACTCTCACACCCGGTTTGGGATCTTTGGTGCTTCCCCATGGTACTAAATGGATCCACAGTATCCTCTAGGATGCAAGAGAAAATAGGATTTTAATTACCTACCGGTAAATCCTTTTCTCTTAGTCCGTAGAGGATACTGGGCGCCCACCCGGTGTTTTGTTCTTACTGCACTGTTACTTGTTTTAGTATTTTTGTTTGGTTCAGCTGTTGCTGTTCCTGTTTCAAGTTTGGTTAGCATGGCTTTCCTCATGTTTGTGTATGCTGGTTCGGAATCTCACCACTATCCTTTTATATCCTTCTCTCAAAGTATATCTGTGTCCTCGGGCACAGTTTCCTAGACTGAGTCTGGTAGGAGGGGCATAGAGGGAGGAGCCAGCCCACACGATCAAATTCTTAAAGTGCTCATGGCTCCTAGTGGACCCGTCTATACCCCATGGTACTAATTGGATCCCCAGTATCCTCTACGGACTACGAGAAAAGGATTTACCGGTAGGTAATTAAAATCCTATTATTCTAAATGCTGATGTCTGCAGACATAGGACCTTATTCAGGTCGCATCGCTAATGCCATGCAACCACATTCTCCCGTTATAGAGGCCACTGTGCACGCGCAGGTCTCGTTCTGCACGTGCGCAGGTGTGAGAATGTGATCACATCGCATTGCTGCAAACGTCTCTGACTGACAGGCAGAGGCGTTCGCGGAACAGAGCAGTGACGTAGCATTGCGGGGGCGTCGATTCGGTGTTGTGCAAGCATGGCGTGGGAAACGGAGGCGGGTTCGATGTCACACGAGGCCACTGTGAACCGAAACGTGACGGCTGTAGAGGCAGGGGGGCTTCCGTAAATCAGCGATGCGCATCTCTGCCCTGTGCTGGGCGGACACCAGCGTGCAATCGCAGCCAGTTGCACTTTTGCTAAATTAGAAAAACTGATGCTGAATAAGGTCCCTAGTCTATTAGTTCACATGCCTTTTGCATATCTGCATCTCTAACATATGTAGTAAAGGCATTTTCATGAGGACTGTAATCAGTGCAGCATGTTTATTCAATTTGTGTCCTCTTTTAAATGGCTTAACTGGAAATCTGTATGTGTGGGTAGTTTGTGAGACTGCAGACTCTATAATATATCAAATCTGTTTCAAACAACCAGTTTATAAGACGAATTTGCTTCTACGTGTTCCAGGCTGCACATTGATCTCACTTCCTGAGCAGGTCATCTATTCAGGGGGACAGTAAGAGAATCTATTGGTCAGGCCAGAACGCTGAAATATCATGCATGCTGACCTGCACTTTCTAACACTATTTGTCTGACCAGCAGAGGAATGCTGGCTCCGAAATCAGCGAGACTTTTGTCTTCACAATATTCAGAGCCGTTTGCTCATTTTTTGTTCTGTCTCATACACCACTTAAGTAAATTATTACTAAACACTCTTTATCCACTCGTCTGACAAAACTGTCTTTTGAGTAATTAAAAATAAATACCTACAAATCCTGTCGCATTACGTTTGGAAATTATTCAATACAACCAATGATTTAGCTTGATCTTACAGCTTAATTGCTGTTATCAACTGCTCTCTATGGAGGAAACTTTCTGGGCCCAAATAACGGGGAGGATAAAAAGTCATCTTATTAAGAATTGAGGAATTCTGAGATGAGAAAACCAGAGTGACAGGATGTAAATCCACTCAGACTAAAATGACCACATGAAAATTCATCATAAATTGGAATTGTTTGAATAAAAGTGATAATCCCTCCTGGGTTTTATTGCAAGGATGTTGGCACTGATTTCTATCATGGGATATATAAATTTGTCAGCAAAAAATCCTGTATCGATTGCAAGGACGATTGCATGAATGTATCTTGCTTGATGAATTGGACACTTTTATTTTCATAAAGAGTTCAGTCCAAATATTAACCCCATGGTGTTCCTTTTGTCTCTATTTTTAATCAAAATTAGTCCGATGGGACAAAGTTCTCAGACCAAAAGCACATAAGTTTCGTTCAGTATAAAAAGTATGTTGTAAAACCATCGTTTTTGTAAATTGTCCATTTTCTGCTTTTATTGCCTGCTTTTCTGCTTCAGTTTTAAAACATTTAAAACATTTTATTGTGGAAATCCTTTTTGTTAAAGGAGCAAAGAAAACTCTATTTATATATATATATATATATATATATATATATATATATATATATAGTGTTTCTACTACTCTGATATATATATATTTCTTCATTTTCCATTTATCAGTATTATTAGATGCCAGGTTATAGCGTCTTAAGCAGCAGAAGCAGCAGTATGGTTGCCGGAATTTAAGTAGAATGTCTAGGGTCTTTTGACCACTGGGTATTCATAGTATAACCTTGGCTAAGCTACAAACACTTTTATTATATGTTTAACAAGCATGGGTCTAACACCAATGTATGAATCCCAGGTAATAACCGTAGGCCAGGAGATTTGCATTTCAAATATTTAAATAAATTGTACAGTTGATCGATATTGATTGAGGGTCAAATGTTTGAAGACTGTTTGAATTGCCGTTGGAAATCAGGTATGGTTGGCAAGTATGATTTATAACAGTTCTATTCTGTGACCTTATTACCGTACAAATGTCTGAATGTTTAGCATTACTAATCTGTAACTCATGAATAAAATATAATTATTTGGCAGACAAAGCTATATAAATCTTATACTGTTCTTGAATAAGTAATTTTTCAAATTGTGTATTTCATATTTATGTTAATACAGAACAGCGATTGGTAGCCGAACAAAATACGATTTAATCCTACTATAAATGTGAGTGTGAAATAAACCGGAAATGTGTAACATGGTTTAATAGTAAGCCTAACAAATAATACACTTTCCATGCTATACCATCACACACCTGTTCTAATTGCAAAATAATATTATATAGTTATTTAACCACTTAACTGGCATGGTCAGATCACAAATGACTGTGCCGCCCCACTGTGTTCTCCAGTTTTTGACGAGGAGATCCGTTTTGCAGATGTGCATAATATAATATTTAAATATTTGAATGAATATTTTTGAAACTATATTAAATAATTTAAAATAAACAAAAACTATATTGACAGTTCTGAAGGGAAAACTGGTCAGTTAAGTGTTTGTTGTAATGTTTATTTGGATTGTGTTACTTGGGATACATTTCTTTTAAAACCACTAGGTGGCTCTGCAGCTTTAATTTGCTAAGAGCTCCAAATAATAAAGCATGTTAAATTATTTGATGGAAACACTCTTTAGGGAAATCATACATCTAAATGCGTTTGTCTGCGTACTTCTAAAGTGGATCTTTCGTTTTTATTTTTAATAATGCATCCATACATAAAAAAAATAAAAAAATCTGTGTATAGGAAAATAAACACATTTAAAACCTTTTTACGCATATGTCTATATTACTATTTAATCTGTCTAATGATAGGATAATACACAGTACAAGGTAAACCCATATGATTCTCCAGAACCGAAAGAGAGCCTAGTGCAAGAGAGTACAAAACTATGCTCAAATTCTACAAGTGTAGTCAATGTTCCCAATACATTTTCATTTGGATTAGTGAGGCTGTTGTAATGTGAAGTGAAATTACACTGTAGTGGGGACGCTGTACAGGAAGTATCACTCTCTGTGTTCCATGCCAAGGTATTTTATTTACACTGCCCTTTTTCTCCATCTATGCTATACCCGCTATTTTGCTTTATGTTGCTATTATCACGCTTGTGCACTATAGGAGTTGACAAAATCCCCCAATATACATACACACAGTTTTATTGCAAATCAAAGTAGCACAGTGGAGTTTATTTAGTAATCATCCATGGTCTATGACAACAATATTGCCTCATTCTCATGTAATAGTAACGAGTCTGATTAGACAGATTTAAATCTTCATTTTTACCTGCTGTTACCAACAACTTCAGCTATATGCTCTCAAACTGCAGTATTCAAATAATTAAAATGTCATAACCTACTTTTAAAGGCATATTAGACATGTAGGGGCTGCAAAAAATAAAATAAAATCTGTATTAAGTGCACCCTCTGGAGATTACCGCGTAGAGTAATATCACAGTTTGGGGCAATGAACCCGGGAGCTATGCGATAACACGTGTTAGCCTCAGGTGTATCATGCATGGAAATTGACAAGTTAATTGAATAGCCCCAGGTATTAAATCCAGACACTTAAAAATAGTTTTCACTCACTTTACTGTGTTACAATAGTACTCCTCTACTAAAGTTCAAAATAAGGGACAAAATGTGCCCTGTTAAAATTCAAGTATGAAACTGGAAGACCACTGTATCAGATCATGTACAAAACCAAAGTGAAAAAATTGGCGTGTCCCCTACACAAATGCATCTATATACAGTATATACCTTATCCACTTCCTTATCTTGTTTCCATAATAGAAACTTGTTTTTGTATTACTCCATATATGGGTAATACTAAGGACAACAGTGTGTATTATTTATACTTTACAAGGAGCAGCTTCATTCTCCCCATCTCTTCCCCTCAACTGGTCTCTGCAAACTTCTGCTTTTCTGCAAATGCTGTGATCATGCTAAGTAAATTTGTTCATTTTTGTGGAAATATAGATAAAGTAGGCTTTCATCCCTTCTTCAGTTATCTTGTTCTGCCCCTCAGCCATTTTGCGCTTTTTAAAAGTACTGCACTGTCATCATACTGTACAATGGAAAGCTTAAAGAGTTTACTGACCCGTTTAAATCGAAACCATGCACATGCACAAACTGTAGTCTATAGGCTGCCGAGTGACCGGTAAGACAGTTAAGAAAGTCAGTAGATTTTAATTAAAGCCCTTTTTCTTTTTTCTTTTTTTTTTTGCTGAAAAACACTTGCTTTATATCATTTTTCACTGTTTTAGAATAATGCATATAACAGCCATTGGGCACATTTTAAGAACCCCACATTTTTTTTATTATGGCCACTCATAGACCTCTATATTGTTATCCTATATTAGTTTTCCTTTTTTGGGAGTACAGGCAGATTTCCCCATTTCCAACTAGAATTATCAGTAAAATTCAATTTTTACACACATTTCTAATTAGATTGTACGAAAAACAGAAGCATGCATACAGACATGGAAGTGGAATTTTCAGGCAATATGTGTGTTAAGTTAACTTAACGCTTTATCACGATTAATTGGTTTCCTCCCATAGTATTACAATAGTCAGAGATATGAGTGAAAGTGACAGGTGGTATTTTCAGTTCTAGACCTTTGCTGAGAGGGTTATATTTGAGGAATGTTTAATGAGGGGAATCATGTGTATTGTAGAAAAGCCTCATATATATGAAATACATAGAATACTGAGAAAAGAGGCTTTGACGGGGCAAAGGAGTTCACCAATGCCCAATAATAAGATTTAAGATCTGGAAAGCCTCTGCCACCACTAGTCTGCCTCTTTATGGTTTAATGGAGGGAGATGGTATAAGACTACATGGCCCTGCAACATAATAGTTTATACTAATAATTATAAATAAAATGGTCTATCTCGTTTTGAACCACATCTGCCTGCTATCCATATTGTCCAGGTATGTATCAAGTATTTGTCAACAAGTACCTGTGTTAAACTCTTAATCAATGCAGTAATGTTATGTTACAGATAGGTTTTAATCATCTTTAACACTGAACACTAGAATTCCTTTGTCCAAATTGGCCACATGTGGACAATGAGTCTACCATACCTGGACCACTTGACCATTTTTTTCGTCTGGTTATCTTTTTAATGTTATGTCTTGGCCTCTTCTACTCATTCTTATGGCCACTGAGCAGATCATTTTCTCCTGGCTTTGATTAGTATATGATTTAGCACCCCATTTCCTCCCACTCTTAGCCCTCTACCTTTACACTTACAAGTTCTCTTCCACTACTTTTTAGATTCTAACTCAACCAGGCCTCTTCATACACAGAAATCGCAATACTTTTTGCCCACCATAGAAATGCAATCTTCATAAACCCTACGTAAGGGTAAATGAATTAGCCACATATTTCTCATGACTTCACCAAATATACTGCTACATACTGTACATGACTCAAACCAAATGTTGTGGACACCAACACCTTTGACCAGTGCGGATTTAGGGTTAGGGGTGCCCCTAGGCACAACAGTAATGGCCGCCCTCCCCTGCCTAATTTTATTATTTTTATTGGTTGGTTATAAGCTCTTATTTGATGATAGCCAAATTAATAGAATAATAAAAAAGCCACCATTTTTTTTTTTAAATTACTGTATGTATACATATTTACCAAGTAGGACAGCGGTATGTCCTACCCATTTACACTCCAAACAAGATGGCATATAGTACAGTACAGTGGAAATATTTTGCAGTTTAAGGTACGTTTCAGGCTGACAGTGCCAACACAAGCATCCAAGTGCAGCCCCTAGGCACGTGCCTTATAGGAAATTCGCCACTGCCTCTGACCAACATCAATGGCAACTAGAATTCCTGATATTATTTGATATGATAATAGTCTGCTACATTATTCACTATTTTATGTGTGATTTTATTTGGATTAAATATAACCTAATGAATTTTAATTCATGTACTACAATATAGGAGATTTCCATTTTAAAGTATATATTCGCATTAGCATTTAGTTTTCACATTTAAGGTGTATGCCCGGATAGTCTCACAGCCTTTCCTTCTCACAAAATTGCTTGACTTTTTTGGGCTAATTAGGGTGTCAAAACCCAACTACGTTTCTCTACTTGTAAGGGAATTTATGTTGCACCTACAGCTTACTCATGTGATAATGTCATTAAATAATAAAGGAGAGGAGCAATAAACGGGATGTAATTATGTGACCAGTGGTTGGGATTCCGCCGGTCAGTATACCGATGGTGGACTCCCGACCACTAAAAATCCTGACAGTTGGCATGCCAACAACATGGGACTATTCCCACTGGTGGGCAAGGTGCTTGGTTGCGATTGCCCCCCGCCGCCGGCAATCTTGCGGACAGGATCCTGGAGTCGGTATGCTGACCGCCAGGATCACCACCACTGGTCACCCGATCCCAACCCCAATAAACAGTTAAAATAATGATGGGAGTGCACCTATGGTGGAGCAAGGCTGAGTGTTAGTAAACCTGCAAAGGCTTATGCAGATTGATATATGGAGCATTTTCAAAGACCGGGAAGTGTGTGATCACTGTTATAAGTAATTGGCATACTTGTGCAAAGAGAAACGCAACACTGGTCCCCATTTTTTGATAGTTCATAAAAGAGCAGAGAATTGGCTAAAACACATATACACACTAGGGTCCAATTTTTTAGAAGCCAGCTTACCAGTATGCCTTTTGGAAGCGAGCATAATACATTGAGGAAAACATGATGGCACATACAAACTCCACACATATAATGCCCTGGTCAGAATAAAACCCATGGCCCCATGGGGGTGCATAAAAAAATAAATTAGTAGGTTTTTGTTCATTTTAAGGGACTTTTAAAAAATCTTTCAAAAAATACCTGTAACTACAAACACCTTTCCCATTCATGCAGCACCTCAATATTTTTGCACTTTGCATTTTTTCACCCCAAAAATGACGTATCATTATTGGACAAATTAAGCTAATTAAAAAAAAAAAATTCAAAGTGCCTAATTAGTCAATTACAGAAGTGTCCATGGTGTTCTGAATCTAGTCCCAACATTTTTAGCCCAAATTAGAGATTTTCTCCAACTTTTCACCTGCTCAGCAGGTGATGAAAAGAAATCCCGTAAAACCTATGGTGAATTATGGCTATAATTTTTCACGGTCAATTGAATAGCCACGTTTTCTAGAGTCTTGATAAAACAGCCAGTTTTTAACACAAAAAATGGTTATCATGGCTAATTGAATTCCCCCCTATGTTGTAATCCTGAGTTTCCCCCAGGGGAATGCATTCTCTGCGAGGTGGTGAGATTCTGGTATACACTTTACCAGATTCTGGTATACACTTTACCTGTGAGATAATAGTCTCCCTTGTGGCGCTCCAAATTAAATATCTGGATATCTACAATTACACAAATATCTTCAGGCATTTTGTGGGATCTCTCCAAAAAAGTCAGATAATTAGGCAATGGAAGCCCTGGCTTAACCTTGATGTAAAGCTCAGAATTGAGTTTGGAACCATAACAAATTTTTAATTAGAAAATATCCATGCATAGCAAACTACATAAAATTCCAAGGCTTTGTTAGCCAGAGAGACAGACAATCTTCTCACTGATACAACAAGTTTATACATTTCTAAGTTAGGGAATACTAGCCCTTTAACAGAGTTGGGTAACATCATAGATTTTCTGGCTACTGAATTGTATACAATTTGTTAAACCAGGAGCAGTCTAAGAAGAAAACTAAGTTAATATAATATTGGGAAGGAACCTCATTTTGGCAGCTGCCAGGCAGTCAGTCTACAGATCTACAAAACCTTGTAATTCATCTAATCCCTCATAAAGGATTCCAATGTGCACAATAGATGGTGGTTTTAGTCAGGGCTATCAGAACATTTTTAGGTGGGGGAGGCAAGCTATAATCTCATTTGGCAGCCATGGATCTGTGTGGCAGAACTGTGGTGGCTTGTGAGGAGTCCTGGGGGCGGAGCCACTGTGGAGGTTGAGGCCGGGAGTACCAAGGACTGAGGCCCTGCGATGGGTTGGGGAGGGGCTTGGGACCGCAGCAGCTGTACAGTCAGCAGCACCATCATCATGTATAAGGTGAGGCCGGCCGCCAGGACCACCGGGGACCACTGCACAGAGGATGTAATGTCCTGTCTTTCACCTAACAACAGATCGGTCCTGTGCTTCTGTACATCGGTGGTTCTCTTATGTTGCGGGGGGGGGGCGAGCTGTCCCCACCCCCTACCATTCCGACACCTCTGGTTACAATATTCTCTTTGGCTGGAAGAAGGTATATAATAACTTAAATCTTATGCTGTAAATATGGATAGTAAATTACATTTTTAAGTGTTCCAAGAAGATCCAGAGGAACTTTAATGGGCAGGGCTACCGTTTTGGACAAATGTCCAAATTAACAGAATTAATATCCATAGCAGAATAGATGGCCAGCAACGAGGTTTCTGGATAGGCAGCAAAGATCAGCACATTGGCTGTGAGTAGGGACACCTTGTGGTGGAGACCCTTAATAATTTAGAAGTGTGGTTCTTTTCCGCTAGTGGAAAAGCAGGAAAATAGGAACCTGTTGCCAGACAATCTTGCTGTAGGAGTTCAATATAAAGCAAAAATGATCTCAATACATTTCCTGTAAATGCCAAATTTGAGGAGAATGGACACATTTGAGAACAGCCCCACTGAAGCCTGTTGAATGTTTTTGGTTTTTTTGTGGCTAGTGAGGGCATGAAAGCAGGAATCCAACCATTGGTCGCCATAAACAAACTAAGGAAAGTGGTTGAAACTATGGGTGTTCATTTTTTTTTTTTTTTTTTAAATAAAGCTTAATGTTTGTATAACAATACTAATGGGCAGGAAGTCTGTGGATAGACTGGATTTTTGCCTGGCTTTGGGTTAATAATAATCTGGTCCTCTAGCATCACCGCAGGAAGAGATCCAGAGAAAGTTCCTGCCTCAAACACTCTGAAGATCAGCAGCCAGCTCCTTCTGAAATGTGTTATTGTTATGCCTGTCTGTGTTTGTAGCTTTGTAGATGATGGTGTGTTTAAGCTTGGCTTCTAACCATGGGGCATTAAGAGAAGCCAGAAAAACAGATATCTGACAGAAAATTTAAGCTATACAAATGGTGTAGATTGGGGTTACCAGATAACTTCTTAAATAATACTGACCAACATAGTAGATGACCCACACATTCGATATATTTAGGGAGCAGGTCAATTTATCACCCTTCGAGTTGCATAAAACTTAAATACTACTTCTAGCCATCCTGGCTTTCAGTATCCTTGCCAACAAAAGGGTGCTCTATTCTCTTTACAGAAAAATATCTTGTTGAGATGAGCCACATCAATGTGAATAACTGTCACTGAATAAACACTGAAAAATCATACCCTAGTTTGTTAAGCATTTTTTTAAAGTGTGACATCATGGAGGAACTGTATACTGTGCTTCCCGTTCGTTGTAATTGGGATCCTTTTGTGTTTGCATTTCATGTTTATTAATCTTAAGAAACTACCTAGGTCTATAAGCAAGAGGAGTGCATTTTCTGCTATGGTATTATTTTATATAATTATATTTTGTATAATTATATTTCACTTTATAGTTGAATTCAAAATAATAATTGTTGAAATTTCAGAAATAGATTTCCCGGAAAAAGGTGGATCGTCTAATAATAGTAACTAGACACAACAACAAGGATTATTTCAGAAGGGCACTCCTAATATATAGAAAGGCTAAGAAAGGTATACTGATCCTCTTCCTTTATTTTTTCTGATGTTATATTCAATATATAAGTGGGAAATAAGTTTCTTGCGCAAAAGTAGACCTATACAAAGACAAGTTGCAGGATGTGTTCAAAACACAGGTGGCTGCCTCTTCCAAATGTAATTCATGACATGACCTGCTAGAAGAAAGGCCATGCCCCACCATGTGAGTTTTAAACAAAATAAAAACTGCAGAACCAATACAGCTGTTTTTTTTACACTTTGTATCAAAATTAGATGCTAAAATAAAAAATAAACTCAGTTGTGAGTAATTAGTTATATACATTCTAAATAACTTATGTGAATCAAAAGAAACTACCAAGGAAAATACAGCAGCTGTCTGTAAATTGTGTAATGTTAAACATGTGACAGACCATAGAGCGAGTGAGAATTACAGAGTAAGACATCTTTTGCCCGTGTGATCCTAAGACAAGGATTTTGAGATGTCTTAGGATCAGTTTGAGATTCCAATGTGAAAAAGCAATGGTATACAGTAAGTAATGGAAAGTAGTGACTAATAAACTCTCCCTTTTGGAAACTGTAGAAATATATCTCTATTGGTACATACAATAACAGTAAAAGAAATGAAAGAAAGCTTGATGGTAATTAATCTGAACTTGTGGTGCCAATTTAAAAAATACATAAAAAGTAGGTCTCGTTTGCTACCTGATCAGATTAGACGTCCCGTCTTTGAAATGTAGGCGTTTGGGACCAGACGTATGAGTGAGTAGGTGTTTCCGTTGACATGTTAGTAACGTGAGATCTCTGCCTCTTGAAATCATTGTTACCCAAATTGTCTGCGAGTCCCCAGTGCTCTGAAAAGCTGTCTTTTTATATCAAATAATGGCCCGTCGCTCTCAGAAGGAAAAGGAGTAAGAACAGAAGGTCAGAATAGGAAGTAAAAACAAGAGGAAGTAGAAAACCAAGACAGTACAAAGGACAGGAAAGAGACTAGCAATCTGACTGGACTCCTTTTACTTTCATTACAAGCTTTGCCGCGAGGGAAATTGTGGGGAGTATTACAACAAAGAGTGTGTTATATGGAGGCCTTTTTTTTTTTTTTTTTTCGTTTACAATGAAACATAACATATGTGTAAACCATACAGCCTTGTAACAGGAAACCTTATAATAAGACAGGACTGTACTTAACTTTTCCACAATTCTGCAAGAAACAGTTTTATTAGGTGCTAGGAAGAAAAAAATTATCAGCTGGGTTGTATGCTTGAAGGTTAAATGGTTCTTATTGCCATGGTTTAAATTCAGTCCTCTTAAATCTTGGCTGCAATTTATCTCTGACTTCTAATAAAGCATGGTGTTTAACTATTGCATTTCAGTGGGCCATAAAGTGACCTTTTGGTTATATGGCTCCTTTCTTTACAAAACATTTTTAATGTATCAGTTAGGTCATTTGATTTTAGGAAATGTTTAACAAGTCAGTTCAACTAAAACCTCTTAAAAAAAAAGCTTAAGAATAGTCTGTGTCCAGGATACAACACTAAAGGTTGTTTAAGTGCAAATGTATAATGCACAGCACACTCTAAGCTTCCATTATCAACAGTCCTCTCAAAAGCTGAATGCTCATTGGTTACAAATACCACCCATTGGTCTATTTAATTTGTGATTGCTCGGGCAGTAGTAGCACCTTTCTGGACATACTATGGGACTCCGGGTCTAATAAAGCATGTATTTAAGCCCTGGACACACTTTGCCAATGATTCCCAAACTGTTTTGAATCATGGCGCCCTAGACTATCAGAATTTTTTTCACGGCACCCCTAGGCCAAAATTTTCTTATTGAGAAATTCATAAAAAATATAAAATTAAGTAAATTGTGTTTATACTGTATGTCATCCTTCGGTTCAGTTATGTGGTGAGGGACAGGATTCTATTTTGTTTTTCCTTATATTTTATCATTGGAAGCCACATGCACTATTTTAGCCTATCACATTGACCATAAATAATTTGAAATGGTCCTGGACCATTAACCCAGGGGAACCCTGCAAATGCCTTAGAGAGCCATGGCACCCATTTTATGGATGACTGCACTAGGCAATATATTGGGTGTTTGAGCAAACGATATGCCTGTGAACGGCGTCATTCACAGACATACAGCCGACAGCTTCAGATATTTCTGCGCATCTTGCTGTGTGTACGGGTGGTCAGCCAATCTCCCGTATACATGCTGAAGGGGATGACGTAACAGCTACGCAGGCAAATTCAGATGCCCATCAAACTTGATGTCAGGACCAACCTATCAAGCGGCCATTTGGTAAGTGTATATGCTTGCCTGGATCGGCCAATATGTCGCATGCCGACAGGTCTGCCGTCAAGTCATTACAGTGTGTACCCAGCCTGAGATGGCCACACGATCTCATACAACAGTAATCTAGGTACATGTGTGACAATTTAGGCACTTGTCTGAGTTTTAACTACAGTATGTACTCATCCCCATTGTACTGCAGATTGTTCACTTGGGTCCATGCATTAACTTATTCCTGTATGCTGCACACTGCAGGGTCTTTTGTGTGCAGAATTATATGCACCACAGTCTCCCATTTAAAGGAATGGCACTTCTTCCAAGCATCACTGGTTATTTAACAGATGTACTTAGAAAAAGAAAAAAAAAAGGTATTAAAGGAGTAATGTGCTGAATAAGACAAACTAAATAGCCAAGATCTGTTGTTTTTTTATGATTGTGTTGGAAAAATCACAAAAAATGAGCACATTGTGGGTTTGTGTGGGCTGTATCCCAAAATAAGTTTGACTTTCAAAATGACTTTTAACTCCAGCACTAGTTCACAAACTAATACTAGTATAATAATATTCCTGCCATAACACTGTTTATAGAGTACCAATTTATAACATGTATATTGACTTAATTTTTTCTTAAAGTGGATTTTTTACGGTAGCATACAGTTCAGTGCTGTGATTGTTATTTCCTAATATTTCAAGCAGAAAACAATAGGCTGGAATATCATCTAACTTAAAACCATCAGAAAACTGCAGATCTAAGAATAACATTTCAATCTTAATAGAGTTGCATATTAAGTGATTTGAAAGAAAAAATATAAAACCTGATAAGTTAATATAAGATGGCTTCAAGTTGTGAAGACAGTGAATGTAGAAGGGCTGCCGCATTTCCCATTTACCTGTTGGAAACAGGTTCTTTGCCCCTGAAAAATTGGAAAAAACTTGATTTTCACAAATCCTCAGAGGCAGCAGATATGAGGCTTAAGTCTGTGCACAGTACTTTAAAAAGTGAAATCATTTTCCCATGGAAACTAATGTCATAAAATGATTGTAATGTTGAATTGTGACACATACAGTGTAGACCGATCCAATATCCCCTTACTCGTATGACTCATTTAAAACATGAATAAGGCTGCAAAGAGCAGTATTTAAAAAAAGAAAAATGACAAAGCTCTAATTAACAAAGGTGATCGTCCAAACTGATATTGGTCAAGACCTTATAGTGACTTTTTGACTTATTCAGCCATTAATATTTCACTTTAAATCCCACATATAACTGCAGAAATAGTTTGGGTGAGGTGGATGCAAGATGGTCAGATAAGCACATTTGTACTTAATAAAATGCACTGCACTTAATAAAATGCACTGCACATGGTCAGTAAATGTGTATTCACAATACAGACCTATATGATCCACTATACAAGGAATGGTATGATTAACCTGAATCCTTTATTAGTTTTGCTTTATGCGATTTCTTTTTACTATTTCTTAGTGATGAAATTAGCAAAGTGTTACTCTATAATGCTTGTACATAAATACAAAGCTTTGATCAGTAAAGAAAAACTGTCCGCTTTTTAATTTATACTAAAAATATGTAAATCAAAAGTATAATATTTTTTTTAAATATGATGCCGAACAATTTTTTATTTTGTGTCAAACTCCCCTGTCCACCCTCCCAACCTACATTGCACTGATAGCCCTCATACAGATGTGTCCTCTTACATCCTTGCTGTAGTCACGCTAAACAGACCTTCAAGTCGCGCTAAAATGTGGCGGGACTCAGTAGTGCTGAGCGTCTTTCTTTGCTTTCCCCCCCCCCGCAGAAATGTGTCTTAGTCGCATAAAAATGCTATAGGGCACACAAGTAGATTTAAATAATATGCAGCATGCCTATATTCTGCGTGAAATTTTATCTGCATCCGAAATGTCACGTTACAGTGTTTTCCAGGAAACCGTTAGTGTTTTCCAGGAAAACACTGTAGCATAGCATTTTGTTTTCCAGGAAAACACTGTAGCATAGTATTTTGTATGCAAATACATCCACAGTCACACACAGAATATAGGCATTTTAATCAGCAGAAGCTATTTGTGCATCCTATTTCATTACATTGCGTCTTAGATGCTTTCTCTCTGAAAAAAAATGTGAGAAAGACGCTCGGCACTACTGAGTCACGCGACACTCACGCGTTGTGTGTAACGCAACTTATAGCGCACGGAGCAAAGATGTAAGAGAAGGATCAACACACTGCACCTTTGGAAGCTGGTCAGTGTTTGCTCTACAGGTGCTTTCTGTGCACGCTGCTGAGGCGGGACCCATTGGTGCACACTTAGTGTATGCTATACATGCTGCGGAGCCGAGACCTTTTGCCGCATACCCAGCGCACAACGGAGCCAGCTTCCCACATGAGATGGAAACAACTTACCGTGAGTTGGGAGTTATAAATACGGAGATTGGCCCTTCCAGCCCTCACTCTGCTGTGTGCAGTCCTCTGCACATTACAATTATCAAGGCAGATCGGTGTGTACTGTTGAAACGGAGGCAGTTTTATCATCATTGTGCAGCGGGTGCTGGCGACATAAAGCGGTTAAAGTTGGGGTGAAAGTGGAGGCGAATGAGCCCCCTAGATTAATGGTCATCACGGATAACCTTTAACTGAGGTTTGGCGGACATCCTTTTATAGCAGAGAAAAGCACCTCAGTATTTCATTTTGGAATCTGAATATAATCACTCCATACTATAGTAATTACGGCTGCAGGACTTTTGGAGCAACTCAAAACGGAGGGTAATATAATATCAACCCATTGTTTGCATAATTACAAGTATTCATGTGATGTTTTTATTACAAATTTTGCCTGACCTGACTTGTTACATATCTTCAAGTGGCTGTCTGAAATATAAGTGTGGCAGAGCATTGGAATGGTTGTTTGATACAAAATAACTTTTATTGTTAGACCACAAGGTTTTAGCAACATATTGTCACATAACATTTTAATACCAATGTACATGTTGTGATTTTATTCACTGGCCAGTGAATTGTTTTTTTATATGTCATTCATATGATTATTTTGAATAAAATCAGAATATATAAATTAATTCATTGCTGTTGTGCTCTAAACCAGCGCTTTTCAATACTGGTTTTATAAAGATTTAAGAGGACACATCTGTATTAGTGCACAGGTAATATTTCCTCACTTGCATTGTCACAAAGATTTTCACTGTTTACTTTAGTAGTCAAATTTATTTAGTACTCAAATTTAGTTACTCTGGGCCGATAACATAGATTTTCTTTTCTTTTTTCCATTATTGTCAGTGCTTAGCAAGTTTGAAGTTTTTAACTTCAGTCTTTTTATTGAGGTTTACAAAAACTGTAAAGGAAGGGGTGCAGGTACAGAAAGAAAGAAAAGGGGGGAAGGTTATCAAGTAAAGGAAGCATTGGGGTGCAGAAAAAAAGGGGTGGTGGGAAGCTTATCCAAATAGGCATTGTAAAATAACAGAACAAACATCTGGATATACAATGCTATAGAGAGTCATATAGGCAATATCATGCAGACTGCTAACAAAGACTGATAGCAATAAAAAGACACATATCTAAATGTGGTTACTTACACAGGAAAAACAATTGGGCGAGAAAAACTAGAGAACACGAATCAGGTATCTTGCAGCATCAAAACTGGTGAATCTTGGTTCGGGGAGCTAGGTACGCGAATAAGCCTAAGAGCCCTGGTTCTGGCTTCCTCAGTGACGTAGAAATGCCATGAAAGCTTTTTCATCTGGGAGTAAAAAGAGAGGTGAATAGGGAACTGCAAAGGTCTTCATTTCGAATTATATTGCATTTTAGAGATCACTTTAGCAAATTAGGGGGACTTCCACAACTGGGCTAATGCAACTCTAGCAGCAAGTAGTATTTGGCCAGTGTAAAATGGATACTTGAAATAAGGGCTCGTGGGCAGGTTTTCTCGTAGAACACAGTGTCTTTACTGGCATCAGATATTGGACATAGCAAACACAGGCTTAGGCCTGGCCATACAGATACATAACTTAAAATGAGCAAATGAAAGTAAATGTCTTAGCACTTCCCATGCTCAACAGTCATTCTGCTGCAACGATTTGCAGCCACCATCCCCCATGCTCTCCTAGCACAGCCAATGTCCACAGTCCTTGGCACTATAAAACTGCAGCCTACTCGCTGGCCTCTAACAGGCATCAGTGCAACATGCAGTGGGTGTATGGGAGTTTTAAACCCCTCTCCTGCTTCAGACTTCCTGCTGGCTCTGGGTGAGCTGGAATACCCAGCCCTCTATTTTTCTACTTGGAGCTGTGCAATCCAGAAAGGCCAGAGTTCCAAATTACTACTGCAGGTGCAGAATGTGCAGGTCTTGTTTTTCTCTGTCTTGAATGGAGCTGATCCCACAGAAATGTGGGTAATTGTGCTGAGACACAAGCTCTCTCACCACACCAGTCAAGTAACGTTCATTTTTAGGATTGGACTGGGGACACCAATTTAATAAGGCAAGAAACGGATTCGGGTTTACAGTTATCCAAAGTACTTCAGACAGTAAATCAACAATGTCTACCCAGTAACCTCAAAGAACTGGGCAATACCAGAAGACATGAAAGAGGCTTCCTTCCTCCAAGCATTGTCTCCAGCAGAATTTTGAGCAGGAGCACCACATTTTATGCATTTTGAAAGGAGTAAGCTACAATCAATGAAGCAGTTTGAAATACATCTCAGTATGGTTAGTACAAATAGACATATGGGGCCGGATGTAATGGAGTGCGAGACGGCTGGAGCTCTGAGATTCTGGCCGAACTTGTACATTTTTGTAAAGTAGCAAACATTGTTTAAAAAAAAAACTTACGAGTTCGGCCATAATCTCGGAGCTCCGGATGTCCCTCCATTACATCCAGCCCATGTAATGAGATGTTACAAATATTTTCCCACTGTATGGGTTTAGCGTTACACTGTAGATCAGATTCCCTGTCAAGTTGGGTTGTAGATTTTTCAGTAGGTACAGATTGTGCATTGAAATACCAAAAGGAAATATCCCCCTTAGAAATTTGCAATGTAAGTTTACAAAAGAGTATTATTGGAAGTAGGTACAAAGCTCCGGGTAATTTACAAAGGTCACAAAATCAGTGATCAATTAAGAGATATGAATAGTGGTCCGTATTTGGAAAACCATAAGCCAACCGGAGTTGGGAGAAAAACAGAAACGTATCACCTGAGAGGAGATCACTTAGAGTGTATACTGTATACTCAAAGAGAACCACATATTAAGGTATAGGTGGGGAATCAGGAAACTCTACACCGTATCGGATGCATTTCTAGAGGGCAGTCCCAAATCTGCTCTTTTGATAACATTATTGTCCCAAACCCGCAGTGCATCTGTAATGGCTAATAGACAAATCTTAGGGAGGGGTGGACCATTTTCGAGAGCCATAGTAGGTCTGCTAAGAGGAATCCCACTAAAGCAGCATGTTACATGTCAACCTAGGACTTGACCCCAGCATGCGGAACCCAGTTGCGGACTTGTGCAAAAATACATGCTGATTGATACAGGGAAAGGTCAGGGAGCTTGAGCCCACCATACTGCTGTGGCAATGTCAGCATATGTGCCACCAGTCGTGGAGGCTTTTTTTTTTTTGCAAACAGAGAATACCGTTAGGTTTTTTTTCAATTTCACCAAATTACAGGTAGGAAAAAGGTAAGGTATGTATATCTTACAAACATAATTTAAATTTGAGCATCTTCATATAAATAAAGGCTTTGTTTCAAATATGTTATTCTAGTATTCTCCCCAGTTATCACCATCCTGAGATGGCATTAGTGGTAGGACTGCACTGGAACTTGTACTTCCACTTGCTAAACAGGCAAAGCATGGCAAGCGGATGGTACTGTAGCTGGCAGTAGTTTTCACCTTTTGGACACAAATTCATGGACACATACTGGTTCTGTGTAGTAGTGTTTTGCAGTTTGCTGTATAAATGTAAATGGAAGCTGTAGCTGGTTAGAAGGAATGACTGTTTTAAAGGTGTTAAACAGTTGTTACTTGTAATAGGAGTCCATTACATTAGCACCAGCTCATGGGCTTTCTGTATAGTTGATATATTTCACTATAAGAAACATTTGATTCTCCCCAGCTCATGGGCTTTCTGTGTAGTTGATATATTTCACTGTAAGAAACATTTGATTCTCCCAGTGGCAGAGATATGAAATAGTGTTCAGCATTTCCACCTTTTGATATATGTCCATATATAATTGATACAACCTGACTGAAATACCTACCTGTCAGTGAAAATAAAATCAGGTAGAAAGACTTAACTTTAAGCCTCAGACCACTCTCCAGTACCTTTTAGGCACTGCGCCAATCCTGCTGCCAGCCTTATGGTTTTCAGTAAGTTACATGTTCTAGTTAACTTGATTATTCTATCTGATGTTTGAACTATTTATTTAAATATTTCTTTAGTTTAATGGAGTGGTTTGGGTGGAGGGCCCTGTCATTGCTCCAGATTTAAATAGGGTTTACATCCATTACTCATGGTCTGGCTTTTATGGTCAGTGAGTCATGTTGCCAAAGGCTGAGGTGGTCGGTGCCACGAGAAAACTGTATTTTATACCATACGTTGTGCTTGTTGAAAAGTCATTGCTGTGTTAGACTGTGGTGCTTGGCACATTGCCACTGTTCCTGATAAGCTTCTATTTGGTGGTCTTCCAGGTATTTACTTTTTCATTTCTTCGTTTCTTATTTCGCAAAGGGACAGCGTGTTCAGACACTCTTTTATTTCAACAAATATAAGATTTAGCTGTGTTAATTTGTGACACATTCATGGAAAACCTGGTTCAGTGGTTTCCAGTGTGTGTTGTCACCGTTACCAGGTGACCATTCTGGACTATGACTTTTAAGCTTGGCAACCCCAGTTCTGCCACAGGAATTCCGTTTTTTAAATAATCTTTATCTGAAGTGCAGTGGGTCCTTATTAATGTTTTAAGGTTCAATGAGCGTTACTATATTTTATCAAAAGAACAAAATACTAATTTGTTGTATTCTTAGCATATCAAAACCACTGTTATCTTTGTTGCCTTGTCATAGATATGAAGACACTTCCAATTTGGGTTTCTTACAGCTCTGTTTTCTCAGTAACTCTCGTAACATATTATATACCCCATGGAAGGCAGACAGCAGTTACTGTTGCCATGGTTGTACTTTAGTCTAGCTCTGTGCCCTATCTGTGTCTACGTCCTGTAGTGAGCATAGTGTCAACTAAAAATACTCACAGCAACTCTTGTAACATATATACCCCATGGAAGGCAGACAGCAGTTACTGTTGCCATGGCTGCACATTAGACTAGCTCTGTGCCCTATCTGTGTCTACGTCCTGTAGTGAACATAGTGTCAACTAAAAATACTCACAGCAAATCCATGCTGGCAGGTAAACACAAGAGTGCACATGTTGCACAAGAGTCTTCTCCAGAACCTCAAGAGGTAGTTCAGTTAAATGGTGGACCATGCTGTCTTAATATGTTTACAATATCTAGGTCATCTTTCATACAGTATCTCCTTTTACCACTGTTTCTTCTCATTCCAACCATGCCGCATTATTGGTAGGCGCACAGTGTATCTGTGATTGTGTCTACTATAATATCCCGGCTTTGGGGATCCCGGCGCCCAGCATACCGGCGCTGGGATCCTGACCGCTGGAATGCTGGCAGTGGGGTGAGTGCAAAAGAGCCCCTTGCGGGCTTGTAGCACTCGCCACGCTGCCGGCACGGTGGTGCGCTACGTACGCCACGCTATTTATTCTCCCTCCTGGGGTGTCATGGACACCCCAAGAGGGAGAATAGTTGGCAGTATTCTGGCAGTCGGGATCCCGGGGCCAGTATGCTGAGCGCCGGGATAGCGACAGCCGGGATATTGAATTCTTCCCATGCGATTAATGGCTAGTTTATTATTGGTGGCTGGAAATGTCTCTAAACACACAGCATTTTGCCACCAATTGTTATTCCTCTACCTCCTGTATTAGGTGTTCCGCACACTTCCTTGATAGCTTGTGTACACTGGCGCATGTGATTTATTGTATCATTATTCACTTAATGTACAGTGCTGTGTAATATGTTTGTACTTTATTTGTAAAATAATAATAAAAAGCCTCACAATATTACATTTTGGATTGGTATATGGCCACATCCCCTCTAAAATGGTGTGTGCCTCATGTTAGGGGCATGGCAATGTCTGAAGTTCAAGGCCTGTCCTGATTTTCTCCCCTTAAACATGTCTGCGTTGTCGCCATTACTAATTAACCACTGCTCTGCTGTCAGTGGGACATCACTCCCAACATTCTGGCAGTAAAGATTGTTCCAGAGAACGAAGACTGTCTTTCTCCTACAGGGTTCACAGTTTATCCACAGGATAACATTGGGATATGAGGTAGCGTCAGCGGAATGGCACCAAATGATCAAAGCTTTCGGCCTTCCAGAATGCAACGGGCCAGTCCCCTATATCCCCGCCTCCTGTCTTGGGCATTTCAGTTTTTTGTTTGGTGCACCAGGAGCCGGACAACGGTCATGGGGCTGCTGGTTTTTGCATCCATAAACTTTTAATTATTTTATTTTTATAGCCTTATTCTTTTTGAGTGATCTTTCTAAAAAGCGTCTTGTACGCATCTTAGAAAGAGTCGCTCCAACAAGTCTCTACCGTGTCGCGACAACGCTTACCCACGTGTACAGTGCTGTTTCGGCGGGCGTGTGTGTGTACTAGCAAGTCCAGCTGACGTTACCAGGCTGTGGCCGGAGCACAGGGAGAAGGTAAGGCGTCTGTTCCGCTTAGTGACTAAGACGCGAGCTACAGCTGCACTGTTTTCAGGAGGAGACTACCGAACAGTCGCTGACATGGCTGCCACCTCGGGTGCACCAGCGCTAGGCCTCAGGGATCATAGGCTCCAGGGGTTAGTGTGAGGCCGCGATCCCTGGGGTTGATGTTAGCAGTGGGGAGTAAGATGCTCCCCTGGTCGCCCCTCCCCCCAGTTCATGACCAGTTTCCCCCGAGTTTCCCACCATGAACTGATTTCCTGCTTCTGTCTGAGATGCTAGATATCTAACTGACCCAGACGCAGCATAGGTGGCTTTGTCACTGGTGCGTCGGTGTTCACTTGGGCATCTGTGTTCACTGATAACATATGTGTTCACTTAGGCGTCTGTGTTCACTATTTGCATCTGAATCCCCTCAGCATTTGATAGCGTATTGATCAATCCTGGAAGCAAGGCTAAGTCTCCCTGTATCCCGCTCTCCAGAGGCTGGTGATACAGCACTAAGTCTCTACCTACCATTGGGGTATGAGTAGTTGGATAAGTGCCTGATGCATATGAGTCTGATAAACTGTTACTGCTTTTTCATTCACTGTGCGACTGAATACGTTAAAAGTCCTATATAAGGTAATGCAGTAATTTTTTTCCTACATACCTGAAATGTATCTGTAGTTGAATATATGCTCATATTGCTTATTATACTAATATATAACTTGTGACTGATTGCTAGTGCGGCTGCTGACCTTTACTATACTATACTATAATATATTTCTGTCAGTTCTGCTGTCCTTTTATATACCGATTCTTAATGCTGGTGCAAAGCAGGGAGGGATTGTATTGTATATCACTTTAGCAAGCTTAAAGTGAATACGGTCACAACTTGTGTAGTTAACACTATACAGGTGTGTAAGTTTGTTTACCATGTCTAAGAGAGGCATGTGTGAGGAGGATACACTCTCCACAGCAGCACCAACACTGATTTCATGTTTGTCCTGCAAAGCTGGGTTAACCTCTCAAGATCTGGTACAAAATGGATTGTGTGCAAATTGTTGTAGCTTTCACCAAAGTCTCCTTAATAATCCATGGCAGACACAGGTTCAATCAGAACCCCCATGGGCTTCTTTTGCACAAACATTATCCAGTATAGCTGAGCGGATAATGCCAGCTCCCATACCAGGGATAGGTTACCCAGTTAACCCTTACATGCAACATTCCCCCTGGGTCTTATCACATCCAGTTCAGGAATCTGCAGCCTTTCAACAAAAACAGGCTGAAAGGTCGGTGGAAGGTAAATCACATAGACAACATCTTCACAGTCTACACATGTTTCAGAAGGAGACACTTCGGAGGATGAGGATGGTTCCTCGCATTCTGGGTCTGTATACAGAGATGAGGATGAAGGTTCCAGCTCAGTAGATATACCTGAGCTAAGTAATGCTATGAAAGCCATTCTATCCTTAGAGGAGGCAGCAGAGCCTGTGTTAAAATCCAAGGCACCTGTGTTTAAACTTCGCAAAATGGCCAGAACTGAATTTCCAGAGTCAGAACAGCTGATGGAAATCATGCAAGAGGCTTGGGTCACACCTAGTAAGAAGTTCAGAATTTTTAAAAGATTGAATTCTCATTATCCTCTTCCGGCTGGGGATTGTTTGAAAAGAGAGATTGCTCTCAAAGTAAATATGCATGTCATTCGCTTGGTGCATAAATCTACATTACCTCTGCCTTCAACATCATTAAATTATGTAACAGATAGAAAAATAGATGGGTTTCTAAAAACTGTTTTTTTTTTCCTTGTCTGGGGCAGTTGTTTGACCGGCCATGGCTTCAGCCTGGAGGCAGTGGGGTCCTGGGCTGATGCATTGGAAGACGACCTTTCATTGGCTTCTAGAGATCAAAAGTCCCATATTGCACATATTAAACAAGCAGCTGTCTTTGTGAAAGAAGCAGCATTGGATATGGGTATAGTAGCTTCTCAGGCATCAGCCTCAGCAGTAGCAGCAAGCAGAGCGGTCTGGCTACGTACATGAAAGGCTAACTCAGAGTCCAAAAAGGTGCTAGATTCTTTGCCTTTTGCTGGAGATATTCTTTTTGGTAAAGAGTTAAACAATATTCTGGAGTCAGAAGCAGACTCTAAGAAAGTGAAGTTTACATCTACCTACAAGTCTAAACCTAGTTTTCCAGCTTTTATGTCCTTTCAGACCCAAGGAAAAGCAAAAGGAAGGGGTTACGGCAAACAGTCCCAATCGGATAAGTCTGGAAAGACTAAAAAGCATTGGGCTACTAGAAGGCCTGCTTCCAAACCAGAAGATGAACCATCAGCCTGATTGCACGGGACTCCACCTGGGGTACCCCAGGGTGGGAGGCCGACTTCTTTTATTTGCACAGACCTGGCAGCAAAGGCTTTACAGGAGGCAGTTCAGAAGTTGCTTCAATCAGGGGTGATAGTACCAGTCCCTCCTGCACAGCAGGGACAATGTTTCTAGTACAGAAACCGAATGGGTCATACCGGCTCAATCTCAAAGCTCTGAACAAATACATTCCGGTGCATCGTTTTCATATGGAGACTTTACGTTATCTTGGCCATGGAGCCGGGGGATTTTATGGTATCCCTAGATATCCAGGATGCTTACCTGCATGTACCTATAGCACCGTTCCATCAGTGCTATCCCAGGTTTGCTATCCTCCAGCAACATTTTCAGTTTCAGGCCCTACCATTTGGACTAGCTACAGCTCCAAGAGTGTTCACCAAAATTATGGTGGTCAGGGGATAAGAATTTTCCCATACCTTTTTTTCCCATACCTGGATGACTGTTAATCCTGGCTCATTCTTAGGAAACTCTCCAGGGCTACTGCAATTGACAATAGCCTATTTACAAAGCCACGGCTGGCTCATAAATTGGGCGAAGTCATCCCAGTTTCCGTCACATAACAGAGGGACTCTGTCATCATCGCGGGATCGTAGCCGATCACGTGGACGGACGCGGGGTCACGTGATCGGCGTCATCTCGCAAACTAACCTATGAGTCTCTAGTATGCGTTCCAGAGACCGGAAACACTTGCCCGCGGTCATGTGACCATTAGACATATCCAGGAAGTGTTTCCGACATTCTAAGCTGTACAAACAATAAACCACTATTCAAATAAAGTTTTTTAGTACATATTCCATTGTCTCCACTAATTATAATTTAACTGAACTGGATATAGCTTTATTTTAAGCATTTTTTTAATTTTATGATGCTTATAATGAGTTACAGCTGCACTCACTGGGCAATCAGCACAGCCTTTATAAGGGGCACTCTGTCACGTCTAGCAAAGTTTGAGGATCCGGCAGCTGAGATTTGCCTGAGGAGGTAGCAGGCTGTGAATGAACCAGATGAGGGGGCTGGATATAGTTCCTTTGCATGGGACACGGAGCAATGAAGAACGTAGGCGGGGTTTGACAGTCAATGGAAAGTATTTATTATGTACAGGGCTGAGATAGAGGACCGAGGCTGGAGCACGATGGTTAATGACGTGGCAGGAGGCGAAGAACTGTGGACTGTGATTTGAAAGACGAGACTGTAGATGATGAACTGTGAAACTGTGGATGGTGGTTGAAGACGTGGCTGGAGACAAGGACTGTGGACTGTGGTTTGTTAAACGAGGCTGAAGATAATCTGCAGGCTGAGGTCGGTGGTACAAAGGCGTGGCTGGTGAAGGAGATCTGTGGAGTGTGGCTTGAAAGACGAGGCAGAAGACCCGGGGCCGACTGTGCCCAAAGAGTCTTACTGGACCGGGTTTTCCAGGAGCGCTTCCTCAGGCAGTAACAGGCTAGAAACGGCAGGGCTGCAGCAGCAGCAGAGAACCGACCAAGCAGGATCAGGAGGAACCAGAATACAGCAGGAATCCTGGGAGCACAAGCTAAAGCACCTACAACAGGGTTGTAGCTTGAAGCACTGGCATCCCTGTCCTAAACCAGCCCCCTTTTATAGGGAGAGCTTCCCCTGGATTGGCTGGAAGAAACAGGAACTATGCTTAAAATTTGGTCTCCCCTTTTTAGGATACACCCAAACTCTAGACCCCTTGCTTATTGTCCTTTCTCCCCGCCACTAGAACATCTTTACAAATCTGGGATAAATTGGTGACTCGCCTGCCTGGACATCAATTTCCATATTCTACTATCTCACTACGAGCCATAGCTAAATTAATACCTAATTTAAATCTCTCTACCTGGTTTGTTTGTGGTTTGACTGTCTTGGGGGACCTTATGGATGGTAATGTTATGCTATCGTTTTCTCAACTCCAGTCTCGATATAATCTCCCCAGTGGAGAATTATTGCATTATTTCCAAATTCACCACTGGTACAAAGGTTTGCCTAGACAGGTGGCTCCCCCGAACCCGTTATCCCAGGTTGTCTTAACACGTGTATCTCTGTGTGACTCTAGAGGGGACATCTCGTTTTGGTACAGGACGCTTATCAGCTTGCTTACTACTACTAAGTCTAATGCGCAGCTGAAATGGGAACAAGACTTGGATCTTCCCCTATCTGAAGCCTTATGGGAACAAATTTTTATTTCTTCTTACCGAATGTCCAAGTGCTTGAATCACATGGAGATGCATATCAAACTCCTTAATAGACTATATTTAACACCGGATAGGCTACACTCATTCTGGCAATCTTGTTCCATATATTGCTGGCATAACTGTGGGGAAATAGGCCATATTTTCCATATTTTCTGGTCCTGTCCTTCCCTTCGACATTTCTGGAGTGAGATATTTGTTTTGATTAATTCGGTCTTACACCTGTCCCTCACCCCCTCTCCGGCCATGGCCCTGCTCCACATTTTTCCTGCTGAGATACCACCTCATCAGAGATATCTGGTGGGGCATATTTGTATAGCTGCCAGGGCTGCATTGGCCCAAAGTTGGAAACAAGCTTCTCCCCCTCCTCTATCACTAGTCACCAACAAAATTCAATTCCATTTTACTATGGAAACTGAGTTCATGCCTTACTCTTCTGCGGCCTCCTCCCCAATGGTGAAATGGAGAGCATGGCATGACTACGTCACTGCTGGAGGGGGTGTTTCGCCTTCCCCCTAACTGACTCGGCTTATACTTCCGCTCTGTGCACCGGCTGTGCCTTACTAGCCCTGTGTCTATTATTGATTATTTGTTTATTGATATGTTTTCATGTTTGACCCGTGTTTATCTGTATCTTTTTCCAAGATGACTTTGTATTTTTCCTATTGTATCTATATTAGATTGTTATATTTAACTTCTGACAATTTTGATATTTGCATGTTTACATCCCGTTCCCTTGGTTCTTTGTACCCCCCCCCCCCCCCCCTCTTCCTTCTTTCTTTCTGTACCCCTTCCCCTTGCAAAAAGAAAACTTGTTTTCAATAAAAACTATTGATGAAAAAAAACAAAACTTGGTCTCCAACATGGCGGCGCCCAGTAATGCAGACCTTTTTGCAAAGCCACAATGCTTAATGCCCCTGGTCTCCTAGCAACTGCTCAGCAAGAGCGACCCGCTGTAGCGGCGTCCCGCCGCCACAAGCGGACCCCCTCACCGCTGCTACTGCTGTCCACGGATCCGGCGCAGCAGCCCACCTCCGCCGCTGCCCGCACATCGCCAAGGAAGCCAGCCCCACGGCCCCAGCGTACCGGTAAGACTCCGGACGCTGACACACTCTCACAATGGACACTCACACCTTGATGAAGCTGTTGACACAGCGAAACGCGTCGGTTTTAAGAAGTCCTCCACTACAGATCTCACAGATATCCTGGAACACGCCTAGAAGTCCATTCTCTGCAAAAACGGGGAACACACTGCTGTCCAAGCAAGGAGTATAGGACAAAGCTTTCAATAGGACTCTGGTGTCTGGAATCAAGCAATAAAGGTCTGTGCATCTCACTCCGCAAGGACTAATAACATCTGACAAGTGTCTTATGCACCCCTGGGACTGTGGCTCCATTTCCATGGACTTTAAACAGGAGATCATGTGAGGCTATTATATGTGATATTATTTTATCCAAAACTGCTGTGCTGAGTTTGCCCCATTTGTTTTATATTGATAAATTTTAAAAGTATTTACCGTTTGTTATTATCTCTTACTAATTACATAAGTACTTATGATATGTTGCAACTTTTTTCTTTTTCTAATAAACTATGTAATTATATATCCAGTTCATAGCGCTGCATACTCTCTTTCTGCAAATTGTTCTGTAAGGGGTTAACTATCCCTCAAGCAGCTGCTCCAGGTCAAACACCTCAATTTACAAGCGCCTTTCTATGGGAGATTCATCATTGGACGTAGTCCGTGCTTTAAGGATCTACGTGGATCGTACCAGTGCCATCAGAAAGACAGATAATCTCTTCGTTCTCTGCTGATTTCACAAGAGAGGATGGCCTGCTGACAAGTAGACACTCGCGAGATGGCTTCGGATGACTATTTTTAGAAGCATATTCTCAAGCTGCTCTCCCTATTCCAGCTAATTTCTCTGCTAACTCTACTCGTAAAGTAGGTCTGTCATGGGCAGCACAACGTGGTGCCTAAGCTGATCAGATATGTAAGGCAGCCACATGGTCTTCCATTAACACATTCATTAGACATTATACCTTTGATACTTTCGAACGCAACGTACACCTGCAGGAAGGTGGGGGAGCGGGTCCATGCTGCATTCCGCAGCATGGTCCTCGACTGCGATATGGCCCATTGAACCTGCATGCAGATCTGACGGGAGACGTTGAATCGATGACCCGTGGGAGTGCGCATCTTGTGATATATCCTTCGTCCACACTAGACTATATCATTCTGAACCGCCCGATATCGCCTAGTGTGTACGCACCCTAAGAATCTAGTCTGGACAATGGTTTCCAGAAAGCCTTTGCAGTCTTGCAGAGCTGTTTCTAGCATTACATACTTTGGGGGGTTTTCAGGTTTGTTACCAAACCAAGAAAGTTAGCAATTTGGAAAAACCGTGTTGCACTACAGATGGGGTAAATAGAAACGTGCAGAGAGATTTAAATTTGAGTAGGTTATAATGTTTCTGTGCATGGTAAATACTGGCTGCTTAATTTTTACACTGCAATTTATATTTCAGTTTAAGCACCTCCCACCCAAATCTAAATCTCTCTGCACATGTTACATCTGCCCTACCTGCAGTGCACATGGTTTTAACCAAATGCTATTTTTTTTTGTTTGCTAACAAACCTGAATAAGGCCCTTTATTTTGGATTCACTAATAATTTTGTGATTTCTATACAAAGACCAAGCTTAATTTGTTACCAACTTACTGTCACTTCAGTATAGAACAATTTATAACATAAAGTTCAGCAGCGTTGCTAGTTATGAGACATGACAACACACAGAAAATGGATACAGATCTGTACAGTACACTTTGCATTTGCAAATAATAAAGTTTAAAGTTACCTACAGAAAATATGCACTGTTTTCCTGTTTAACCTTGTTTTTGCAGTGACAGCAGTGCTGAACATGTGTATAATGTCATTCCTACAGTTACAGCACAGGCAGACGGGTGTGGTTCGTTTTATCGACAGTATCTAGGTCGACAATGTTTAGGTCGACCACTATAGGTCGACAGTCACTAGGTCGACATGGATGGAAGGTCGACAGGGTTTCTAGGTCGACATGTGCTAGGTCGACAGGTCTAAAGGTCGACATGAGGGGAAAAAAAATGTTGGTGTTGTTTTCTTCGTAGAGTGACCGGGATCCCAAATTAGTGCACCGCGTCCCCTCGCATGGCTCGCTTCGCTCGCCATGCTTCGGGCATGGTGCCTTCGCTCCGCTACCGCTTCGCTCGGCACACTTTACCGTTCCAATCGTACTCCACGTGGATCGTTAAGTATGAAAAAAAATAAAAAATAAAAATGAAAAAAACTCATGTCGACCTTTAGACCTGTCGACCTAGCACATGTTGACCTAGAAACCCTGTCGACCTTCCATCCATGTCGACCTAGTGACTGTCGACCTATAGTGGTCGACCTAAACATTGTCGACCTAGACACTGTCGATCTTCAGACCGGATCCCCAGGCAGACATAGGGCAAAGGCAGGCTGATTTGCCTTTAGTAAGTTTTCTTTTTTTTCTTTTACAGGTCGAGATTTGATTTGCATTCAATCAATGGATGGGATGCTCATGTTCTTTGAGCAGGAAAGCTATGCATTTGGCCGTTACTTGCCAGGTTTTCTTATACCTGGTCCCCTGAGATACAGTCCTAGAACAGACTCGTTTGTTACTGTGTCTTCTTGCCGACAAGTCGAAAGCTACAAGTGAGTATTCCATTATATTAGATTTAAACGTTGGTGCAGTGATGGGACCAGCAACTGTTTTATTTGGCTCAGGAGCTTTATAAACTGCGTTGTTGTTTGTTCACTACAGTTGCACAAGAGTGACATTGTCACAGGAAATCCAGTGATGTTACCATGTGACACTACCAGATTTTCTTTACATTTGGTAGGTCCTATAAATTAACTTTTACTTGCAAGACAACTACTGCATTTGAAATAGGCCATTGATCTTTATAGGAAGGCAGACTGTATATACCTGCAATGGGTTAACAAATACAGTTTAACTAGTGTTGGTTTGTAATTTTCCCTTTCATGTCAGTGGCCCTTTAATACAATGCTAGAATAGCCAGTGAGATTATAGGAACTTCACAGCATTGTTAATTTGCACTAAGTCCCCACCGCCCATAGTTATTCAGTTAATATTTGTTCATATGTGATGAAAGCTTGGAGTCTACAGGCAGGGGCAGATTGGGAACAAAAAGCGGCCCTGGAAAAATTTGTACTAGTGGCCCCACATGGGTAGCACCAGAGGTGTAAGGTCTAGCCATGGGCCATGGCAGCAGCACCCTCCCCTCAAGACTTTCCAGATAGTGGGCATGTCCAGCATCAAGGGGGAAGTTAAAAATAAATAAAATTACATATTATGAGCACATTATATGATACACCTTCAGAATTTAGGAAACTATATCATTCTTTAGAAAGATACATTGTCTTGCTTATTACACCAACCATATCCCAATCACTATTCACTCAATCTTATATGTCAGCCAAGCAGGCAGACAGAGCATACACTAGATCATCTGCAATCACAGGCTAAGTGGCAAAGTAATTTTCATATATGCAAATTATTTTGCATCTTATTCATTATGTCTATAAAAAGGACCACATGTCCTCAAACAAAACAGGCCCCACTGGTGCGTCGGCCCACCGGGAATCTTCCCTGTGAACTCTATGGCCAATCCGCCTCTGTCTACAGGACACCCCATATTGCCACCAATCTCATAATGGCTATCTTGTGAAGCTGTATGTCAATGGCTGAGGGCATAATTCATCATGTAACGCAGGTATGATTGCGTTCATATGCTGAAGCCCTGTGAAGTGTGCGCTCATGCAGCAGCTGTACTGCGCGTGGGCATACAGTGAGATGCAACAGCATCTCACTTGTGCAAATGCCTCTGCCTGGTTGACAGGCAAAGGCGTGTGTGGGGCGGGAAAGGGCGTTGACTTGGCGTTTAAGGGGCGTTGCGGTGGCATTGGGGGGTCGCGGTCCAGACAGTGCATGCGTGTCCGGACCGTTTGCCGGGCGGGCTACGGTGGCTGTTTTCGGGGCAGGGGGGGCAGGGCCCGGCATGTGGGCTGGACTTACCCTGTGCTGGGTGTCCCCCGCATGTCAATGTAATGGATCGTAGATGTGCGATTTTTTCGCACATCTACGATCCATGCTGAATTATGCCCCGAGTTTGCTGTCATTCTGCACTGAAAAGTTTTGTTAATAATTTTTAAAGAGTGATTGCCCATGTCCTTTAGGAAGACTGATAACATTTTATGTTCCTTTTGTTTTAAGAAATTTTGGGAATTGCTTATTTTATGGTTTTAACAACACAAGTACTGTAGGTAAAATGGACAATGACAGGGCTAGTGTAAAGCATGCAAGTCACTATTAATATTTACCATTTCAACCTTTTTTCTATATCATGAAGGTTTTTATCCCAGTATCGTTGTTTTTCTTTTTTTATTTCTTTTCTTTTTCTATGTCTTATCCTACCTGTTCTTTGTGACTAGTATCCAATGCTTTGGTATGCAAATGAAATGGAGGAGTCCGAGCCAGTATCATCTAGTAAAAAGTTGTCCCTGCTAAAGTGATTTCAAAAATAAAATAAAGCTGATCTGATTGAACAGTAGGAGAAAGTTAATTAAGTAAATAATTGGGATGTAGTTAGCATTTCGATAATCAGGATGCTGACTGTCAGAAGACTGGCATCGAAATGCAGACAGTCACAATCCCGAATATAAGTATCAGGGAGAGGACTGGGCTGCGGGAGGGGAGGTTTAGGTCTAGGCTGTGGGTTGGCGGGTAAGGGGTAAGGTTAGTCTATTAACCAAAATATGTTGGGATTCTGACCATCGTAATGCCTCTGTCTGTATTCTGACCGTTGGCTCCTGACTGTCGGGATCCCGTACCCAACCAGATAAACTGCTCTTATTTATCACTGTTCATATTAAACTGAGTGACTGTGTCACTGTTGTATTTTACACTGTGCAAGTACAGTACTTAATACATTTCATGTTGTACAATAAATAATATAGTTCTGATATCTTGAACCTTTCTTTTGTATAACAGATACCAGGTGCTTGCTGTTGCAACAGATGCAGATACTAAAAAAGAGACAGAACAGCAAAAAATTGGTTCTGGGAAGAAACTGCTGGTAAATATTTATCATTATTAAGTTCTTGGTAACACAAAAATATTGTATTCAAATGTACTGTTTCATTCTTTATTGAAATCCTTTTTTACTGTATGTATTGAAGCTATTCTTTACATACTAAAAATATTAATTTTGTAATGTGAAGAATAATTCAATTGTTATAAAATTTGAGTTTTGAAATGTTATGAAATTGTTCAAGTACACGGAAAAAGAAAATACTTAAATGAAAACAATATATGTAATTTAGCTTATTTTACATGGGGTGATGTGCTGATTTCTTGTAGTTTCCCAAAGTACTAGTGAGCCTATTTTTCTCTTATGAAAGAAATTGCTGTGTGCCACCATATCTTGCCACAGACATATGGCAGCAGAGCATTGCCAGCCAGTCAAGATCCCTTCTGCGTGATGTGGCATTGCTAGCTCACACTTGTGCACAGCATTTCCAGCAAAAACAGCAGTTGTGGGGTGGGTTTTAAGGCTGTTTGTCCTTTAATAAATAGAACCCTTTATCTGCAGTCATTGACATTCTTACTTTTTCTTGAAATGCTGTTCACTTTCAAGATGATAAAGCTACCCTATCGTACTGGAACATTGATGTACATATTCCATTAGAAGTATTTTGCTAGGGAGATCCTTGTTAGTGTGTATTTAAATAGAATTTCACTATTGTATGTTTGTTAAAGCACCTGCACATGCCTACTCATAAGGTTGTTCAAGACAGCTTGAGGTTCATCAAGGATTACAATGGTCTCCAAAGTTTGCTGCATTATGTGAAAAATGACCATATATGGTACAACAGATGTATCGGGAACTTCATACTTTCCATCAGTATCTCTTTCTGCGTGTTTTTAAAACAGGATCAAGCCCTGCGTAAACCTGGATGGAATATTTACAGGACATTTGTTGCCAGCAATATCTTATCTAAGAAACCTTGGTTAGACCCTGTTCTCAGTAAGTCTCAGGAGGAGATGTACTAATCCTTGGATAGAGAGAAAGTGGAGCGAGATAAACCGCCAACTATCAGTTCCTAACTGCCATGTTATAGGCTGTGTTTGAAAAATGACAGGAGCTGATTGGTAGGTACTTTATCTCTCTCCACTTTATTGATCTCCAAAGCTTAGTACATCTTCCCCATAATATTTTACTGTGGAGCTCAGCACTTTTACATACACAGCCAAACTCTAGAGTCCGAGTACTTCAATGCATGTTTTTCAGAGACCACCTTCTATAGTTTACTGAATAGGTAGAAAAATGTTGAATAATAATGCTTGCACGTTGTCTAATAAGATGGGATGGGATGTTACGCTGCTTTTAGCATTACCCCAGAGCGATACACCATGGGTGACTGTAAAGGTTTTGGGTACATGGCTTTGCTGAAAGCGTGTGAAGTGTTGCTGGTTTTCTTCATACATCTGCTCTTAGGAACCTCTACTTTCATACAATTCTTACAAGTTACACTGTTGTCATATGAGAAGACCTGATTTTTAGCTCAGCAATAGTGTCCACTGGATATATAGTTAATAGAGTCTGAGTACTGCTCTCAACCCGCAGCTGTTTTACAGACATACTGTACCAATAATTGCCTGAGCGCATATGGCAGAGAATACTTTATTGTAAGTTTTATCACATGTTTATAAAATTTCCTTTGGCCATAAAAGCAACAATCTACTTTTTGTACTTTCCCCCCCTCAAATTGATATAATATTCCCTTGCTCATCATATTTAAGTAAGCATGTATTACTGTCTCCTGCTTCATCACACAGGAGACCCTTTTATGTTCATATTGCTGGCGCTGCATGGGATTTTCACCTAATCATGATACGCTCTCCACTTTTTATGCCTTTAACTTGATCTTTAGGTGATCGCTCTAGGTTTCTATACATTAAGTACAATGATGAGATAAAAGTTCTATAGTTGTCATCAAAGTCAGATTCTTAGAAAGGTTCAGAGTGATTTTTGGTCTGATTGAACTTTGCAGAACAATTTAAAATTACATTATTAAATCTTGGCTTTATATCTTTTATGGTTTTTTTTTGTATATTTATTTTTGGCTGGTGTACTGGATTTTGTTTAACCTATTTAGTTAGAAGTAGCAACATGCAACAACAAGGGATTGAGTGATGTATATAATGTTGCTGGTAATAATTAGTGAGAAAGCTTGTATCCATTAATAAGCTGCTCCTGTACCGTCATGTGTAAACAGGACAGTAACCTGTGCCGTGGAAGAGCAACTGGGCTTTTTTAGCCATATTTAGCTGCTCTTAACGTCTCAGTTTACAATTCTTGTGCTTAAGCTGTCTGCTCATCTTTCAGAATTGCTTGCTTTGGGAAAAGAACACCTTTTGTAATGACGTGTGGCTAGGCAGAACTTTCATCTACTTCTAGTATTTGGGTGGGTGGTATGCTCATATCATTCATCACTCCTCTCTAGTCTCTAAGCCTGTGTTACGTGGGTGACTTCACTATCTTTCTCATAAACGGTTTACATTTGTATCAGGTTTTATAACTTTTTTCAAAATCTGAAGTGATTATGGTCAAACTTGTGTTGACTTAACCTACTTGGTCTTCAGGTGAAAAGCATTCAGCTCAGTGTAAGTCTTATATCCTATTTAAAAGATACTATGGGAAGGCATTCTGTACATAGATGTTGGGTAATAAGATGAGATAATGACATTTGGTATGCCTTAAAGGGCATCTAAGCCCCCTTAATATTTGTTGTACAGAGGGGTGATCATTTGTCATGCATTGATGTCCATGAATGTCAGAAGATGATTGCGTTTTTAAAAGTTGCTCACTTCACGCTGCAGTGTGTATGTGTTGAAAGCTTTGGCAATTTCTTTGTAACTGCCATGTTAATAACAATATGATATAAGGCTTTTGTATTCCTTACTTGATTCCTTATAAAATGTCAGTTAGAGCAGGAGATATTCAGTATTACATAATTTTCTTTGCTCTCAGCATCTACAATACTTCCCTCTTTTAAGCAGTGAACACACTGGAGCGATGTCGGCCCGATATGCTGTTTCGTAACGGCATATCGCCTACATCGCTCAGTGTGTATGCATGGTTGCGCGCTCCCACTTGTTCGCTAGCCGTCCGTGCTGCACATCAAACCTAGTGATATCACTAGTGATTTTGTGCCAATTGTGCAGTGTGCACGGTGAACCAGATGACAAACTATATGTTGCACTATAATGGAAGTGGCATGAAGGTTGTTCTAGTGTCTACAGTAGCCAGTGCCGTAACAAGACATTTTAGTGCTGTGTGCAAGAAACCGCATTGGCGCGCCCTTCCTCCCACCCCCACCCCCCACCCCCCATCCCCATCCCCCCACCCATCATATTTAAAATAGGACCAGTGCACGCGGGGGGGGGGGCGTGCCAAAAATATAGGGGTGTGGCTTTTTGGGGAAGAAGCGTGGCCACAAAATAATACCAATTCATATTATGCTGCACAGTAGTCTCTATTATTCAAATTATGCCACACAGCCACTTACACACATTACGGCAGCCCCATTTTACACATTACAGAGGTAGAGCCCCTTTTTACATAGTATGGCAGGTAGACTCAACTTTTACACATTATGGCAGGTACAGTCCCCTTTTACACAGTACGGCAGGTACAATCTCCTTTTACACGTTACGGCAGGCATAGTCCCCTTTTACACAGTACAGCAGGTACAGTCCCCTATTATACAGTACGGCAGGCAGAGTCCCCTTTTACACATTACAGCAGGCAGAGTCCCCTTTTACACATTACGGCAGGCAGAGTCCCCTTTTACACATTACGGCAGGCAGAGTCCCGTTTTACATATTACGGCAGGCAGAGCCCCCTTTTACACATTATGCCAGGTAGAGTCCCCTTTTTAAACATTACGACAGGCAGAGTCCCCGTTTTACACATTATGCCAGGTAGAGTCCCCTTTTACACATTACGGCAAGCAGAGTCCCCTTTTCTCTGACGTCCTAGTGGATGCTGGGGACTCCGTCAGGACCATGGGGAACAGCGGCTCCGCAGGAGACAGGGCACAAAATTTAAAAGTTTGACCACTAGGTGGTGTGTACTGGCTCCTCCCCCTATGACCCTCCTCCAAGCCTTAGTTAGGTTTTTGTGCCCGTCCGAGCAGGGTGCAATCTAGGTGGCTCTCATAAAGAGCTGCTTAGAGTAAAAGTTTTGATAGTTTTATTATTTTCAGTGAGTCCTGCTGGCAACAGGCTCACTGCAACGAGGGACCTAGGGGAGAAGAAGTGAACTCACCTGCGTGCAGGATGGATTTGCTTCTTAGGCTACTGGACACTAGCTCCAGAGGGACGATCACAGGTACAGCCTGGATGGGTCACCGGAGCCGCGCCGCCGACCCCCTTGCAGATGCCGAAGTAAGAAGAGGTCCAGAAACGGCGGCTGAAGGCTTTTCAGTCTTCATGAGGTAGCGCACAGCACTGCAGCTGTGCGCCATTGCGCTCAGGCACACTTCACACCGGCGGTCACTGAGGGTGCAGGGCGCTGGGGGGGGCGCCCTGGGCAGCAATGTTAATACCTTTCTGGCTAAAAAGAATACATCACATATAGTCCATGAGGCTATATGGATGTATTTCACCCCTGCCAGGTCTCAGAAAAACCGGGAGAAGAGCCCGCCGGAATAGGGGGCGGGGCCTATCTCCTCAGCACACAGCGCCATTTTCCTACACAGCTCCGCTGCTAGGAAGGCTCCCAGGCTCTCCCCTGCACCGCACTACAGAAACAGGGTAAAAAACAGAGAGGGGGGGCATTTTTTGGCGATATTATATATATTTAAGCAGCTATAAGGAAACAACACTTATATAAGGTTGTTCCTATATAATTATAGCGCTTTGGTGTGTGCTGGCAAACTCTCCCTCTGTCTCCCCAAAGGGCTAGTGGGGTCCTGTCTTCTATCAGAGCATTCCCTGTGTGTCTGCTGTGTGTCGGTACGTGTGTGTCGACATGTATGAGGACGATGTTGGTGTGGAGGCGGAGCAATTGCCGGTAATGGTGATGTCACCCCCTAGGGAGTCGACACCGGAATGGATGGCTTTGTTTATGGAATTACGTGATAATGTCAGCACGCTGCAAAAGTCGGTTGACGACATGAGACGACCGGCAAACCAGTTAGTACCTGTACAGGCGTCTCAAACACCGTCAGGGGCTGTAAAACGCCCTTTGCCTCAGTCGGTCGACACAGACCCAGACACGGACACCGAATCTAGTGTCGACGGTGAAGAAACGAACGTATTTTCCAGTAGGGCCACACGTTATATGATCACGGCAATGAAGGAGGCTTTGCATATCTCTGATACTGCAAGTACCACAAAAAGGGTATTATGTGGGGTCTGAAAAAACTACCTGTAGTTTTTCCTGAATCAGAGAAATTGAATGACGTGTGTGATGAAGCGTGGGTTACCCCTGATAAAAAACTGCTAATTTCAAAGAAGTTATTGGCGTTATACCCTTTCCCGCCAGAGGTTAGGGCGCGCTGGGAAACACCCCCTAGGGTGGACAAGGCGCTCACACGTTTATCCAAACAAGTGGCGTTACCGTCTCCTGATACGGCCGCCCTCAAGGATCCAGCTGATAGGAGGCTGGAAAATATTCTAAAAAGTATATACACACATACTGGTGTTATACTGCGACCAGCAATCGCCTCAGCCTGGATGTGCAGTTCTGGGGTGGCTTGGTCGGATTCCCTGACTGAAAATATTGATACCCTGGATAGGGACAGTATTTTATTGACTATAGAGCAATTAAAGGATGCATTCCTTTATATGCGAGATGCACAGAGGGATATCTGCACTCTGGCATCAAGAGTAAGTGCGATGTCCATATCTGCCAGAAGAAGTCTATGGACACGACAGTGGTCAGGCGATGCGGATTCCAAACGGCATATGGAAGTATTGCCGTATAAAGGGGAGGAATTATTTGGGGTCGGTCTATCGGATTTGGTAGCCACGGCAACAGCCGGGAAGTCCACCTTTTTACCTCAAGTCCCCTCCCAGCAGAAAAAGACGCAGTCTTTTCAGCCGCAGTCCTTTCGTTCCTATAAGAACAAGCGAGCAAAAGGACATTCATATTTGCCCCGAGGCAAAGGAAAGGGTAAGAGACTGCAGCAAGCAGCCCCTTCCCAGGAGCAGAAGTCCTCCCCGGCTTCTGCAAAGGCCTCAGCATGACGCTGGGACCTTACAAGCGGACTCAGGGGCGGTGGGGGGTCGCCTCAAGAATTTCAGCGCACAGTGGGCTCACTCGCAGGTGGACCCCTGGATCCTGCAGGTAGTATCTCAGGGTTACAGGTTGGAATTCGAGAAGTCTCCCCCTCGCCGGTTCCTAAAATCTGCTTTGCCAACGTCTCCCTCAGACAGGGCGACGGTATTGGAAGCCATTCACAAGCTGTATTCTCAGCAGGTGATAATCAAGGTACCCCTTCTACAACAGGGAAAGGGGTATTACTCCACGCTATTTGTGGTACCGAAGCCGGACGGCTCGGTAAGACCTATTCTAAATCTGAAATCTCTGAACCTGTACATAAAAAAATTCAAGTTCAAGATGGAGTCACTCAGAGCAGTGATAGCGAATCTGGAAGAAGGGGATTTTATGGTGTCCTTGGACATCAAGGATGCTTACCTTCATGTCCCAATTTGCCCTTCACACCAAGGGTACCTCAGGTTCGTGGTACAAAACTGTCATTATCAGTTTCAGACGCTGCTGTTTGGATTGTCCACGGCACCCAGGGTCTTTACCAAGGTAATGGCCGAAATGATGATCCTTCTTCGAAGAGAAGGCGTATTAATTATCCCTTACTTGGACGATCTCCTGATAAGGGCAAGATCCAGAGAACAGCTGGAGGTCGGAGTAGCACTAACTCAAGTAGTGCTCCAACAGCACGGGTGGATTCTGAATTTTCCAAAATCCCAACTGATCCCGACGACACGTCTGCTGTTCCTAGGGATGATTCTGGACACTGTTCAGAAAAAGGTATTTCTTCCGGAGGAGAAAGCCAGGGAGTTATCCGAACTCGTCAGGAACCTCCTAAAACCAGGGACAGTGTCTGTGCATCAATGCACAAGAGTCCTGGGAAAAATGGTGGCTTCTTACGAAGCGATTCCATTCGGCAGATTCCATGCACGAATTTTTCAGTGGGATCTGCTAGACAAATGGTCCGGATCGCATCTGCAGATGCATCAGCGGATAAAATTGTCGACAAGGACAAGGGTCTCTCTGCTATGGTGGTTGCAGAGTGCTCATCTGTTAGAGGGCCGCAGATTCGGCATACAGAACTGGGTCCTAGTGACCACGGATGCCAGCCTGAGAGGCTGGGGAGCGGTCACACAAGGAAGAAACTTCCAGGGCGTGTGGTCAAGCCTGGAAACGTCTCTTCACATAAATATACTGGAACTAAGAGCAATCTACAATGCTCTAAGCCTGGCAAAACCTCTGCTTCAGGGTCAGCCGGTGTTGATCCAGTCGGACAACATCACGGCAGTCGCCCACGTAAACAGACAGGGCGGCACAAGAAGCAGGAGGGCAATGGCAGAAGCTGCAAGGATTCTTCGCTGGGCGGAAAATCATGTGATAGCACTGTCAGCAGTGTTCATCCCGGGAGTGGACAACTGGGAAGCAGACTTCCTCAGCAGACACGATCTTCACCCGGGAGAGTGGGGACTTCATCCAGAAGTCTTCCACATGATTGTAGTCCATTGGGAAAGACCAATGGTGGACATGATGGCGTCCCGCCTCAACAAAAAACTGGACAGGTATTGCGCCAGGTCAAGAGACCCTCAGGCAATAGCTGTGGACGCTCTGGTAACACCATGGGTGTACCAGTCAGTGTATGTGTTCCCTCCTCTGCCTCTCATACCCAAGGTACTGAGAATTATACGGCAAAGGGGAGTAAGAACGATACTAGTGGCTCTGGACTGGCCAAGAAGGACTTGGTACCCGGAACTTCAGGAGATGCTCATGGAAGATCCGTGGCCTCTACCTCTAAGAAGTGATCTGCTTCAGCAGGGACCGTGTCTATTCCAAGACTTACCGCGGCTGCGTTTGACGGCATGGCGGTTGAACGCCGGATCCTAAGGGAAAAAGGCATTCCGGAAGAGGTCATCCCTACCCTGGTCAAAGCCAGGAAGGAGGTGACTGCACAACATTATCACCGCATTTGGAGAAAATATGTTGCATGGTGTGAGGCCAGGAAGGCCCCGACAGAGGAATTTCAACTGGGTCGATTCCTACATTTCCTGCAAACAGGATTATCTATGGGCCTCAAATTAGGGTCCATTAAGGTTCAAATTTCGCCCCTGTCGATTTTCTTCCAGAAAGAATTGGCTTCAGTTCCTGAAGTCCAGACTTTTGTAAAAGGAGTACTACATATACAGCCCCCGGTTGTGCCCCCAGTGGCACCGTGGGATCTCAATGTAGTTTTGGATTTTCTCAAATCCCATTGGTTTGAGCCACTCAAATCGGTAGATTTGAAATATCTTACATGGAAAGTAACCATGCTACTGGCCCTGGCTTCAGCCAGGAGAGTGTCGGAATTGGCGGCTTTATCGTATAAAAGCCCATATCTGATTTTCCATTCTGACAGGGCAGAATTGAGGACGCGTCCTCATTTTCTGCCTAAGGTGGTATCAGCGTTTCACCTGAACCAGCCTATTGTGGTGCCTGCAGCTACTAGCGATTTGGAGGATTCCAAGTTGCTGGACGTTGTCAGAGCATTGAAAATATATATTTCAATCAATGCCCACTCCACAAGGAAGGTGGGCTCATCTTGGGCGGCTGCCCGAGGGGTCTCGGCATTACAACTCTGCCGAGCAGCTACGTGGTCAGGGGAGAACACGTTTGTAAAATTCTACAAATTTGATACCCTGGCTAAGGAGGACCTGGAGTTCTCTCATTCGGTGCTGCAGAGTCATCCGCACTCTCCCGCCCGTTTGGGAGCTTTGGTATAATCCCCATGGTCCTGACGGAGTCCCCAGCATCCACTAGGACGTCAGAGAAAATAAGAATTTACTCACCGGTAATTCTATTTCTCGTAGTCCGTAGTGGATGCTGGGCGCCCATCCCAAGTGCGGATTGTCTGCAATACTTGTACATAGTTATTGTTACAAAAAAATCGGGTTGTTTATTGTTGTGAGCCATCTTTTCAGAGGCTCCTACGTTATCATACTGTTAACTGGGTTCAGATCACAAGTTGTACGGTGTGATTGGTGTGGCTGGTATGAGTCTTACCCGGGATTCAAAATCCTTCCTTATTGTGTACGCTCGTCCGGGCACAGTATCCTAACTGAGGCTTGGAGGAGGGTCATAGGGGGAGGAGCCAGTACACACCACCTAGTGGTCAAACTTTTAAATTTTGTGCCCTGTCTCCTGCGGAGCCGCTGTTCCCCATGGTCCTGACGGAGTCCCCAGCATCCACTACGGACTACGAGAAATAGAATTACCGGTGAGTAAATTCTTATTTTACACATTATGGCAGGCAGAGTCCCCTTTTACACATTATGGCAGGCAGAGTCCCCCTTTTACACATTACGGCAGGCAGAGCATCATACACCTCCCCCCCACCCTTAGGGTATAGTGTAGTGTACTGTAGTGTAGTGTGATATAGTGTAGTGTCATTGTAGGCACTTACATGATGTTTACAATCTTCCTACACTGTTGCCGACTCCTGTACAGAACTGACTCCTCTGTACACTTCACAGACAAAGAGGGGGCGGGCCGCGGGAGCGCAGCAGCACAGGGGGGATATACTGTCCAGCGCTGCAGCTGACTATACACAGCGATCAGCGGCAGAGGCTCCAGCTGGTCGGAGCTTGGGGCTGTGGGCGCCAGGCACAGGGGAGCGGGAGGGCGGCCGTCAGCATGAGGGATATGCAGCCACTCGGGGTGTATGTAGAAGGTGCGCCCACAGGGCAAGTGCTCTGTGGGCAATGCACCTTTTTCTCACACCTAATTACGGCCCTGACAGTAGCAATGATAAATCGCTACCGACCAAGCAATGCAATATATCGTTTGGTCGTTAGGAAGATTGTGTCACGATCCGGGTATCTGGACGCCATTTCTTACCCATCAGATGCCTCCTAAGGCTGGCTCAGCGCTCCAGGACCGGATCCCATCTGTTATCCTGATGTGTACATTCCTGTATCCTCTCCTGTCACTCTGGGACGCTGTCACAGTAAACGCCATATTACACCTGGCATGGCGTCTCCCGCGGCCTCCGCCCCTGAACTTCTGCATGCAGAGTGTCTGAGTGGCGATTACGTCAGCCGCGGCCTCCGCTGTGTCCGCGTGGTTGGATGTGCATCTGTCAGCCTGGCGCCTCCTGTCTCCGGTGGCCGGCGCCGCCATTACTGTTTTCATTACCACATGGATTACAAACCAAACTTCCCTCCAAGTGTCTGCATGGGCGCAGCCATCTTGGATTCTGTCAGCTGATCATTTCCACCAATCTGTTCTCAGTATTGATAATCTGCATAATTGCCTAGCCAATCCCTTCCTTGCTGCAGGTATAAATACACTGTGCCTGAGCAAGGAAGGCGTCAGTGCTTTGGTTGTCAAACCTAGTTCCTGTTTGTCTCTCTCCTGTGATTGTCTTCCAGGTTCCAGCTCCTGTCTCAAGACTTCCACCATAGAGACCCGCACCAGCATTCCACCTGCGGTGTAGCCTGACTCTCCGATCCATTGTGGATTCATCTGTTTCCAGCTACAACATTACCTGCTTCCAGCCCAGCTTCCAGCAGAGTACAGCTTCTCTTAAAGGGCCGGTGTCCTTTCTACACTTTACCACTCTCCACCGGTATTATTATTTCTCCGCTCTCAAGTTCTACATTTCATTCATATTGCATCGCTCTCAAGCTTCATTTATTATTTAACTGGTTCCAGCCAGTATCCACTCCGTGCTAACAACAGTCTGGTTCCAGCCAGTATCCACAGCAGCCGTTTTATCTTCAGCAACCCAGCTTTTCCTGGAACACCAGCTGGTACAATCCTGGGTTATCTCCATTGCTACAGTCGGGCCTGGTAAGGACTTTCCATCTAGAAGATTATAAGAACTATCTCACACTACCAGTGCCCTGTGGCTCCTGCCACCCTGTAGTACCCAGGAACTGTATTTATTCTTTGCTGACTTTTATGTTTTCTTTTACTGCTGCTGTGTTGCGGAGTTGTCATAATAAACATCATTGACTTTTATCCAAGTTGTCGTGGTCACGCCTTCGGGCAGTTATTATTCATCCTAAAATTATAAATAACTATAATAGAGAGCACAAACATATAAAATTAAAAACAATTTATTGTTTAAAAAACAGCATATATTTAGCTATGAGAATCAGTACTAATAAGCCAATTGTTAGGTAAATAGGAACAGTTGCTCATACCATAACCTATTAATGAAAATGATTATGAAGATAGTCCCTTGTTGGATTTATTTGGATAATTTATCCGGTATATCAAAAAATGAGAAATATCCAAAATATGTATCGTTCCTTATATATCCAAGAAAATTGTTAATTCAGCTGAATCACTGTTATTATGGACAAGTGCCTAAAGTGTTCTAGATTGCCTCATTAAAGGTGAAATTATTCATGTGATAGCACACACAATTTATCCAACTGTAGAATGGTGAATAGTTCCTTAACACGTATTTGTAACACCCCTCTGCCATTATCAAGATGATAAATATTTTTCACCACGGTGTAATATATAGAGCCGTATCCTATGGCACAAGGATGAAGCGGCTACAGCGGCGCTGGATGCTAACGTTGGTGCCGGGTCCTATAGCACAAGGACCGGACGGCACTGAAGGAAATGATGACAAGACAAGTTGGAAATAGTGACGATGAGGCACTTCTAGGAACACTGGCCGATCTCACATGCAGCTGAATATAAGAGTCCAGGATCCGATGCTGTATAATTCTTGCGGCTTTAAAATACTGTGTCTCAACTCCTTGACGCGTTTCTCCGGCTTGGACTCTGCCGGTCACCTTCTGAGGAAACCGGCAGAGTCCAAGCCGGAGAAACGCGTCAAGGAGTTGAGACACAGTATTTTAAAGCCGCAAGAATTATACAGCATCGGATCCTGGACTCTTATATTCAGCTGCATGTGAGATCGGCCAGTGTTCCTAGAAGTGCCTCATCGTCACTATTTCCAACTTGTCTTGTCATCATTTCCTTCAGTGCCGTCCGGTCCTTGTGCTATAGGACCCGGCACCAACGTTAGCATCCAGCGCCGCTGTAGCCGCTTCATCCTTGTGCCATAGGATACGGCTCTATATATTACACCGTGGTGAGAAATATTTATCATCTTGATAACGGCAGAGGGGTGTTACAAATACGTGTTAAGGAACTATTCACCATTCTACAGTTAGATAAATTGTGTGTGCTATCACATGAATAATTTCACCTTTAATGAGGCAATCTAGAACACTTTAGGCACTTGTCCATAATAACAGTGATTCAGCTGAATTAACAATTTTCTTGGATATATAAGGAACGATACATATTTTGGATATTTCTCATTTTTTGATATACCGGATAAATTATCCAAATAAATCCAACAAGGGACTATCTTCATAATCATTTTCATTAATAGGTTATGGTATGAGCAACTGTTCCTATTTACCTAACAATTGGCTTATTAGTACTGATTCTCATAGCTAAATATATGCTGTTTTTTAAACAATAAATTGTTTTTAATTTTATATGTTTGCGCTCTCTATTATAGTTATTTATAATTTTAGGTTGACTAGGTATAACAGAATACCATCTGAGAGCAGCATTTATAAATTATTAATTAAATTAGAGTGGTCACATTTCTAAAGCGCCTGTATTTATTTCCTGATTAGGAATTTTTTCTTTAATTGACGAGTTATTATTCATGTTACTTACATGTCCTGGGGTCTGATACAACCTCCCAGGTTCCGGTACATCTCAGCCCCTACAACTGAGGCTGCCTCCCGTCAGCTCAGGCCCTCAGTTGTGACAGTAAGCACTGACCTAATGAATCCAGCCGGAGACCAGGATCAAGCGGCCAGGCCGATGCAAGAACTGGCAGCCCGACTAGAACATCAGGAGGCTGCACAGGGCCACATCATCCGCTGTCTCCAGGATCTCTCTACTCGGCTGGATGGGATTCAGACAACTCTCCGTGGATCAGGCGCGTCTGGTGCGTCAACCACAGTGACTCCAGCTATAACCCCACCCACCTTACCCATTTCTGCTCCACGTCTTCATCTCCCAACGCCAGCAAAATTTGACGGATCTCCAAGATTCTGCAGGGGATTTCTCAACCAGTGTGAGATTCAGTTTGAGCTACAACCTGGCAATTTTCCCAGTGACCGTACAAAAATTGCCTACATTATTTCTCTTCTCAGTGGCTCAGCCCTTGATTGGGCATCACCGTTATGGGAGAGGTCCGACACCCTGCTATCTTCCTACACTGCCTTCGTGTCAACATTCAGGCGCATCTTCGACGAGCCAGGCCGGGTAACCTCAGCTTCATCCGAGATTCTCCGTTTACGCCAGGGGTCACGTACTGTAGGACAATATCTGATACAGTTCCAGATCCTGGCATCCGAACTGGCATGGAACGACGAGGCCCTGTATGCTGCATTCTGGCATGGCTTATCTGAGCGTATTAAAGATGAGTTAGCTACCAGAGACTTACCCTCTAAGTTAGATGAGCTAATCTCACTCTGCACGAAAGTTGATTTACGTTTCAGAGAGAGAGCAACTAAGCGTGGAAGATCATCTGCTCCAAAATCTTCTGCTCCTCCTCCTCGCCAACTGTCACCAACTAAAGATGAGCCTATGCAATTTGGTCGTTCCCGTTTAACTCCTGCTGAGCGCCGAAGACGTCTCTCCGAGTCTCTCTGTCTTTATTGTGCAGCTCCGTCTCACACCATCAATGCCTGTCCCAAACGTCCGGGAAAACTCCAAACCCTAGCTCGCCCAGGAGAGGGCCGGCTAGGAGTAATGATCTCCTCTCCATCTCCTCATGATTGTAATCTCCCAGTGTCGCTCCAAATTGCTCAACGTTATCGGAACGTCATTGCCCTCCTTGATTCCGGAGCAGCTGGGAACTTTATTACCGAAGCCTATGTTAAACGGTGGTCCCTACCCACCGAGAGACTTCCTTCGTCCATCTCCTTAACTGCCGTGGATGGCAGCAAGATTTTTGATGCAGTTATTTCCCTAAGGACTCTACCAGTTCGTCTGAGAGTGGGAGTTCTTCATTTCGAATTTATTTCTTTTTTAGTGATTCCAAGAGCCACACATCCTGTGGTCCTGGGCCTTCCATGGCTCCGTCTTCACAATCCATCTATTGATTGGACGACTACGCAGATTCTGGCATGGGGTCCCTCCTGTGCTGAGACATGTTTGTTTAAAGTATTGCCTGTCTGTTCTTCCTCCCCCAGGTCGTCTGATGTTCCACCTCCTCCATATCAAGATTTTACGGATGTGTTCAGTAAGGCTTCTGCTGATATCCTTCCTCCTCATAGAGAATGGGACTGCCCGATTGATCTCGTTCCAGGGAAGGTTCCACCTCGAGGCCGAACTTACCCGTTGTCTCTGCCTGAGACGCATTCTATGGAGGAATACATTAAAGAGAACCTAGCAAAGGGGTTCATTCGACCTTCTTCTTCTCCAGCCGGCGCAGGCTTCTTTTTTGTAAAGAAGAAAGATGGTGGTCTGCGGCCGTGCATCGACTACAGAGGTTTGAACGACATTACCATCAAGAACCGTTATCCTTTACCCCTGATTACTGAGCTCTTTGACAGAGTTAGCGGAGCTACCATCTTTACAAAGCTGGACTTGAGAGGTGCATACAATCTCATCCGGATCCGTGAGGGTGACGAGTGGAAGACCGCCTTTAACACCCGTGACGGACATTATGAGTACCTCGTCATGCCCTTCGGATTGAGCAATGCTCCAGCTGTCTTCCAGCATTTTGTCAATGAGATCTTCAGAGACATTCTATACCGTCATGTCGTGGTCTATCTAGACGATATCCTCATTTTTGCCAACGATTTAGAGGAACATCGTTTTTGGGTTAAAGAGGTTCTGTCCCGTCTCCGTGTCAATCATCTCTATTGCAAATTAGAGAAATGCGTCTTTGAAGTCAAGTCCATTCCGTTTCTAGGGTACATTGTGTCCGGTTCCGGACTAGAGATGGATCCTGAGAAACTACAAGCAATCCAAAATTGGCCGATACCCTTAACCCTCAAAGGGGTCCAGAGGTTCTTGGGGTTCGCCAACTATTACCGAAAGTTTATACGAGACTTTTCCACCATTGTGGCGCCTATTACTGCTTTCACTAAGAAGGGTGCTAACCCGTCCAAGTGGTCTGAAGAAGCCATGCAAGCATTTCATCTTTTAAAACAAAGGTTCATCTCTGCGCCTGTTCTGAAACAGCCTGACATCGACTCTCCTTTCATCTTAGAGGTGGATGCCTCCTCCGTTGGAGTAGGAGCGGTGTTATCTCAGAGGGCTAAAGATGGCCATTTACACCCTTGCAGTTTCTTCTCCCGGAAGTTCTCCCCAGCTGAGCACAACTATGCCATTGGCGACCAGGAGTTGCTAGCCATCAAGCTCGCTCTAGAAGAGTGGAGGTATCTGTTGGAGGGAGCTTCTCATTCAATCACCATACTTACAGACCACAAGAACCTTTTATATCTGAAAGGCGCACAATGTCTCAACCCTCGTCAGGCCAGATGGGCACTTTTCTTTTCCAGGTTCGACTTTAAACTCCAGTTCTGTCCGGGCTCTCAGAATCGCAAGGCCGATGCCCTTTCCCGCTCATGGGAGCAAGAAAATGAGTCAGAGTCTTCAGACAAGCATCCTATTATAAATCCGTTGGCATTCTCCACGGTAGGGATGGACTCTACGCCCCTATCAGGGAAAAGTTTTGTGAAACCGATGCTAAGGAAGAAGCTCATGCATTGGGCCCATGCTTCCCGTTTTTCCGGACATACAGGTATCCAAAAAACCCTGGAGTTTATCTCTAGGTCCTATTGGTGGCCAACTCTGAAAAAGGACGTCTTGGAGTTTATTGTATCTTGCCCAAAGTGTGCTCAACATAAGGTATCCCGCCAGTCGCCTGCGGGGCAACTGGTTCCACTATCTGTTCCCCGTCGACCTTGGACCCATTTGTCGATGGATTTTATTACAGATTTACCCATGTGCAACAAGTTCAATACCATCTGGGTGGTAGTTGACCGGTTCACCAAGATGGCACACTTCATTCCTCTCACCGGTCTTCCGTCAGCTTCCAAGTTGGCTCAAGTATTCATACAAGAGATCTTCCGACTCCACGGTCTTCCTGAAGAAATTATCTCAGATCGAGGAGTTCAATTCACAGCCAAATTCTGGCGAAGTTTATGTCAGGTCCTTCAAGTCAAGCTAAAGTTTTCCACGGCTTACCATCCTCAGACCAATGGTCAAACCGAGAGGGTGAATCAGGACTTGGAGGCCTTCCTCCGCATCTATGTGTCCTCCTCTCAAGATGACTGGGTTCAATTACTTCCCTGGGCCGAGTTCTGTCATAACAACCAGTATCATTCTTCATCTGCTTCAACACCATTCTTCACTAACTTTGGATTCCACCCTAAAGTCCCTGAGTTCCAACCGCTTCCAGCAACTTCTGTTCCCGCAGTGGATATCACCTTGCATCAGTTTGCCAATATCTGGAAGAGCGTACGATCAGCTCTGCTCAAGGCATCGTTCAGGTACAAGAAGTTTGCGGATAAGAAGCGTCGAGCAGTTCCTGCTCTCAAGGTGGGTGATCGGGTATGGTTATCCACGAAGAATTTGAGGTTAAGAGTTCCCAGTATGAAGTTTGCACCTCGCTATATCGGTCCTTTCAAGATTGAACAAGTCATCAATCCTGTTGCTTACAGACTTCAGTTGCCTCCCTTCTTAAAAATACCCAGGACATTCCATGTTTCCCTGTTGAAACCGCTGATCTTGAATCGGTTTCATTCCTCACTTCCTCCAACTCCGAAAGTCCAAACTCAACGAGGCGTTGAGTATGAAGTGGCCAAGATCCTGGACTCACGTCACCGTTACGGTCAACTACAATATCTTATTGACTGGAAGGGTTATGGTCCTGAGGAACGTTCATGGACCAATGCTTCTGATGTCCATGCTCCTGCCTTGGTCCGGAGATTCCATTCCAAGTTTCCTCAAAAGCCAAAGAAGTGTCCTGGGGCCACTCCTAAAGGGGGGGGGTGCTGTCACGATCCGGGTATCTGGACGCCATTTCTTACCCATCAGATGCCTCCTAAGGCTGGCTCAGCGCTCCAGGACCGGATCCCATCTGTTATCCTGATGTGTACATTCCTGTATCCTCTCCTGTCACTCTGGGACGCTGTCACAGTAAACGCCATATTACACCTGGCATGGCGTCTCCCGCGGCCTCCGCTGCCGTCCCTGAACTTCTGCATGCAGAGTGTCTGAGTGGCGATTACGTCAGCCGCGGCCTCCGCTGTGTCCGCGTGGTTGGATGTGCATCTGTCAGCCTGGCGCCTCCTGTCTCCGGTGGCCGGCGCCGCCATTACTGTTTTCATTACCACATGGATTACAAACCAAACTTCCCTCCAAGTGTCTGCATGGGCGCAGCCATCTTGGATTCTGTCAGCTGATCATTTCCACCAATCTGTTCTCAATATTGATAATCTGCATAATTGCCTAGCCAATCCCTTCCTTGCTGCAGGTATAAATACACTGTGCCTGAGCAAGGAAGGCGTCAGTGCTTTGGTTGTCAAACCTAGTTCCTGTTTGTCTCTCTCCTGTGATTGTCTTCCAGGTTCCAGCTCCTGTCTCAAGACTTCCACCATAGAGACCCGCACCAGCATTCCACCTGCGGTGTAGCCTGACTCTCCGATCCATTGTGGATTCATCTGTTTCCAGCTACAACATTACCTGCTTCCAGCCCAGCTTCCAGCAGAGTACAGCTTCTCTTAAAGGGCCGGTGTCCTTTCTACACTTTACCACTCTCCACCGGTATTATTATTTCTCCGCTCTCAAGTTCTACATTTCATTCATATTGCATCGCTCTCAAGCTTCATTTATTATTTAACTGGTTCCAGCCAGTATCCACTCCGTGCTAACAACAGTCTGGTTCCAGCCAGTATCCACAGCAGCCGTTTTATCTTCAGCAACCCAGCTTTTCCTGGAACACCAGCTGGTACAATCCTGGGTTATCTCCATTGCTACAGTCGGGCCTGGTAAGGACTTTCCATCTAGAAGATTATAAGAACTATCTCACACTACCAGTGCCCTGTGGCTCCTGCCACCCTGTAGTACCCAGGAACTGTATTTATTCTTTGCTGACTTTTATGTTTTCTTTTACTGCTGCTGTGTTGCGGAGTTGTCATAATAAACATCATTGACTTTTATCCAAGTTGTCGTGGTCACGCCTTCGGGCAGTTATTATTCATGTTACTTACATGTCCAGGGGTCTGATACAACCTCCCAGGTTCCGGTACATCTCAGCCCCTACAACTGAGGCTGCCTCCCGTCAGCTCAGGCCCTCAGTTGTGACAGATTGCAGTGTGTGTACACTCAATTTTGCTTGTTCTGGGCTTAGGGGAAATCGTCAGTAAAGTTGGAATGATTAGCGATCGCTCCAGTGTGTTCCAGCTACAGATTTTAGCACCCAGGCAATTAAATCAGATAGCAGAATTTTTTTATTACTTTCATGTAGGTATAAATACCTCAAAAACAGATTATTAAAATGGCAACCACCAGAATGGTGTCTAAGTAGACAACACTTGCCTACTTTTGAAAATGCTCAGAGAGAAAGTAATATCTATGCGTCAAAGAATCTGTGTATTTATGGTAGCCCAGTGGGAGGGGTGAGGGGGGGGCGGTGCTAATTGCCCGTGTATGTCTTTCTAAGTTTTGATTTTCAGTAGATCAATCTGTTTTACCATCTGCGAGCAACAATTGGAGGCAGATCCCCATAATATAACAGATGGATGTGATAAAGCCTAGTGCAAAATGTCTGGTGGGTTTTTGTGATCTATAAAAGATTGTGATACATGACTATTTGTATCAAGGGCAGTGACTGGGCTTAATGGTATGATTTGTGTTGTGGCCCCAATCCACGTAAAGTGATAACGCCAATCACATCATTTTGCAGCGGTTGTGGGGCTATGATGATGCAGGGAAAAAGTAACTCCGCAAATAGTGATTTGAACCACTATTACCAAACCTTGTCTGTAGAGCATGCCTGATTTGTAGGTAGCAAAAGTGGAATGTTCTGGAAAAACAAGAGTCATCTGCCATCTGTTGACATTAGGTTGTGGTTGTGGTACTTATGTAGGTTACACCACTATTTCATCTCACCCCACACATTCCAGCATACACAGGTCAGTTAACAAAATGTTTTCCCATAAACGGATGGGTGTATGCATGTCATCATTATATACCAAATAGGTAACCCTGGTTCACATGTGAAAAGTATTTCACAGTTGTATGTACAGTAACCGTCTGTAGAGCATGTGCCATATACCGGTGATTTATTCAGAAATCTCCTGACTAATTGAAGAGGTAGCTAACATGCCGGGCAGTTAAATAAATGCAGTGGATGCAGGGTTATTGTGTTGCTTAACGGTAGCCTTGTTTATTTGGGCACTATTTTGCCCAGCTTCTCAAAATATGATGCACTTGCGTTATCTGACCATTTCCTGTTTTATTTGCTGACCTTTGCTTTTAATGTTTTCAATTTTGTTATACTTTACTGTTAAACTTTTGTTTTGCTTTTTTTTGTACACTTTACTTTTTAATCAACACATGCAAAGAACATTGAAAATAAGTCAAAGATGCATTTCCCACCATTGTGTTCTACTATGCTAAGCATTTTTCCATGCCTTATTAAGCTACCATTCTAATAGATTGTGTTGGAATAGGTCTGGCACATGGAAAACGCACTGAAAATGTATTGCTAAACCCAGCATTAGTTTTCATACATTATACCCATTTTCTTGGTGCATACAGTTTGTGTGAATCAGTTCTATAGGATCGCTAAATTACATAATTTATATTTTGTGTGATGAAGAAAGTCTTATTTGTTTAGGGTTAACCTGACATTCCACTGCAACATTCATAAAAATGACCTCCCAGCTTTTTATCTGCATTATTGTACCAGCACTGGCCTGCACTATGTATAAATCCTCCAGTCCAAACCATACATTTCTGTTCAGCAACTTTGCCCTGCCCAGGGGCTGACAGGCAACTTTCAGCCTGGGGGGTATACTCAAGCAAGTGGCCCAGCTCTTCTGCCAGCGCATGTAACAGAAATGTTCCCACCCTCATGCGGGTGCAGTTGAAATAGCTGTTGAAATATATTTAAAAAATTGTTCTGACAAAGCTAAATTAATACATCACCTACCAGCAGCCTCTGACAAAGTTGGGACTATTCTAGTGAACGATACACAATACAGGGACTGCACTAGTGAACGATAAACAATGCAGGGACCATTCTATTCCATATATAAAAAATAATAATAATAATTAGTGATATAAATATTTTTTTTTCACCTTTAAAACAAAAATCTACTAGATATGCAGCAAAATATAAGTGTAATACTGACAACCTTATATTGGTGTAATAATACTAAATCGTTGTTACCACTAGTTTTCTTTTATTCATTCAACCCACCACCGTCACCTCTCTCACTGAAAATTAGACCCCAGATCCGATCCACTCCTGCTTCAATAAAAATCATACCCCAGATATGAACACACTCTATTACCCCTTCCCCTAGATCAGGTGAAATTAAACACATATAAACAAGAATTTAAGAATGAAAAATAAGAAACCCCTCTAAAATCCCTTTTCTAGACAATCCAGTGCATCCTTCCACAATACATGAAAAATATTTCTATTATACCTGTATGTACATACATGCATACACATTAAAACTTAATACACTGAAACTTTGGGAATATATTTATACTGTACATCATATAATATTGAAAGCATTAGTTCTGTTCTTTAATTATTTTGTATTCCTTCTTGCAAGAATCACTTAGACATTTTCTTCTAAAACTGATGGAGATGAATTAACAGAAGACTCACTGTATACTCGCTCGTTATTTATGCCCTTAGTTCATAATCGAGAATTTCCAGGATGGTGACACAGACATTATTTTTAAAGGTTGGCACCTCCATGGTTTACGCTTAAAACATCAGTTGTTGGATGAGGACTGCTCCTCCGTTCTCACCCTGTCCAGATTTAAGGATTAATTTCCCTGTACCCGGTTCCTGTTGTTTGCCTATTTCCAAGTACGCAGTTATATTTTGAAATTATTAACTTAACTTTCCTCAGCTGAAAGAAATAACCCATTAGATATTTTGATAAGGCGCCATAATGGCGAACCTTTTTCTACTTCGACATTGTATGAGCAGATCAGGAAAAAGCTAGATCTCTCTAATATTACCACGGGACTGGCAAAGTGGCAGGATTCCTTCCCTGACCTCTCACTACAGAATATTATAATGACATTTTCAGGGGTTACTAAATAAACAATTAGTATCTTCCTCCTTTGCAGAAATACAATACAAAATATTGTATAGAGCTTACTATACCGCAAAACTAAAATGCATCAGAGAGCTTACTATACCGCAAAACTAAAATGCATAACAGGTGTGTCGGATAATTCTAATTGCTTTAAATGTTCACTGCAAGAGGCAGATATTCTTCATTATCTGTGGTCCTGTAATATAGTACAATTATTTTGGAAAGAGGTCCAGTCCTATATTACTGATACTTGACGTGTCCTGTTTACCAGGGTTGGACTGGCCCACAGGGGCATAGAAGAAACCCCCGGTGGGCCCCACAGCCTGGGGACCCATCTCTTCCTCTAGGGATCAGCTTCCAGACTGTGCACTTGAATTATACATTATACATATTTACATTATACTGTACAGGACTGGGGTGTATTTTCTCAAATGCATTGCTGTTATTAATCTGGCATATTATCACACATGGCATATAATTATAAAGGGGTCCAGACCATACACTCTCTAATGGTTAGCCAAACATCTGTATTAGCTGGCCACACCCCTAAACATGGGCGCTTACCTCTGCATTTTCCCAGTGGGTCCTTCATGCCCTAGTCCAACTCTGCTGTTTACTGTAACTCTACCCTGGGCTCTGTGGTATTATTATCTTTCCTTAATAGTTTCCAGACCTACAATTGGAACCCACCTTTTACTGGTTAAAGTGGCAACGGTGGCCAAGAAAACTATCTTGTCCAAATAGATCCAACCTGACCGTATCTCCGTGACATTAATGCTCCCTAGACTGGCTTATGTTTATCAATTGGACTGGGTCGAATGTACAATAGATGTGGAATCAAGAGCATCAAAATTCTTTGATATTTGGTTGCCCTATATTCTTATGCTATCTACTGTGAGGGATCATATTAGGAAAATAGTTAATTTAACTATGTGGTATAATATGGCTGTATTAAAAGACAATGTACCTCCTTATTGAGGGGGTATTCAGAGACTTCTTAAATGTATATAATCACATACAACGTTCTTCAAGATGTATATTTGATTACCTTTATTTTATTTATTTATTAACAGTTTATTATACAGTGCAGCATATTCCGTTGCGCTTTACAATTAGAACAACAGTAATAGAACAAAACTGGGCAAAGACAGACAGACATAGAGGTAGGAAGGCCCTGCTCGCAAGCTTACAATCTATAGGGAAATAGGCATTGATACACAAGGATAGATGCTGCCTATTGCATAATGGTCCACCAGATTGCTAGGTTCTTAATGGGTTGTATGATGATACCCCGCAATGTTGGCCAAGTGTCAGGCGGGTGTGAGAGTAAAGAAAGACAAGATATGTGATGTTATGTATACTGTACAGAGAGGATGTAATTAGATAGGGAAACACTGAAGGTTATGAGGGTGGGTCAGGAATTTGGTAGGCTTGTCTGAAGAGATGTGTTTTCAGGGAAAGTTTAAAGGTTTGGAGACTAGAGGCGAGTCATATTGTGCGTGGGAGGGCATTCCACAGAGTGGGTGAAGCCCAGGATAAAGTCCTGTAATTTTGGGTGTGAACAAATAATGCGTGTGGATGAGAGACGTCGATCTTGTGCAGAGCGGAGAGGTCGGGTAGGGAGATATTTTGCGATTAGTGAAGAGATGTATGTTGGTGCAGTTTGGTTAATAGCCTTGTATGTCAGTAAAAGTATTTTATATTTTATATTTAATACAGTAGAATACTGGTAACCAATGGAGGGACTGACAGAGTGGATCTGCAGACGATGACCGTCCAGCGAGGAAGATTAGCCTCGCAACTGCATTCAAAATTGATTGTAGTGGTGAGAGCCTATGGGGGTCATTCCAAGTTGATCGCTCGCTCCCAGTTTTTAGCAGCCGTGTGAAACACTAAGCCGCCGCCCTCTGGGAGTGTACCTTAGCTTAGCAGAAGTGCGAACAAAAGGATCGCAGAGCGGCTACAAAAAAATATTCTGCAGTTTCTGAGTAGCTTCAGACATACTCAGCGCTTGCGATCACTTCAGACCATTCAGTACCAGATTTGACGTCACAAACACGCCCTGCGTTCAGCCAGCCACGCCTGCGTTTTTCCTGGCACGCCTGCGTTTTTTCGAACACTCCCTGAAAACGGTCAGTTGATACACAGAAACGCCCACTTCATGTCAATCACTCTGCGGTCAGCAGTGCGACTGAAAAGCTTCGCTAGACCTTGTGTGAAAATACATCAGCCGTTGTGAAAGTATGTCGCGCGTGCGCACCGCGCCGCATACACATGCGCAGAAGTACCATTTTTTTCCTTAATTGCAGCGCAGCGAACATTTTCAGCTAGCGATCAACTCGGTATGACCCCCTATGTTTGGGAAGACCGGTCAGGAGACTATTACAATAATCAATGCTGGAGATAATGAGAGCATGGATTATAGTTTTTGCAGTGTCTTGTGTAAGATATGATCGTATTTTGGATATGTTTCTCAGATGTATGTAACATGATCTTGAGACAGATTGAATGTGGGGAACAAAGGACAGTTCAGAGTCAAGAATGACACCTAGGCAGCGAGCTTGTGGGGTAGGGATGATTGCTGAGTTATCAACAGTGATAGAGAAATCAGGTTGGAAACTACTATTGGCCGGTGGAAATATAATTAACTAGGTGATTCATCGCGCCCTACGGGCGCTCTTCACACCATCATAAGGGGCTACTCCCCCTTAACCCTTGCACACCCTTGTGGCATGCAATATTTTTATTATATGGGAGTATTACCTCCAATCATAATTGTGTGAGTGGTAAAATATTGCACGGACAAAGGGCGTGCAATGGTTAAGGGGTCGAAGTCCCTGGCAATGGCGTGAACAGCGCACGCAGGGCCTTATGAATCACCTAGTAGGTGCTTTGGTTGGGGGAGTGGCGGGTGCGGGGGCGACGCGGATGGGATCCAGGGGGGGCGCGGGCGGGGCGGTTGCGGTGGTGCCGCAGGTGGGGGAGGGGCTGGTGTGGTGGTGCCGCAGGTGGGGGTCCGGAGCCACCGCGGCTGGGGGAGGAGCAGTTGCGGGGGTGCCCTGGGTGGGGGAAGGGCGAATGCGGTGGTGCGGCGGGAGGGGCGGGTGGGGGAAGAAGTCCAGAGCTACCGCCGGTGCTGGAAGGGGGGTGTGGGGGTGCCGCGGATGGGGCCCGGAGGTACTGTGAGTGGGGGAGGGGCGGGTAATGCTTATCCTGCTCCTGTCAGCAGCTAAACTGCTGTCCTCCCTTTGGCAGTGGCTGTCCCGGAGACTCGCACAACAGCCAGTCACTATTGTTAGCACCGGTGTCCCAACACGCTGCATTACAGGGAAGAAGATGCACTCAATAAACTACAGCTCCCAGCAGCCCTACGGGCCCGAATGCTTCGGCGCTAAGGGCTGCTGGGAAGCAGAGTTTATTTAGTGCGTCTACTTCCCTGTAATGCGGCGCGTTCGGACACTGGTGATAACAATAGTGACTGGCTGTTTGAACTGAGTGACTGGCTGAATCAGTGTAAAAGGTGAGAGTGCTGTGCAGTGTCAGTGACACTGCACACAGGCCAAGCGGTAGCCGCTCAGCAAAGGGATGCAGTGCAGGGAGGCACCAGGAAGGAGAGGCGCTCTCCCTGCTCTGCATCCCTCTGCTGAGCTGCTGCTTTCACTGCTGCTGCTGCCGGCTGCTGTCACACATGCAGTGGCGCCAGCAGCACAAAACCTCCTCCCCCCCTCAGCGCCGGCAGCACAAAGCCTCCTCTCTCCCCCCGCTCCCTTGTGTGACATTCAGTGGCCGGGCGGGAGCCAAAGGGGCGGAGCTATATGGGAATAAGAAGTGGAGCTAGACGGGACCATGCTGCAGGAGGAGGATGAGCTGCTACAGCTTCGGCCAGCCAGACTTCATTAGCTAAGTGTCTGGAAAGAGAGTGAGTGTGTGTCTGTATATACAGTGTCTGTGTATACTGTATATATGTGTGACTGTGTATGTGTGTAATGTATGTACAGTATGTGTGTGTTTTGTGTATATATATTTATATACATATATATATTATAAAATAAAGCCGCGCATTACAGTCCACCTTAGACTTATATGTTAGTCCATAATTAGCAGTCTGTGTCCGGTTTTTGAGTATTGTCAGATGTATGCTGCCGCCTCCTCCGCTTTAGGACCAGAGCCACTGAATCCAATGTACATGCAAATGAAAAAAGAATGGAGGGCGCAGGTGTGAGTAAAATATTACAATTCCATTTATTATAAAACAAAGCTCACAAACATCTTAGCTTCAGAAGATCAGCGTAATCAACCATATAGCAGCAAAGCCTCAGGAAAACTCTGTCCCGTACTGTCTCAAACCACCAGCCGCGGGAGCCGCCAGGCACAGCCCGTCAGTCGCACCGGGACCAGACTCGGAGACGTTACATAGAAACATAGAATTTGTCGGCAGATAAGAACCACTTGGCCCATCTAGTCTGCCCCTTTTTTTTTTTTTACATTATTTTTATCTCTAACCTTATTTGATCCTTATTTCTTTGTAAGGATATCCTTATGTCTATCCCATGCATGTTTAAATTGCTCTACTGTCTTAGCCTCTACCACCTCTGATGGGAGGCTATTCCACTTGTCCACTACCCTTTCTGTGAAATAATTTTTCCGCAAATTTCCCCTGAACCTCCCCCCCTCCAGCCTCAGTGCATGTCCTCGTGTCCTATTGCTTCTCTTCATTTGGAGAATGTTTCCCTCCTGGACTTTGTTAAAACCCTTGATATATTTGAAAGTTTCTATCATGTCCCCCCTTTCCCTTCTCTGCTCCAAACTATACATATTGAGATTTCTTAGTCTTTCTGGGTATGTTTTGTGATGTAGGCCATGCACCATTTTAGTTGCCCTCCTTTGTACAGTTTCTAATGTATTAATATCCTTTTGAAGATATGGCCTCCAGAACTGAATACAGTATTCTAGATGAGGCCGTACCAATGACCTATACAGTGGCATTATTACTTCTTTCTTTCTTTCTGCTGCTGATTCCTCTCCCAATGCAGCCAAGCATCTGACTAGCCTTCCTCATTGCCTTGTTACATTGCTTACCTGCCTTTAAGTCATCTAAAATAGTGACTCCTAGATCCCTTTCCTCCTCAGTAGTTTCCAGTATAGTGACATTAATACTATATTTAGCTTTAGGATTTTTGAGACCCAAGTGCATGATTTTGCATTTTTTGGCATTAAACTGTAATTGCCAAACTCTTGACCATTCCTCTAGTCTACCTAGATCCTCAATCATTTGTTTTACCCCACTTGGTGTGTCTACCCTGTTGCATACCTTTGTGTCATCTGCAAAAAGGCATGCTTTCCCTTTAATGCCATTTGCAGTGTCACCAATAAAGATATTAAAAAGCACTGGTCCAAGTACAGATCCCTGGGGTACTCCACTGGTAACATTTCCCTCCTGTGAATGCACTCCATTTACCACAACTCTCTGTTTTCTATCCTTCAACCAAGATCTTATCCATTCAATAATCCTAATATCCAATGGAACAGTGTCAAAAGCCTTACTAAAGTCTAGATAAGCTATATTCATCACACGTCTATCGCTCCACAAGCCACGCCCAACGTATCCCATTAAAAAACACACCATATTAAGTCATTACCATCTAAACGGTAGCTATTGCAACCACTAACTACAGCAAATCTGTACCACATATTCATGAAATAGAACCTGTAAAGATAAATAATTATGCGCTGTGAAATATATATATATATATGTGTGTGTCCAAAACAAGAGCAATACAGGTGCGCTGGTTTTAATTATCAGTCCACAGGCTTCTAGCTCCTGGCTGAAGCACAGGCACTGATAGGTGCCGCAGCAAACTTCAAACAGACGACTCCGAACTACTGGAGCCAGGGATTTTTTCTAAGAACAAAAGAAGAATGCGCTCATAGTGCAGATAAGTTTGATTTTTTATTTTCACATAGGTAGGTCAAAGCTGCTCACAATAATTAAAGAGACTCGTACCCTGTATTCCCACTCTGTGGGCTGATTACCACATGGTATAGTAAAAAACCCAGGCAACAACCTGCACACCGCCTTCCAAGGACCAGGACCTGAAACCCGCGCCGCTGGCTGAAGATCTCGGCCGTGACTCGTCCGGACACCACGTCAATGGAGCGGTCGGTGATGCAGTGCACACTGGTGAATCGAGCGTCTGGTAGGCCACGCCTCAACGCGTTTCGTAAGGTACTTCGTCAGGAGGCTGGCCTGCCAGACGCAACACTGATCTTAATATACTCCGCAGGCCAGGCAATTAACCATTCACGGCCGCCGGATAATTCAACTTGCTCAGCTGTTTACCACAATTACATTCATTTACACAAAACACACATGATTTAAGCACAAGAATAAATCACGTATAAAAACACTTTGTGTAACAGTAACATACAATATATGTGCATAAGACAACATCTACATTAAAACTACATATATATAAGAACTCCATATACATATAGCAGCATTTATTTTAGAAGTTGTTCTTCTCTATTACCTCCATCTGGATTTTGGGCCACATGTTCAATCCCAACAAATTTGAGACACCCAGGATCAGCATTATGCTTTTCCACAAAGTGTCGTGGAACACTGTGGTTCAGAACTCTATTCCTAATATACCTGGTATGTTCCAAAATCCTTAGTTTTAGAACCCTTTTTGTCTTACCAACATATCGGAATCCACAAGGGCAGATAAGCATGTATATACAGAAAGGGGTATTACAATTAATAAAGGACTTAACATTAAAGACCAGTTTTTTGTTGGTATTATTATAAAAGGTTTTTGTGCCTCTCTCCGCTAAACTGCATATTTTACAATGCCCACAATTGAAAAACCCTTTTATGGAACTCAAAAAATGTTCCCCATTATTACTCTTAATTTTAGCTAATTTACTTTTTGATACTATAGATTTAATCGTATTAGATTTCCTATAAATCATTTCCGGCCTCTTTGGGAGCTCAGGGCCCAGGATTGGATCAAGTTTTAGCACATGCCAGTTTTTCTTCGTTATTCTTTCTAACTGTCTAAAATCTGTACTGAACTGAGTGACAAAGGGACAGAACATTTTTTTATGATTATCTTTTTTCTTATATTGCAAAAGGGAACTTCTCTCTTTCCCCTTGCTTTCACTCTAGCTGTTTCTACTACTTCCTTTGGGTATCCTCTCTCCTGAAATCTTGCTGTATAAGTATCAGCTTGTTCATCAAACTTCGTCAAATTTGTGCAATTTCTTCTAAGTCTCGTATACTGCGAAAAAGGAATATTTTCCTTCCACTGTGGAAGGGGGCAGCTATTAAATTCTAAATAGCTATTGCTATCTACCTTTTTAAAATGTGTAAACGTCTCAATCTCCCCAGTCAAACTGAAATTTTCAGAAGATAATACCAGATCTAGAAATTCCACACGATTGGTGGAAAAGGTACCCGTGAACTTTAAATTATATGTATTAATATTAATTTCCCTAAGGAAATCAATCCATTCCCCTTCAGTCCCCTTCCACACAATCAGGACGTCATCTATATACCTCTTATACTCTATGATGTTCTGTTTCAGGTCACCCTTAATCATTTCACCTACCTATGTGAAAATAAAAAATCAAACTTATCTGCACTATGGGGGTGATTCCGAGTTGTTCGCTCGCAAGCTGCTTTTAGCAGCATTGCACACGCTAAGCCGCCGCCTACTGGGAGTGAATCTTAGCTTATCAAAATTGCGAACGAAAGGTTCTCAAAATTGCGAATAGAAATTTCTTTGCAGTTTCTGAGTAGCTCGAGACTTACTCTTCCAGTGCGATCAGTTCAGTGCTTGTCGTTCCTGGTTTGACGTCACAAACACACCCAGCGTTCGCCCAGACACTCCTCCGTTTCTCCAGCCACTCCGCCGTTTTTCCCAGAAACGGTAACGTTTTTTCACACACTCCCATAAAACGGCCAGTTTCCGCCCAGAAACACCCACTTCCTGTCAATCACATTACGATCACCAGAACGAAGAAAAAACCTCGTAATGCCGTGAGTAAAATTCCTAACTGCATAGCAAATTTACTTGGCGCAGTCGCAGTGCGAACATTGGGCATGCGCAATTAGCGGAAAATCGCTGCGATGCAAAGAAAATTACCGAGCGAACAACTCGGAATGACCACCCATGAGCGCATTCTTCTTTTGTTCTTAGAAAATATATATATATATATATATATATGTGTCTGTTGTGTGTGTATGTGTGACTGCGGCATAATGTGTGTAAGCGTCACTGGTACAGTAGGCGTTACGTGTGTAAGCAGCACTGGTACAGGGGGCATTACATGTGTAAGCGGCAATGGTACAGGGGGTATTACGTGTGTAAGCGTCACTGGTACAGTAGGCGTTACGTGTGTAAGCTGCACTGGTACAGGGGGCATTACATGTGTAAGCGGCACTGGTACAGGGGGCATTACGTGTGTAAGCATCACTGGTACAGGGGGCGTTATGTGTCTAAGCGGCACAGATACAGGGGCGTTACGTGTCTAAGCGTCACTGGTATAGAGGGCATTATGTGTCTAAGCAGCACTGGTACAGAGGGCGTTACGTGTGTAAGCGTCACTGCTACGGGGGATGTTACGTGTGTAAGCATCACTGGTACAGGGGGCGTTACGTGTGTAAGCGTTACTGGTACAGGGGGCGTTACATGTGTAAGTATCTCTACTACAGGGGGTATTATGTGCGCTGTGCCTTTGTAAAGTATGCAAGGGTGCAAATTTAAAGTTTGCAAGGGGGCGCCGAACACCCTAGCACCGGCCCAGACTTCACACCCACTGCACTGCACAGCACTGTCACCCAGTGGCAAACGCAGGATTTCTTGAGGGGGGTTTCCAAATGCAGTCCACAGTTTCCCACTCTGCGGAACATTGGAGCAATTGCAGGAGTCTGGGGGAGCGGTAGAAGAAACTAGTAACGACTCTGAACAGTGGTCTTTTTATACACTGTATACTGTATGGAATATAGTATTTATATTTAACCCTATAGATTGTCTCTAGTATAGGCTGTATCAAACATACTTAAATAATATAAATAAGTGGTCAGAAAAAGGTTAAACATACCATAATAAATAAATACACAAACATAATAGAACCAGTACTGTACTTTCTAAGAACACATTCTTCCACCTTATGGTAAGGCTTCTGTCTCTTCTTCCTGGTAGCTAGTCTCTGGTACAGTGCACTGATTGAGGACTCAGATCCACACACACAGCAAACTTGGTAGAAGAAGCTGCTACCACTGGGCATCTGGGCATGTGCAGCAGCTCTGCTGTCCCAAAAATTGCATGATGTGGCGGCAGTTCTAGTAATAGTATTGTCTACCATGACCATTGTTGTCATCATTTGAGCCACTTGCCAAGAGGAGGGGGGTTTCCGTGCAACCGGACCCCCCCCCCCCCCCCTGCGTTTGCCTATGTCACCTTTTACATTGATTCATCATCCAGACATTACCCTCCACGATATCACCCCACTCTATCCGTTACATTAGCCATCTTGGGGCTTCCAGGCTGGCAGTCCAGGTGCTGTGTTGCGGAGTCAGGGCCTCTGGGGATCTGGGCGCGGCTGTGGCGGGGAGGCAGTTCTGTGACATCAAGCGCAGAGGAGGCTCCAGGGCTCAGAGAGTATGCGGCGCAGGGAGTGCTATGTGAGCCTTCTGCTGCGCCGCTTTCATACTCATCTATGCCGGTGGCCGCAGAAGCTTTTGTTCCACCTGCGCCATGGCTAGGGAGTGGGGATTATTGATGCTGGAGGGGACAGGTGGACTGGCAGTAGGACATAGGACGCTGCAGTAAAAGGATGTTTTTTCCCCCCTATCTACAGCACAGAGACTTGCTGCAGATGCAGTGGCATACCCTCCAGCTGCACCTTTTTGGCAGGTACAGTCCCTTTTTTTTATGGTCTATACCGATTTTTGACTCTCCAAGCTTCCATTGAAAGTATAGGAAAAAGGGCGTGGCCATGCGGCTGTACCCGTGTCCACGCCCCCTTTTCGAATTTGTATCAATTTTTATGTCTAAATTGTTGGAGGGTATGTTGCTGCAGATGCAGTGGGCCTATTTTGGGGTGTGGGGCTGGAGCTGCATCTCCATCAGTCCCATTGCTAATCCTCCTCTGTGAAAACACAGCAGGCAAAGGGCAGAGCCTCCAATTGGATGTAACCTGTGTGGGAGGGCGTTTCTCTCCCAATCAGCTGTGGACTGGGTGTGATAGACTTGCCACTAACCCAATGAGAGATGCGTTATACACACAGGCACAAAGTCACAGATCTGGGCTATTATATAGGAGATTCTGTTTTGGAAATATTAAGTTTGGGGTGGCGAGATGTCATCCAAGATGAAATGGCAGAAAGGCATTCAGTGACACGGCCCTATACAGATGGTGACAAATCAGGGGAGCATAGGTAGATTTGAGTATCTTCCGCATACAGATGGTACTGAAATTCAAAAGAGTTGATTAGTTTGCCAAGAGATGTGGTATAGATAGAGAAAAGCCGAGGACCTAATACTGAGCCTTGCGGTACTCCAACTGAAAGAGGTAGCGAAGAGGAGGTGGAATCAGAGAAACGAACACTGAAGGAGCGATTAGATAGGTAGGATGAGAACCAAGAAATACCAACAATACTTTTATCTGAGATCTGGATAATAGATTATAGTCAATTATATGTCAATATTATTGTCCCTTGTTGTGGACTGGATTCATGTATTCTCCATGCTATATATGCCTGTACCATTTGCTTACACTGTGATGTCATTTATTCTCAAACATATTTTACAAAAAAAAAAAACACCTTCACATGCTTGCCACACAAGTATAAATGGGTTAATCAAAACAAAAATTAAGTTAAACAAATGACATTCTTACTACCTTACATGTCCAATAACCCAAGGGGAGGGGGAAACGAGGGAGAACTAAACACTGGTGTAAATGCTGTACATGATGATGTTAAATAGGGAAATCCATCTGCGGGCAAAATATCATGCCACTAAGGGCCAATTGCTAAAATACTACTGGAGGTGTCCCCATGAGAGTAAGATACAGGTATGAACAAGGAGAAAGTACTCTCTTTGTTTGGGGCTCTCACCCTAACAGAAAGAGTACTTTTCTTTCTACTTGCTTATACCTTACATATCCTAAAAGCCAAGTATTAAGACAACTTTAATTATACTATAAACCTAACAAAGCTTGTTTGATACGTCAGTTATTTAAGAACACAGAGACAGAATGTTATTAATAAATGTAACTTTGTATAACAAAGGTCACAAATTCTATCCAATAAAAATGGTGATAACAAATGTGACACAAATATAAATGTAAAACTGTTTATTTAAAAAAAAGCAAAGAAAAAAAAAAAAGCCAGAAATAGAAACACTGCACTCACATTTTGTCATGTAATCAGTCCCCTGGGTCTATATATGAAGAAACATGGAACTTGACATTGAAAAAAACACAGGATCTGCATTGTAGCACTTTGTTTGCATATTCATTGTGAGACGCGTTTTGACTAAAACGTATTTCCGGACAAAAAAATACACTAAAAAGATGCCTGACGCTATCAGAGTCTCACGGGACCTAGCGTGCCAATAGGGGCTATTTGGCATGATTGCAGCAAATATGTATCTGTATATTGTGTTCTAAAAGTCAATGTACAAGAGTTCTCTAATACAGTATAAAGACCATCCACCAGTGGTTCCCAAACTTTTTTGAATCACGGCATCCTAGAGTATCAGAACTTTATTCATGACACCTCTAGGCCAAAAGTAAATTGTGTTTATGTCGTCCTTAGATTCAGTTGTGTGGTGAGGGACAATGGCCCTCATTCCGAGTTGTTCGCTCGGTAAATTTCATCGCATCGCAGCGATTTTCCGCTTAGTGCGCATGCGCAATGTCCGCACTGCGACTGCGCCAAGTAAATTTGCTATGAAGGTAGTATTTTTACTCACGGCTTTTTCTTCGCTCCGGCGATCGTAGTGTGATTGACAGGAAATGGGTGTTTCTGGGCGGAAACAGGCCGTTTTATGGGCGTGTGGGAAAAAACGCTACCGTTTCCGGAAAAAACGCGGGAGTGGCTGGAGAAACGGGGGAGTGTCTGGGCGAACGCTGGGTGTGTTTGTGACGTCAAACCAGGAACGACAAGCACTGAACTGATCGCAGATGTCGAGTAAGTCTGAAGCTACTCAGAAACTGCTAAGAAGTTTGTAATCGCAATATTGCGAATCTTTCGTTCGCAATTTTAAGAAGCTAAGATTCACTCCCAGTAGGCGGCGGCTTAGCGTGAGCAACTCTGCTAAAATCGCCTTGCGAGCGAACAACTCGGAATGACCTCCAAGATTTGCTTCTGTTTGTCCACATATTTTATGATTGACAGCCACCAGCACTGATTTTGCCTTTTACATTGACCATGAATAATTTGCATTGGTCCTTAAGCACCAATCGAAGGCACCCCTGCAAGTGTCTTGAAGCACCACAGGGTGCCACGGCACATAGTGTGGGAACCACTGCCATACACGATTGCAACAATGTAGTCATAACTCTATTCTAACATTTCAGTCTGTCTTATTTAAAAGCCAAGAATGATACTTTATTTCATGTGTTTCATTTTACATTAGGGTTGTGTAATCACTATTCACTTCTCTGACAATGTTGTTACTGATGACTGGAATAAAAACCATGGGCAATTGGGAAAGGTTTGTTCAATTGGTATCTGAATATTGTTTGAATACTGGGTCATTTTGCTGCAAAGGTGCCAGATGGAAATAATGTAGTTAGCATCAATATTTTAGCAGATTTATCTTGCGGTATCTCTCATCCGCCAGAGAAATGATTCATAGTGTAATTTTAAATACTCAACACTACTGTACGTACTCTGTACAGTAGCTTCAGTGATTGATGTACACAAACGTAGCCAGCTTCATGCTCCCTGTGGAAACAGTAACAGATATTTTTATTGATAACCTCAGCTTGTTACTGCCAATATGACCATGAACCTGCAACAAGATATATACATTTATTGAAAAGCTTTTATGGAATTTCAATACTATGCCAGTATAAGCATACATTGGAATATATATATATATATATATATATATATATTTCTCTAATGTCCTAGAGGATGCTGGGGACTCCGTAAGGACCATGGGGAATAGACTGGCTCCGCAGGAGATAGGGCACTTTAAGAAAGCTTTGGATTCTGGGTGTGCACTGGCTTCTCCCTCTATGTCCCTCCTCCACACCTCAGTTTTACACTGTGCCCAGAGCGAGATGGGTGCACTGCAAGGAGCTCCCCGGAGTTCTCTGCCTAGGAAGCATTTTCGTTTGGATTTTTTCTACATTTTTACAGGGAGCACTGCTGGCGACAGGCTCCCTGCATCGAGGGACTGAGGAGAGAGGGGCAGACCTACTTAAATGATAGGCTCTGCTTCCTCGGCTACTGGACACCATTAGCTCCAGAGGGGGTGAACACAGGTTCTTACTGGGCGTCCACCCCCAGAGCCGCGCCGCCGTTCTCCTCACAGAGCCAGAAGAAACTAAGTCAGAAGACGTCTCAGACGGCAGAAGCCTTCAGAGCTTCACTGAGGTAACGCACAGCACCGCAGCTGTGCGTCATTGCTCCCATACACCTCACTTACTCCGGTCACTGTAAGGGTGCAGGGCGCAGGGGGGGCGCCCTGGGCAGCAATATAACACCTCTCTTATGGCATAAGACAATATACATGTACAGGTGGGCACTGTACATGTATATAAAAGAGCCCCCGCCATTTTTTAATAACTTTGAGCGGGACTGAAGCCCGCCGCCGAGGGGGCGGGGCTTCTCCCTCAGCACTCACCAGCGCCATGTTCTCTCCACAGCACCGCTGAGAGGAAGCTCCCCGGACTCTCCCCTGCTTACACACGGTGAAGGGGTGTTTAAAAGAGAAGGGGGGGGAGGGCACATAATTGGCGGATAACATATTATACAGTGCGGCTGGGGAAAAACATTTTGTGTTGGTCTCCAGGGTCATTGCGCTGGGGGGGGTGCTGGCATACTCTCTCTCTGTCTCTCCAAAGGGCCTTAAAGGGGATTCTGTCTTCAGAAAAGAGTTTCCCTGTGTGTGTGTGAAGTGTGTCGGTACGCGTGTGTCGACATGTTTGACGAGGAAGGCTCGCTTAATGTGGAGGGGGAGTGCTTGAATGTCATATCGCCGTCGGCAGCGCCGACACAGGAATGGATGGATATGCTAAATGTCTTAAATGCAAATGTCAATCTATTGCATAAAAGGTTTGACAAGGCTGAAGCTAGGGATCAGTCAGGTAGCCAGACCATGCCTGTCCCTGTGGCGCCAGGACCTTCGGGGGCATCAGAAGCGCACGATATCCCAGATCGATGACACAGATACCGACACGGACACTGACTCTAGTGTCGACTATGAAGATGCAAAATTACAGCTGAAGGTGGCAAAAGGTATTCGGTACATGATAATTGCCATTAAAGAGGTTTTGCATATTACTGAGGAACCCCCAGTCCCTGACACGAGGGTACACATGTATAAAGGGAAACAGCCTGAGGTCACCTTTCCGTCCTCATTTGAGCTGAGCGAATTGTGCGAAAAAGCTTGGGAATCTCCAGATAGGAGACCACAAGTTCCCAAAAGGATTCTTATGGCGTATGTATATGAGAGATGCTCAAAGAGACATTTGTTTACTAAGCTCCAGAATAAACGCTATGTCTATTTCTGCTAGGCGGCTCTTGTGGACCCGACAGTGGACGGGAGACGCCGATTCAAAGCGGCATATGGAGTCCTTGCCTTACAAGGGGGAGGAGTTGTTTGGAGACGGCCTCTCGGACCATGTCTCTACTGCTACGGCTGGTAAGTCAAATTTCTTACCTTATGTCCCCCCGCAGCATACAAAAAAGGCACCTCATTATCAAATGCAGTCCTTTAGTTCCAATAAGAGCAAGAAGGTACGGGGATCGTCCTTTGTTGCCAGAGGAAAAGGCAAGGGAAAAAGGCTGCACACAGCTAGTTCCCAGGAGCATAAGTCCTCCCCTGCATCTGCAAAGTCCACCGCATGACGCTGGGGCTTCCCGGGGGGAGGCAGATCTAGTGGGGGCTCGTCTTCGGTTTTTCAGCCACGTCTGGGTTCGCTCGCAGGTGGATCCCTAGGCATTAGAGATTGTTTCTCAGGGATACAGGCTGGAATTCGAAGACTTGCCTCCTCGCCGGTTTTTCAAATCGGCTCTGCCGGCTTCCCCGTCAGAGAGGGAGCTAGTGTTAGCAGCAATCCAAAAATTGTATATTCAACAGGTGATTATCACAGTTTCTCATCTCCAGCAAGGAGAGGGATATTACTCAGCCCTGTTTGTGGTCCCGAAACCAGACGGTTTGGTCAGACCCATTTTAAATCTAAAATCCCTGAACCTGTACTTGAAGAGGTTCAAGTTCAAAATGGAATCACTCAGGGCGGTCATCGCCAGCCTGGAGGGGGGGGGGGGATTGGATGGTGTCCCTGGACATAAAGGATGCTTACCTTCATGTTCCGATATTCCCCCCTCACCAGGCGTTCCTGAGATTTGCAGTGCAGGACTGTCACTACCAATTTCAGACATTGCCGTTTGGGCTTTCCACGGCCCGGAGAATTTTCACCAAGGTAATGGCAGAAATGATGGTGCTCCTGCGCAGGCAGGGTGTCACATTTATCCCATACTTGGACGATCTCCTCATAAAGGCGAGATCTCGGGAGAAGTTGCTGGACAGCGTGTCTCTGTCCATGAAGACGTTGCAGTTACACGGCTGGATTCTCAATATACCGAAGTCCCAGCTAGTCCCTACAACACGTCTGACCTTTTTGGGTCTGATTCTGGACACAGACCAGAAAAAGGTTTTTCTTCCGATCGAAAAGGTTTAGGAGCTCATAGCCCTGGTCAGGAACCTATTAAAGCCAAAAGGAATTGCTTAGGAAAAAAAACGGTTCTGATTCAGTCAGACAATGTCACGGCAGTGGCTCATGTAAACCGCCAAGGTGGAACGCGAAGCAGAGTGGCCATGGCAGAAGCGACCAGGATTCTACGCTGGGCGGAAGGCCATGTAAGCGCACTATCAGCAGTGTTCATCCCGGGGGTGGACAACTGGGAGGCGGATTTCCTCAGCAGGCACGACCTGCATCCGGGAGAGTGGGGACTTCATCAAGAAGTCTTCGCACAGATCACGGGTCGGTGGGGGCTGCCTCAAATAGACATGATGGCGTCCCGTCTCAACAAAAAGCTAAAGCGATATTGCGCCAGTTCAAGGGACCCTCAGGCGGTAGCGGTAGGCGCTCTGGTGACACCTTGGGTGTTCAGATCGGTCTATGTGTTTCCTCCTCTTCCTCTCATACCCAAGGTGTTGAGAATAATAAGAATAAGCAGGGTCAGAACAATCCTCATTGTTCCAGATTGGCTACGGAGGACTTGGTATCCGGAGCTGAGTTGCTCACAGAAGATCCGTGGCCTCTTCCTCTAAGGCAGGACCTGCTGCAGCAGGGGCCCTGTCTGTTCCAAGACTTACCGTGGCTGCGTTTGACGGCATGGCGGTTGAACGCCGGATCCTAGTGGAAAAAGGGATTCCGGAGGAGGTCATTCCTACCCTGATCAAGGCTAGGAAAGATGTGACGTTGAAACATTATCACCGTATATGGCGAAAATATGTTTCTTGGTGTGAGGCCAGAGCTGCTCCTACGGAGGAGTTCCAGTTGGGCCGTCTGCTTCACTTCCTTCAAACGGGAGTGAATTTGGGCCTAAAATTAGGGTCCATAAAGGTTCAAATTTCGGCCTTATCCATTTTCTTTCAAAGAGAATTGGCTTCTCTTCCTGAAGTACAGACTTTTGTGAAGGGCGTGCTGCATATTCAGCCTCCCTTTGTACCTCCGGTGGCGCCTTGGGACCTAAACGTGGTATTAAGTTTCCTCAAGTCACCTTGGTTTGAACCACTCAAAACAGTGGAGTTGAAATACCTCACTTGGAAAGTGGTCATGTTGTTGGCCTTAGCTTCTGCAAGGCGGGTTTCGGAATTGGCGGCTTTATCATATAAAAGCCCATACCTGATTTTTCACGTGGATAGGGCAGAGTTGAGGACTCGTTCTCAATTTCTGCCCAAGGTGGTCTCATCTTTTCATATGAACCAACCTATTGTCGTGCCTGTGGCTACACGGGACTTGGAGGATTCCGAGTCCCTGGATGTGGTCCGGGCTTTGAAGATTTATGTGACCAGAACAGCTAGGATCAGGAAGACCGAAGCTTTGTTTGTTCTGTATGCGGCCAACAAGGTTGGCGCTCCTGCTTCAAAGCAGACTATTGCTCGCTGGATCTGTAACACGATTCAGCAGGCGCATTCTTCGGCAGGATTGCCATTGCCTAAATCGGTTAAGGCCCATTCCACTAGGAAGGTGGGCTCCTCTTGGGCGGCTGCCCGGGGGGTCTCGGCACAACAACTGTGCCGAGCTGCTACATGGTCGGGGTCAAACACCTTTGCAAAGTTCTATAAGTTTGATACCCTGGCTGAGGATGACCTCCTGTTTGCTCAATCGGTGCTGCAGAGTCATCCGCACTCTCCTGCCCGTTTGGGAGCTTTGGTATAATCCCCATGGTCCTTACGGAGTCCCCAGCATCCTCTAGGACGTTAGAGAAAATAAGATTTTACTTACCGGTAAATCTATTTCTCGTAGTCCGTAGAGGATGCTGGGCGCCCGTCCCAAGTGCAGACTTCTTCTGCAAGACTTGTATATAGTTATTGCTTACATAAGGGTTATGTTATAGTTGATCAGGTTTGAACCGAGGCTATGTTATTGTTCATACTGTTAACTGAGTAGTTTATCACAAGTTATACGGTGTGATTGGTGTGGCTGGTATGAATCTTGCCCTTAGATTTACAAAAATCCTTTCCTCGTACTGTTCATCTCCTCTGGGCACAGTTTCTCTAACTGAGGTCTGGAGGAGGGACATAGAGGGAGGAGCCAGTGCACACCCAGAATCCAAAGCTTTCTTAAAGTGCCCTATCTCCTGTGGAGCCCGTCTATTCCCCATGGTCCTTACGGAGTCCCCTACGGACCCTCTACGGACTACGAGAAATAGATTTACCGGTAAGTAAAATCTTATTTTATATATATATATATATATATATATATATATACATACATATATATACACACATACATACTTACATACAGTGGGGCAAAAAAGTATTTGGACAGCCACCGATTGTGCAAGTTGACACACTTAAAAAGAAGACAAAGGTCTGTAATTTCCATCATAGGTACACTTCAACTGTGAAAGACAGAATCTGACAAAAAATAAACAGGAAATCACATTGTATGATTTTTAAACAGTTTACTTGTATATTCTTGAGGAAAATAAATATTTGGACACCTACCAAGCAGCAAGATTTCTGGCTCTCACAGACCTGTTTCTTCTATAAGAAGCTCTTCTATGCTCCACTCGTTACCTGTATTAATGGCACCTGTTTGAACTGGTTATCTGTATAAAAGTCACCTGTCCACACTCTCAAACAGTCAGACTGCTACCGCTCCACCATGGCCAAGACCAGAGAGCTGTCTAAGGACACCAGGGACAAAATTGTAGAGCTGCACAAGGCTGGGATGAGCTACTCGACAATAAGCAAGCAGCTTGGTGAGAAGAGATCAACTGTTGTTGCAATTATTAAAAAATGGAAGAAATAAAAGATCACTGACAATCTCCCTCAACCTCGGGATCCATGCAAGATCTCCCCTCATGGGGTATCAATGATTTTGAGAATGGTGAGGAATCAGCCTAGAGCTACACGGGGGGACCTGGTCAATGACCTCAAGAGAGCTGGGACCACAGTCACAAAGGTTACCATTAGTAACACACTACGTCGTCATGGATTGAAATCCTGCAGCACCCGAAAGGTCCCCCTGCTTAAGCCAGCACATGTCCAGGCCCGTCTAAAGTTTGCCAGTGACCATCTGGATGATCCAGATGAGGATTGGGAGAATATAAGATGAGAGCAAAATCAAACTTTTTGATATAAACTCTACTCGCCGTGTTTGGAGGGAGAAGAATTTTTAATGGCGTCCCAAGAACACCATAAACCACTGTGAAGCATAGGGGTTGAAACATCATGCTTTGGGGCTGCTTTTCTGCAGAGGGGACAGGACGACTGATCCGTATTAAGGAGAGGATGAATGGGGCCATGTCTTGTGAGATTTTGGGCAAAAACTTCCTTCCCTCAGTAAGAGCATTGAAGATGGAACGTGGCTGGGTCTTCCAGCATGACAATGACCTCAAACACACCGGCCAGTCAACTAAGGAGTGGCTCCGTAAGAAGCATTTCAAGGTCCTGGAATGGCCTAGCCAGTCTCCAGTCCTCAACCCAATAGAAAATCTGTGGAGGGAGTTGAAAGTCTGTGTTGCCCGCGCAACAGCCCCAAAACATGACAGATCTAGAGAAGATCTGCATGGAAGAGTGGGCCAAAATACCTGGTACAGTGTGTGCAAACCGGGTCAAGAACTACAGAAAACGTTTGACCTCTGTAATTGCCAACCGAGGTTATATTACAAAGTATTGAGTTAAACTTTTTGATTGTCCAAATATTTATTTTCCACAAGAATATACAAATAAATTGTTTAAAAATCATACAATGTGATTTTGTAGGTTTTTTTTTTTCAGATTCTGTCTCACAGTTGAAGTGTACCTATGATGGAAATTACAGACCTCTCTCATCTTTTTAAGTGGGTCAACTTGCACAATCGGTGGTTGTCCAAATACTTTTTTGCCCGACTGTATAATATGCAATATATGTTTAAGTCCTTTGCCAGAAATTTGTGAATCAAATAGTTGTGGTACTGTGGCATCACAGCATCCACCTCTTTGAGATGCTTCATTTTGTTAGACAGCCAGCTTCCTCCTATTTGTCAGTTTAGCTTATCCACCATGCCAAATTAACAATGATATTAATTTATTATTACATGTGTGTGCAAGACATGGCTAGAGAGCAATTACGTGGCATAATTGGAATTGGGAAAAAGGCTGTACTTATGTCACTGCATACGGGAGTGTTTAGTAATACAGGGTGAGGCAAAAAAACCTCACAGATTTTAAAGGTTAACAAAAAGTCATGGTAAATGCTATTCAAAATGTTAGTACATAATGTAAAATGCATGGAGTACAGTTTATTTTCAATTGGTTTTGAATATGATGTCGTTCAGATGGTGGCCTTCATTTGTGATACACATCTGTAGTCTATTTCTGAAGTTTCGCATCACTCGGCTGGTCATTTCCGGCATTACCGCCGCAGTTTCCAAACGAAGCTCACTTTAATTTGTCTGGCTACGTTAACAAGCAGAATTTGTATTACTGGGCAGAAGACAATCCTCAGCCGCTTCAAAGTCAGCCAGCGGGGCCATCTGAAAGCTGAGGTCTACAAACATTGACCAAGAACCATTAATTACCTATATACCAAGAAATTACAGTATCATATTCAAAACCAATGTATTCAATGTACTGTTAGATTATGTACTAAAATTTTGAATAGCATTTACCATGCTTTTTTTTTAGTAACCTTCAAGTTTATTTTTTTTGCAAAAATTCTATGTAAATTGTCTGTTAATACACTGCATGCACTACGGGGACATAGCTATTTTCACATTAGTGCTACTAATGTTTTAATAACTTCACTTAATGTGTCACGCTTTTTTTTATTGCGGATCTCTGAAGTTTTTGATTTTAAGGAAAAACAAAGAAACCATGGTCCATGCCATGTGATACATACACATGATTGTAAAGGAACATTTTAAAATAAATAGTAGTTAGAAATAGATAGACATGGTGTATTGCTGCCTCACCTTAAAGCACACTATGCACATTTCTATTTCAGTATGTACTTTGTATTTAATTGCATAAAAATTCTGAATAGAGTTGTATTTTTCCCCATAATGTGAATAAGTAATGAAAACATCATACTGACAGCATATATACTTTATTAAGACATCAATATAAATATCTCATAACTGAAGTAGCAAATCTACATATACTATAGGGGTATAGTTTATTAGGTTGACAATGTCTAGTTTAACCCAAAAAGGTCGACTTGCACAAGGTCGACATGAGGTTTTTTAAGTTTTTGGTGTGTTAATGTTTAACTTCTAGCTCATGGATCCCCAGTTAGTGTACTGCAGGCCTGGCCAACCTGTGGCTCTCCAGATGTTGTGAAACTACACATCCCAGTATGTCCTGCCACAGTTTTAGTATTTCCTAATAGCAAAACTGTGGCAAAGCATGATGGGGCTTGTAGTTTTACAACAGCTGGAGAGCCACAGGTTGGCCAGGCCTGGTGTACTGCATCCCCTTGTATTCAGGCAAGGTGCTTCACTCTGCACAGATTACCATTCCCAATCGTAGTCCACGTGGATGGCAAAGTATGAAAAAGAAAAATTATGAAAAAAAAAACCCCTTGAAAACTCATGTCGACCATATGGACCATATGCGGTGTTGACCATTGTCCTGTTGACATTTTGACTACGTCGACCAATAGTGGTCGACTTATTGACTGTCGACCTAAAGACCGAATACCATACTTTAGTACTGCAGTTAGTATTTAAGAAACCAGGGGTGGCATATATTGTAAGGATTGCAAGGCACGATTACAACAAAGGGCACTGTGATGTAAAAAGTATGCATAAACATACTATAATGTGATGTATTTAAAAGGTTTACTGAATTATTAGGACCACAGTTCATATCTGTGTTGTCCAATTTAAATCTATAGGTGGGAATTCAGCTAGGTGCGAGTTTGATCCTGCAAGGCGAACTCACAACAAATTTGCATTGTAATCCAAACTCACATTTATTTTTCAGAGTAAATTCACTTGTGTTTGTCCACACCCCCCTAAGCAGGTGAAAAGGTGTGAAATTCTTCATTTTAAGGCAAAAATGGTGTGACTTGCTTCAGAAACCCTTGGAACCCCTTCCCAATGACTAATTAGACATTTGAAAGTTTTCATTTAGCTTAATAAATTACAGGTCAATTTTGTGGTAAAAAATTACCCCAAAATCAATGTTCTCGTTAGTGTATACACACCAAAATGAAAGTATTTATTCCAATTAGAAAGAATTACTTATTAGTGTGTATGTATATGTATGTATATATATATATATATATATATATATATATAATTGTTTTTTATTTTTTTTAAATAAAGTAGTCTCAAATTATCGCCAAGTCACCTTTTTTTCTATATATTATTATTTTTTGTTTTAATTCCTTCAGGCAAAGTGTGAGAGTTTAACTAGGTGAGTTTACCCTCTGCAAACTCGCACCTAATTGAATTCGCCCAATACTATCAATGTTTCACACATAACTTGTACATTTTTATTATTGAATATATTAAGTTTATATATCTTATTAAAAACTTTAATTATTTGAAAAATTTATAAATCATGTAAAAATTATTTGTTATATTTTAAAAAAGTCACATTATGTTAATCTTAAAATGATATGAATTATATTAATACTTACACTAGTATTTTTTCTTATGTTTCTTACAGTTATAGTACAACTTTTACTTCATAAAAATGTGAAATCCATTAAATTGATAGCCTGTGATTACCATTTACTGTCGTTTGTTGACTATAAATTACGCCTTTTAGTACAACATTAATTTAGCATACTTAATTTAATATAAACTACACCCACATGTGATATTGTCAATCTGCAATATTTAATAGTAGTGATTTTTAACAAGTTTTGATTGGTTTGAGGATATGTTGTTGAAGGAGTCGTTACAACATAAACATGTGCCTCTAGGTGACTTAAACATTACGCCTGTTTCTGAAATTCAGCTGAATTGCCACTCTGTCTGTCTCCATTGACCTCTGACATCTCATTGTATCAAGAGGCACATTGGGCTGTAAACTTCCTTCTACTTAATGTTTTATTGCTAAGGACAGAATGGCTGGTGTGAATTACACCTTTAGAGCCCTAATCCCACTGAGTTTGCTGCTTAATGTTTTATTGTATGGGACACACTGACTGATTCAAAAGGGTCTATAGTCCTTCGCACTGTTATAATTCCCATAAACAACACTGGGAGGTCATGCCAGAAATGCCTCTGTAATGGAAGAAGGGAAGGAAAGTAAAATGCTCTGTCCTATGCATACCCTCCAACTGTACTGTTTTAGCAGGTACAGTACCTTTTTTTAATGGTCTGTACTGATTTTTGGCTCTCCAAACTTCCATTGAAAGTATAGGAAAAGGCACTTTGCCCGTGACCACGCCCCCTTTTCGAATTTGTACCGATTTTTATGTGTAAATTGTTTGAGTGTATGCCTATGTCAAGTGCAACATAAAATGTTTTGGTCTGTGTAATGTATATACCACATCTTCATTGTTTTGTAGCTATCTTTCCTATATATGATTACCAAATTATACAATGGAGTAGCTGCCATGAAATTTGTGGGATTCAGCCAGTACTGTTTTTTAAGTCCCAAATATATGCAATTCCCTTGATCCGCCTCCAATAGTTATATACAGCTTAATGACCATAAGCCATCAATACCATCCAGCTGTCATCTTAACCCAATGCACCTTGCTTCTGCCTCACCAACTATGCCATCTGTGTCACCTGTCTGTCTGCTCTTCCCTTGTAGAATGTAAGCTGTTATGAGCAGGTCCCTCTTCCCTCATGTGCTTCTCCTTCTCTTACTTTTGTTATCATTTATTCCGCACTCTCTACAATGGCACATAACCTTTGGTTGTTGCTCTTGCACTGCTGCTTATTTCAGCGGTAGGATAGCTGATACAGCAATGTTTGTGAACCATGTACTTGTCCTGCATTGTTTTGTACTGTAAGTCACACTCTTTTTGTAACTGATTTGTTATGTACTTTGTACGGCGTTGCGGAACACTTGTGGCACCATATAAATAAAGGATAATAATAATAATAATAATAATAATATTCCAGGTATCTTAATTGTTACGGCTTAGTACCACTAATACAAGATGAGCAGGTGGCCGCGGGTGTTATAAACAAATAAGCCATAGACACCCTGGTGGTGGTATTGATTTGATATGACATACACTTGCCAAATATTCCCCAGTGTTACTCGTCAAATGCTGTAGAGTTACTGAGGACGTGTGCAATGTGTAAGATACACCCATCAATGGCAAAAGTATTCAATATTGACCATAAACCATCGATGATTTGAATTCATCGGTGGTCGATGGCCATCCCTATTTCCATGTTTCCATTAAATTAATGATGTATCTTCAATTTGTTCCATTTTGCATGTAATAATTAAAAAGAAAACTGAAAAAATTAAAATAATACACACATAATTATAGTTTTCTTGGTGCCTTTGGGGTTTAGGTAATAGTTTTGCGCACAAAACATGATCCTCTAGGCCAGGACCCCGGCAACCCATTGTAGAGCATGCGTCTCTCGATAAAATTAATTAGGTGATGTGCAACTGTGAAAGTGATTTATTTATGTTCACTGCTCATTCTCTTCTGCAGGCAGACTGGATATTAAACATTGGTGAGCAGGCATTGGATATCAACATAGTCTCCTTTAATCACACTGCATTCTCGATTTTTGTACTTGGCGAAAGACACTTCTTCTGTCTCAAAGAGAACGGACAGATCCGCTTCATGAAAAAGCTTGAGTACAGTCCAAGCTGCTTCCTTCCATATTGTTCAGGTTAGTTGAATTACGATACCCAATGTTTTCAGTTCCACGGGACTAGATGTACAAACTATATACGTTTTAATATGCTGTCTGCATACACTGTTCCTCTTGATAATTTACAGACACCTTTTTTGGCAGTAAAAGAAGTTAATATAAAAATGTAACATTTAATCAATATGTTGTGTTTAAAGCCGCTATCAGTCCATTGGGCCGGATGTGTGTCTGCATGCTTAATCATTTTTTGTCTTAAGTATAAAAAACACAGTATCTGCAATCTACTTAAATATTAATACAGGCTACCTACAGGTCTACGTGAGGGACATAAACATGAAATATAAATGAGTCTTACTTGCCCTCTGCTTCCCATCTCTAGGTCAAGGGAGCATATATGCTATTAATTCTGAAGATGTTATTGGTATAGCGCTAGTGAATATGTGGGCTCAGGTTATTTTCTATGCAATATGTTAGTCTAAAATGCTTGCTTGTTTTCACTGTCTTTTTAGAAGTATATTTTTTCTTCATATATATTATACTTAAAAAATTCATGCTGTTTTATTCAGTTGCCAAAGCTATTTCTTTTATATTGTTATGAAATCTATCTACCATCACTTCATTTTCTCTGCTTTCTTTGCCAAATCTGCCTTGGTGATGGGTGTGAGACACTGCACCACACTCTTCTCCTGTCAGCTTCTTTCAGTCAGACTCCCTGGAAGAAGAGGAGTGCAGCTCTCTGTGTAACCATGAAAGATAAGCAAGTGTTTGGTTTTTATTTCATCTCACTGAACGCCACCAAAAATAAAATAATAAATTTTGTGTGTAGTTCTCCTTTAACTCTGCTGGAGGGGGGGGGGGGGGGGGATTTAATTTATAGTGATGGATGTGATGTGCTCTTCCAGAATGGCAACCGATAGAGGTGAAAGGAGAAACCTGATCTGGGTGCAGCTGGGCATCATCTCTATTTATCATTATAATTCAGGTCACTCACAATAGTGAGTTGTTCCTATAGAGTAGAGTTAGGCAACCCTTGACACTAGTGCCACAAGTTGCCAGTTGGGGAGGCTTTGTGTAGCACCCATGGGATCAGTCCCTCCCCTACTGGTGCACCATGTTTCTCCTCCCCTTCCACTCTAATTTGGGGCATCAGACCTTCTGCAAACAAAAGAACCAAAGTGTACCCAGTGAAGCCTGTGCCTCTGATGAGTGATCTCTGCCACAAGTAATTGCTGCTTACAATAGCAATGCAAAATCAACCTAACCTATCCTGAACAAACTACATTCAAAAAAAGGAATAATAGTGATGGTACTAACCTTTTCAGTAATCATCTTTTACTTTTGTAAAGGATCACAGCTACAGAATATATGTAGCACATAAAAAGAAAACCATTGAATACACCTACTCTAGAGTATCCATTATTGTAAATTAGTACAAAAACTGTCTCTACTATTTTCTGCCATGTTTGCAAATTCCAAAGTACAACTTATCTACGTTACAGCGTTTACCCGTTCAACTATACAGTATCTAACCAGATAATGACTGAGACATTTTTGATAGCAGTTATTAATAATCTATTTTGTCATTATATGTGCTCGTTTATTTTTATTTTTTGAAAAAGGTAGAAATATTGTATACAATAAATAAATTGTGTTTTAGGTGTTAGCATGAGTTGTAACGTTTCTTATTAAGAGGTTCTATGACGATTTAGTTTTAACTGTTTAAATAAAACCCATGCTTCCCGAGTACCCCGAGTTTGATAAGATGTTGCCGAATTACGTGCCTCCAAAAGGAGAAGAGATGGCATTAAAATAAGTGGGTCTTTGCCCAATTTTGAATGTTGTATGGTAATCAAAACATTGGTACTCATTTGGTACAAACGATCTACAGTATGATTAAAGTCTCTATCTTTGAGATCATTGTCATTTACACATTAACTCTTAAATCTTATTTTCTATATTGCTTTGTATTTTTGGCATTCTACATTTTGTGACCAAATCCATTATTTCATCAACTTATCTTTTTGCTCCTGTACACAACACATGATTGATCTTTGGGTGCAATTGCATAAGCTAGGCTGTCTCATATGCAATAGCAACAAGAATAACAACAACTATATGCAGTGCATCCGGAAAGTATTCACAGCGCTTCACTTTTTCCACATTTTGTTAAGTTACAGCCTTATTCCAAAATGGAATAAATGTATTTTCTCTTACGTCCTAGAGGATACTGGGAATCCATTTAATACCATGGGGTATAGACTGATCCACTAGGAGCCATGGGCACTTTAAGAATTTTATAGTGTGTGCTGGCTCCTCCCTCTTTGCCCCTCCTACCAGACTCAGTTTCGAAAATGTGCCCGGAGGAGCCGGTCACGCTTATGGAAGCTCCTGAAGAGTTTTCTGCATTTATTTTTCTCTTTGTTATTTTCAGGCAGGACTAGGACATAGGAGGGGGGGGGGGGGCTTGCGGCCCAACCTCTTGAAGAGTTCATTGTCCAGTTCCCCGTTGACAGGACACTAGCTCCTGAGGTTACGGTCTCGTATGGCTACTAAACGGGGCTGACTGCGTCTCCAGACTCAGTACACAGTGCAGACGCACCGCTTCTGAAGGGGCGAACTGAGTCTCAGTACACTGTACACAGTACCCACACTGGCAAACACAGACTTAACATGGATTTGACTCCATTTTAAGCACTAAATTACCTCAGCCAGTATAAAAAAGGCAGGAAGCCTGTGCGCCATGGAGGGGCCGGGGCTTCACTATGAATGGATACAGCAGCTCACCAGCGCCATTTTTCCTCTGCAGTGTACACAGACACTGCCTGACAGGGACGCGCAGCTCCTCCGGAGTGACTCCAGATTACTTCAGCGGTACCAGGGGGTCATAGCAGGGGGGAGCGATTATTAGTGTACTGAGTCCCCAATCTGGGTACTCAGTCTGCGACCCGGCTAAGCTTGGCATTAGCGATAAGGGTGCGGTGTGCTGGCTCCATACTATCTCTGTGTCTCCCTGGAAGGCCTATTTGTGGGTTAATTGTGCTTTTAACCTTTTCCTGTGTGTGTGTGCTGTCACATTTACAATATGTCAGGCAAAGAGTGTGTTTCATGTACGGCAGAGTGTTCCTCTTCCCCAGGGGGAGGCTCACTACTGTGTACTCAGTGTAGTGCACCTTCCCAGGCTAGGGGGGCCAAACCAGCGTGGCTGGATTCCATTAAAGGAATTATTTCTAATATTTCTACGAAATTATCCCGCAAAGAGAAAGAGACGCAATACTTAAGACAGTGGATGAGTTTATGAACATGGACTTAGTCCCCAAACCAGTGTCTCAGACCCCTACCATTTGTCCTCAAATGTGTACTCTGGACCATATCCTGCAGTCTGACTCTGGTGATGGAGGGTCACACATGGAGGAGGGGGAGCTGGACTCAGAGGGTTGGGATGCTGCTCTGTCATAGGGAATAGAAGCTCTTATAGAAGCTATCGGAGATGTTCTGTAAATTCCTGATAAGGTGACAGAGGAATGTGCGGAATCTTATTTTAATGTAAAAAAGAAATTCTCAGTCACTTTTCCTGTGTCAAAGGAGCTGAATACCATGTTTGAAGAACCGTGGGTTAATCCTGATAGGAAATTTCAAATCCCTAAGAGGATACTCTCATCCTTTCCTTTTCCTCTTGAGGATAGGAAAATGGGAAAATCCACCGATAGTGGACGCATTAGTATCCAGGCTATCACGGAAAATAGTATTGCCTGTCCCTGGTGCAGCCTCCCTGAAAGACACGGTTGATTGTAGAATTGAGGCCACACTCAAATCTTTGTACACAGCTGCGGGGGTGGCCTAGAGACCCACTATAGTGTGTGCGCGGATCACTAAATCCATTGCTAAATGGTCAGGTAACCTAATTGAGGGGTTAGATTCCTTATCTAGGGGGGAGTTTGTTTTACTCCTGCAACATATACAGGACTCTGCAAACTTTATGGTGGAAGCCATAAAAGAAATAGGCTTACTTAATGCACGCTATGGCAGGGTCAGCATGCAGGGGCTTATGGCTACGCCAGTGGACTGCTTACGCGGACTCCATGAAAGACTCCACGAAAGGCGTGGAAGGCCTACCATTTACAGAGAGGCCTTATTCAGAGATGAACTGGATAAATGGATCTCCAAAGCTACTGCGGGTAAGTCCACATCTTCCTTCCGCAGCTCCCCAAGCCAGCTTCCTCAGCTTCCAATTTGCAGTCCTCAACGCAAACCAGCAACTGCAGGTTCTCCGGAACAGAGCTCAAGCTCTGCTTCTTCAAAGCCTTCAGCTGGACCGCGATGCCTGGAAGACTGGCAGGTGGGAGCCCAGCTAAAATTCTTCAGTCACATCTAGACAAGTACGTGCCACGATCCCTGGGTCATATATCTTATTTCCCAAGGCTACAGGCTGGAGTTCCAAGAGCACCCACCTCACAGAGTCTTCAAATCAGGCTTACCAGTTTCACAAGAGGCAAGTATAACTTTACCATTCAAAAACTGGTACAGACTCAGGTCATTGTTCCAGTTCCACCTCATCTGCAAAACAAGGGGTACTATTCCAACTTGTTTGTAGTACCGAAACCGGACGGTTCGGTAAGACCGATTCTGAACCTCAAGTCGTTGAACCCGTACTTACGAGTGTTCAATTTCAAGATGGAGTCTCTGAGAGCGGTGGTCTCAGGTCTGGAGGAGAGGGAATTCCTAGTGTCTCTGGATATCAAGGATGCATACCGCCACATTCCGTTCTGGCCGCCTCATCAGGCTTTTCTACGGTTTGCACTGCAGGACTGTCACTACCAGTTCCAGGCCCTGCCATTTGGTCTCTCCACGGCACCGAGACTGTTCACCAAGGTGATGGCAGAGATGATGTTTCTCCTCCGCAAACAGGGAGTGAACATAATTCCTTACCTGGACGATCTTCTGATAAAGGCGCTGTCCAGGGAGAGGTTGTTGGACAGCATTGCCCTCTCAACCAGACTACTCCAGGATCACGGGTGGATTCTGAAACTTCAGAAATCTCAGCCAACACGGAGGCTTCCATTCCTGGGAATGATACTGGACACAGAGTCGCAGAAAGTGTCCCTTCCATTGGAAAAGGCATTTGTGATCCAGTCAATGGTTCGGGATGTCCTGAAACTAACCCGGATATCGGTGCATCTATGCATTCACCTTCTGGGGAAAATGGTCGCCTCTTACGAGGCACTTCAGTATGGGAGGTTTCACGCAAGACCCTTCCAGCACGATCTGTTGGACAAATGGTCCGGTTCGCATCTTTACATGCACCAGAGGATCCCTCTGTCGCCAATAGCGAGGATTTCTCTTCTTTGGTGGCTTCAGACTTCTCACCTAATCGAAGGTCGACGGTTCAGGATTCAGAATTGGATTCTGCTAACCACAGACGCAAGCCTCAGAGGTTGGGGAGCAGTCACCCAGGGGGTGCAGTTTCCAGGAAGACGGTCAAGTCAGGAAGTCGTCCTTCCAATCAAAATTCTGGAACTCAGGGCGATATACAATGCCCTTATACAGGCCTCATATCTTCTTCAAGATCAGGCCATTCAGGTCCAGTCGGACAGTGTGACGGCGGTAATGTACATAAACCGACAGGGCAGAACGAAAAGCAGGGCAACAGTGTCAGAGGTTACAAGAATCCTCCTCTGGGCAGAGAAACACGCTGTGGCATTGTCAGCAGTCTTCATTCTGGGAGTAGACAACTGGAAAGCAGATTTCCTCAGCAGACACTACCTGCACCCGGTGGGGGGGGGGGGCCTTCACCCGGAGGTGTTTAGGTGCTTGACACGGTGGGGATATCCACAAATCGACATGATGGCCTCTCGTCTCAACAAGAAGCTCAAGCGGTATTGTTCCAGGTCGAGAGACCCACAGGCAGTGGTGGTAGACGCTCTGACGACTCCATAGGTCTAACAGATGGTGTACGTGTTTCCTCCACTTCCTTTGAGCCCAAGGATTCTCAAAAGAATAAAAAGGGAAAAGGTTCAAGCAATACTCATTGCTCCGGACTAACCAAGAAGGGCCTGGTACGCGGATCTTCTAGAGATGCTGATCGAAGATCCATGGCCTCTATCTTTTCGAGAGGATCTTATACAACAGGGCCCGTTTGTCTATCAAGACTTACCGCGGATATGTTTAACGGCGTTAAAGTTGAACGACTGATTCTAGCCAGGAGAGGGATCCCTAACAAGGTCATTCTGACTATGATCCAGGCCATTAAGGGGGTAACGTCTAAACATTACCACCCTATTTGGAAGAAATACGTCTCTTGGTGTGAGAGCAGAACATTTTCTGCAGTGGCATTTCATCTGGGACGTTTTTGGCTTTTTCTGCAGTCAGGTGTGGATGTGGGCCTACGTCTGGGCTCCATAAAAGTCCAGATTTCGGCCTTGTCCCTTTTCTTTCAGAAAAAATTGGCTTCTCTCCCTGAGGTCCAGATGTTCTTGAAAGGTGCACATCCAGCCACCCTTTGTGCCTCCCACGGCACTTTGGGATCTCAATTTGGTGCTGCAGTTCCTCCAATCGGACTTCTTTGAGCCGTTATAGGAGGTTGATGTAAAATATCTTTTGTGGAAGACCATCACACTGTTGGCCTTGGCTTCAGCAAGATGTGTGTCAGAGCTGGGGGCGTTGTCTCACAAGAGCCCCTATTTAATTTTCCACGAAGACATAGCTGAACTCAAGACACTCTTCAGCAATTTCTTCCTAAGGTGGTGTCTGCGTTTCACAGCAACCAACCTATTGTGGTTCCGGTTGTTACTGTCACCTCTGCTACTTCAAAGTCTTTGGATGTTGTGAGGGCTTTGAAGTTGTATGAAAAGCGAACAGCTCGTCACAGAAAATCCGACTCGCTGTTTATTCTTTATGATCCCAATAAAATTGGGTGTCCTGCTTCGAAGCAGTCCATTGCACGCTGGATCAGGTTCACTATCCAGCATGCTTATTCCACAGCAGTATTGCCGGTTCCTAACTCTGTACAGGCCAACTCTACTAGGTCGGTGGGTTCTTTTTGGGCGGCTGCCCGGGGTGTCTCGGCTTTACAGCTCTGCTGAGCAGCTACTTGGTCAGGTTCAAACACGTTTTCTAAGTTCTACAAGTTCGATACGTTGGCCTCTGAGGACCTTCAGTTTGATTAGTCAGTTCTGCAGGAACCTCAGCACTCTCACACCCGGTTTGGAAGCTTTGGTACTTCCCCATGGTACTAAATGGATTCCCAGTATACTCTAGGATAGGGGTGGGCAACATGCGGCCCGCGGGCCGGATGCGGCCCGCGGACCGATCGTGCCTGGCCCGCTGTGCCCCACCAGAGTGCAATGACAAGCGGCCCGACAGGCCGCTTGTCATTGCACTGCTCTCAGACGCGGCGCCGCTGAGGAAATCCCGGTCATGTCACAGGGTCAGCTGACCGGGATTTCCTCTGTTACCATGCGCGCGCTGGGCGGCACGGGGGGCGGGCACTGCAGTGAGCAGGAGCGGCGGCTGAGTGAGGAGAAGAAGCGGTGGCCAGCGAGCGGGAGCAGGAGAGGCCACATCAGCAGTGACTCCAGGCGGCAGCAGCAGCAGCGCGGATCATCGGACAGTGGGGATCATCTGCCACTGTGACAAACAGGTAAACCCCCTGTCCAGCCAGCCCCTGGATCAGCGCTTCAGCTGCCATATAGGTTAGGGGTGGGGAGGCCGCGGAGTTAAAAACTGCAATATGGGTTTACGGGAGGGGGGGGGGAAGGGAGGTAAGGGACTGTCTGCCTTAATGTGTAAAAAGGGGACGCTGTCTGCCCTAATATGTAAAAAAGTGGGACGCTGTCTGCCGTAATGTGTAAAAGGGGGGACGATGTCTGCCGTAATGTGTAAAAACGGGGGCACTGTCTGCCGTAATGTGTAAAAAGGGGGGCGATGTCTGCCGTAATGTGTAAAAAGGGGGACGATGTCTGCCGTAATGTGTAAAAAGGGGACGCTGTCTGCCGTAATATGTAAAAAGGGGATGATGTCTGCCGTAATGTGTAAAAACGGGGGTGCTGTCTGCTGTAATGTGTAAAAAGGGGGACGATGTCTGCCGTAATGTGTAAAAACGGGGGCGCTGTCTGCCGTAATGTGTAAAAAGGGGACGCTGTCTGCCGTAATGTGTAAAAAGGGGACGCTGTCTGCCGTAATGTGTAAAAAGGGGACGCTGTCTCTTGTAATGTGTAAAAAGGGATGCTGTCTGCCTTAATGTGTAAAAAGGGGGACGCTATCTGCCATAATGTGTAAAAAGAGCACGCTGTCTGCCGTAATGTGTAAAAAGGGGACGATGTCTGCCGTAATGTGTAAAAACGGGGGCGCTGTCTGCTGTAATGTGTAAAAAGGGGACGCTGTCTGCTGTAATGTGTAAAAAGGGATGCTGTCTGCTGTAATGTGTAAAAAGGGGGACGCTATCTGCCGTAATGTGTAAAAAAAAAGGTCATGCTGTCTGCCGTAATGTGTAAAAAGGGGACTCTTTTTGAGTATTTTGTGTGTGCCCTCGAATATTCGCTGGAAGTGTTAAGCGGCCCCCCAGCTGAAATAATTTCCCACCCCTGCTCTAGGATGTAAGAGAAAATAGAATTTTAATTACCTACCGGTAAATCCTTTTCTCATAGTCCGTAGAGGATACTGGGCGCCCGCCCGGTGCTTCGTACTTCTTGCATTGTTACTTGGTTAAACAAGAAAAAAACCTAGGCGCTAATTTTATGAAAGATATCGATATATTTATAGATGTATATATGTATATACACATCTAAATTATTCACATCTCTGTTCCTCCCGTTCGCTGCTGTAAACAAACTTCTGTGTGTTTGTGAGTTTAGTATAAAAAGGAAAAATACAACTGCGCCCGGGATTGGCAGAAGATTGAATATACCCTAATTGAACAATTGATTAAATATGGATATAAATGCAAATACAAGCCACTGAGTGTCAATAAACAAGTACACTAATCAATGTTGCACATAAATGTTTATATATAAATAACAAATAAAAATTACTGTTAAAAATTAACTGTGCACAGTATACATTTTATAATGAAAAAAAAAATTAAAAAGAAAATAATGTAGCATAAAAATGTGTCCAAGTATGAACACAAACACTGTATCATATGCGGTATCTCAAACTGTCTCAGCTAAATAGACATCTCCATTAGGAGACACTGTTGCGCAATGAGTATGATGAGTAGCTATATAAATAACCAGTCTCTAGAATCCACATAGATATATGTTATTAGCTTTCAAAAAGTCCCTCTGGTATTCAGGTCCATGACAAATATGCTTTTTGTGTATTAGATAGCAGTTCGTACAGTTATATGAAGAGGACTGTAAAGTGCTTGTTTATAGAGCAGGTACGTGTGGCGTCCCACCATGCTATTACCTGGTCCAGTTGTGAGAAAAAAACGGAATCAGGCTGTGCTCACCTCATACGACTGCTGGATTGTTTGTCAGTAAAGAGGACCACTGACCCTTAGTTGGAAGTTGGCCAAACGTGTAGGTAGCTGGCGCCAGACTGCGCTGGCTGAGGTGATCCCCTCGTAGTGCTCTCACCGGAAACTCGTCCTGCAGCGAGGGGGAGCCGAGCCGGGGCTGTGTCACCTCATATATGGCTTGTTGGGTCAGTTCCAATGTAGTGACCGGTATGCGGTAGCAGGGGCCGGCCGGCCTCGTCTCATAAGCACCGGGCGGCGCTAACGAAGTTGTTCAGACCTCTGGGTAACCTCACCAGAGGTGTTGCATATAGCAGGTATTCCAGGTGGAAACAATAGGGAGGAGTCCTAATGCGTTTCGTCACGCCCACGTGACTTTCTCAAAGGTATGACTCCTATAGCCAAGATCAGAGTTATATACCTCTTCCATGGAGCACCTGTGTTGTATTTTAATCACAGTGCAAAGCTGTCATAAGCCTTAGACCTGATTAGGCACATTCACATAGGGTCTTTAACGCATACCCGCAATGATATATTTAATAAAAAAAGAACTATAAAAACAATAATAAAACTTCATTAGGCTGCATATTATTTTCCAATTTAAATCGGAAAAGAAATGACACTCAGTGGCTTGAATTCACAGTATTAATAATAACATCTAATAAAATAATATAACAATACCGATAACACATAAGGGGATATATGACAATTGTACACAGAGAGAGGAATATATGTATATATTTTTATAAACATTTATACGAGATTTATTAACTCATAGATACCAAGATAAAGTATATAGACGTTAGGTTCCTGGTGCTCAGAACAAGGGAGATGTTCATGAAGTGAGTCCAGAGCACCAGGACGTAACGCTGGGAAAGGGGAATGGAAAGGGAATAGCCCCTGGCGCCCTAACTCTGTTGTCTCACCCGTGCTGTCAGAAATCCCTTGCGAGACTATGGTTTCTTGAGCCCTTGGCAGCCGCGTTTGAAGGGCGGATTATGTCTGCCCAACTCCGATGCCCCCCGGTCTTAGTGAGAGACAAAGGGAAATCCGAGACAGGATGATAACAAGAGGCCCTCTAACTAAGCAAACAGGCCAGGGGCTACAAGCTAACTAAAAACCTAAAGTATGTGCGGAGAAACCGCCAAAGGAAAATAACAACAAAGGAAATGCTGATCACACGCCGACACAATACCTTTGTGTACCGGCGGTGACAGCATAAGCAGAACCCTCTGCAAAACACCAGGGACAGAAACAATAATGAAATACAGCGGCCTAGGCCAACGGACGCGGGAGAGCCGCTACTCACGGAACCGGTACGAATACTGGCAAACGGACAGGAACCCTCAATGATGCCGACACACACTCTCAGAACTGGAGGACAGGCAGAATCCCAAACGACAGACCGGTGGACACCAGGAAACCAGGAACTTGACCAGGGATAGGCAAAGCCACTGGACCTCAGGGCAGGAACGCCTCACAGCAGGACACGGGAACAGACACAGGAATCGACACAGGGACTGACACAGGAATCAACACAGGAAGCAGCTAGTCAGACACTGCTATACAGGAGCTCAGGGACTGGCAGGAACCAGGTCAGACTTCAAGCAGACTGAAAACCAAGAAATATCACCAGCATCTGTGAATTGCAAACAGCCAGCATATAACAGAGAGGCCTAATTAATAATCCCATGCAGCTGCCCTGTTGCATGACTCTAAACTGACAAGATGCAATTAGCAGCCAGGTGAGGCTGAACACATGGGAACAAGCTGCAATTACACAGACTCACCAGCGGCAGCAGACAAGAGTATTCTAAAACAGAGCAACGGGAAATCCTGGCATGCAAGACAACTTTATAAACATAAAATAGTAATGAACCACTACCTGTGGTTCATAACAATAGATAACCCTAAAAATAAATTAAACTCTTATACTCAAACATAAATTGATGTTAAATGTAAGTATATCATAAAAAATTATTATTATAGATGTAATATTTCATATATGAACATAGTTCAGAATTAGCTATGACATTTATTTACTTCTATGCTTGGGCATATGCAAATTGGTTACTATAGTGTTGATAAAATTAATAAACACAGAGATTGTTAAGACAGATTACCTATATATATTTTACTATAATTATATCATTTATTCAATTTATAAAAAAGTAAGAGAAAAAAAAGAGAGGAATATTGAGGAGATATATATGAGACATATGCAAGAGGGAGGGAGAGGGGTAAAGGGGGGGTGGGGGGGGGAGGGGGTGATGGTCTTAGGTTGAGAACTATGAGTGAAAAGGATATAAAAAAATTAAAGATCTATATCAATATGTTCGTTGAGTCCCTCGGGAACGAGGGTCCCTAACCTATGTATCCCAATAGTTTTCTCTCACACAGAGTTTTCTATACCTATCCCCTCCCCTCAATGTTGGACTTATAGTTTCAATACCCAACAGTTTCAGATCACGTGGATTCCTACAGTGGAATTCTGAGAAATGTTTGGATAACCCATGTGTGAGGATACCCTTAAGAATATTACGTCTATGCTCAAGGAAGCGTGTTTTTAGTGGTCTAGTAGTTCTGCCCACGTACTTCATATTACAATCGCATATTAGCACATATATAACATATGTGCTATTGCAATTGATGAAGGACTGTATTTCAAAAATCTCACCATTTGGGGTATTAGTCACCTAAAATCGTCGTGTGTTATTTAAAATAAAAGAGCAAGTTATACAGATGTTATGGCCGCATTTAAAACACCCTTTAGGTTTCTCTGGAAGCCACTGTAAGGGACCATTGCTTGTTACATGATCAATTTGTCTCTTATCAACGAAAAAACTAGGAGCTAAGCTCTGTTGTAAACTAGAGGATTTCTTGAAAATAACTGAAGGAATCTCCTTGATGCACTTCTTTAGGAGAGGATCAGCATGGAGAATAGAGAAATTATTTGTTATAATCTTCTTAATCTTGGTGGATGCAGTGTTGTATTTAGTGATAAGAGACAAATTGATCATGTAACAAGCAATGGTCCCTTACAGTGGCTTCCAGAGAAACCTAATGGGGGTTTTAAATGCGGCCATAACATCTGTATAACTTGCTCTTTTATTTTAAATAACACACGACGATTTGAGGCGACTAATATCCCAAATGGTGAGATTTTTGAAATACAGTCCTTCATCAATTGCAATAGCACATATGTTATATATGTGCTAACATGCTATTGTAATATGAAGTACGTGGGCAGAACTACTAGACCACTAAAAACACGCTTCCTTGAGCATAGACGTAATATTCTTAAGGGTATCCTCACACATGGGTTATCCAAACATTTATCGGAATTCCACTGTAGGAATCCATGTGATCTGAAACTGTTGGTTATTGAAACTATAAGTCCAACATTGAGGGGAGGGGATAGGTATAGAAAACTCTGTGTGAGAAAAAACTATTGGATACATAGGTTAGGGACCCTCGTTCCCGAGGGACTCAACGAACATATTGATATAGAGCTTTAATTTTTTAATATCCTTTTCACTCATAGTTCTCAACCTAAGACCATCACCCCTTCCCCTCCCTTTCCCCCCTCCCCCCCCCCCTCTTGTATATGTCTCATATATATCTCCTCAATATTCCTCTCTTTTTTTTCTCTTACTTTTTTATAAATTGAATAAATGATATAATTATAGTAAAATATATATAGGTAATCTGTCTTAACAATCTCTGTGTTTATTAATTTTATCAACACTATAGTAACCAATTTGCATATGCCCAAGCATAGAAGTAAATAAATGTCATAGTTAATTCTGAACTATGTTCATATATGAAATATTACATTTATAATAATAATTTTTTATGATATACTTACATTTAACATCAATTTATGTTTGAGTATAAGAGTTTAATTTATTTTTAGGGTTATCTATATACTTTATCTTGGTATCTATGAGTTAATAAATCTCGTATAAATGTATATAAAAATATATACATATATTCCTCTCTCTGTACAATTGTCATATATCCCCTTATGTATTATCGGTATTGTTATATTATTTTATTAGATGTTATTATTAATACTGTGAATTCAAGCCACTGAGTGTCATTTTTTTTCCGATTTAAATTGGAAAATAATATGCAGCCTAATGAAGTTTTATTATTGTTCTTTATAGTTCTTTTTTTATTAAATATATCATTGCGGGTATCCGTTAAAGACCCTATGTGAATGTGCCTAATCAGGTCTAAGGCTTATGACAGCTTTGCACTGTGATTAAAATACAACACAGGTGCTCCATGGAAGAGGTATATAACTCTGATCTTGGCTATAGGAGTCATACCTTTGAGAAAGTCACGTGGGCGTGACGAAACGCGTTAGGACTCCTCCCTATTGTTTCCACCTGGAATACCTGCTATATGCAACACCTCTGGTGAGGTTACCCAGAGGTCTGAACAACTTCGTTAGCGCCGCCCGGTGCTTATGAGATGCGGCCGGCCGGCCCCTGCTACCGCATACCGGTCACTACATTGGAACTGACCCAACAAGCCATATATGAGGTGACACAGCCCCGGCTCGGCTCCCCCTCGCTGCAGGACGAGTTTCCGGTGAGAGTACTACGAGGGGATCACCTCAGCCAGCGCAGTCTGGCGCCAGCTACCTACACGTTTGGCCAACTTCCAACTAAGGGTCAGTGGTCCTCTTTACTGACAAACAATCCAGCAGTCGTATGAGGTGAGCACAGCCTGATTCCGTTTTTTTCTCACAACTGGACCAGGTAATAGCATGGTGGGACGCCACACGTACCTGCTCTATAAACAAGCACTTTACAGTCCTCTTCATATAACTGTACGAACTGCTATCTAATACACAAAAAGCATATTTGTCACGGACCTGAATACCAGAGGGACTTTTTGAAAGCTAATAACATATATCTATGTGAATTCTAGAGACTGGTTATTTATATAGCTATTCATCATACTCATTGCGCAACAGTGTATCCTAATGGAGATGTCTATTTAGCTGAGACAGTTTGAGATACCGCATATGATACAGTGTTTGTGTTCATACTTGGACACATTTTTATGCTACATTATTTTCTTTTTAATATTTTTTTTTTCATTATAAAATGTATACTGTGCACAGTTAATTTTTAACAGTAATTTTTATTTGTTATTTATATATAAACATTTATGTGCAACATTGATTAGTGTGCTTGTTTATTGACACTCAGTGGCTTGTATTTGCATTTATATCCATATTTAATCAGTTACTTGGTTAAGTATTGTTGTTCGGTTCAGCTCTTGCTGTTCCTGGTTTCAAGTTTGGTTAGCATGGCTTGCCTCTTGTTTCATGTGTAGTGTTCGGAATCTCACCACTGTCCTTTTATATCCTTCTCTCAAAGTATGTCTGTCTCCACAGGCACAGTTTCCTAGACTGAGTCTGGTAGGGGGGGCATAGAGGGAGGAGCCAGCACACACTATCAAATTCTTAAAGTGCCCATGGCTCCTAGTGGACCCATCTGCACCCCATGGTACTGAATGGATTCCCAGTATCCTGTACGGACTACGAGAAAAGTATTTACCGGTAGGTAATTAAAATCTTTTTTTTTCCCCTCCAAATTCTACACACAATACCCATAATGACAATGTGAAAAAAGTTTTTTTTTTTAGATTTTTGGAAATTTAATAAAAATAAAAAACCTAAGAAATCACATTTTCACAGCCTTTGCCATGAAGCTCAAAATTGAGCTCAGGTGCATCCTGTTTCCGCTGATCATCCTTGAGATGTCCCTACAGCTTAATTAGAGTCCACCTGTGGTAAATTCAGTTGATTGGACATGATTTGGAAAGGAACACACCTGTCTATATAAGGTACCACACTTGACAGTGCATGTATGAGCACAAACCAAGAATGAAGTCAAAGGAATTGTCTGTAGACCTCCGAGACAGGATTGTCTCGAGGCACAAATATGGGGAAGGGTACAGAAAAATATCTGCTGCTTTGTAGGTCCCAATGAGCACAGTGGCCTCCATCATCCATAAATGGAAGAAGTTCGGAACCATCAGGACTTTTCCTAGAGCTAGCCGGCCGTCTAAACTGAGTGATCGGGGGAGAAGAGCCTTAACAGGAAGGTGACCAAAACCCGATGGTCACTCTGTCAGAGCTACTGCATTCCACTGTGGAGAGAGGAGAACCTTCCAGAAGGAAAACCATCTCTGCAGCAATCCACTAATCAGGCCTGTATGGTAGAGTAGCAGACGAAAGCCACTCCTTAGTAAAAAGCACATGGCAGCCCAGCTGGAGTTTGCCAAAATGCACCTGAAGGACTCTCAGACTATGAGAAACAAAATTCTGTGGTCTGATGAGAACTCTTTGGCATGAATGCCAGGCGTCATGTGTGGATGAACCAAGGCACCGCTCATCACCAGGTCAATACCATCTCTACAGTAAAGCATGGTGGTGGCAGCATCATGCTGTGGGGATGTTTTTCAGCGGCAGGAACTGGGAGACTTGTCAGGATAGAGGGAAAGATGAACACAGCAATGTACAGAGACATCCTGGATGAAAATCTGCTCCAGTGCGCTCTTGATCTCAGACTGGGGTGACTGTTCATCTTTCAGCAGGACAACGGCCCTAAGCACACAGCCAAAATATCAAAGAAGTGGCTTAAGGACAACTCTGTGAATGTCCTTGAGTTGCCCATACTTGAATCCGATTGACCATCTCTGGAGAGATCTGAAAATGGCTGTGCACCTGCGGTTCTCATGCAGTCTGATGGAGCTTGAGAGGTGCTGCAAAGAGGAATGGGCAAAATTGCCCAAAAATAGATGTGCCAAGCTTGTGGCATCATATTCAAAAAGACTTGAGGGTGTAATTGCTGCCAAAGGTGCATCAACAAAGTATTGAGCAAAGACTGTGAATACTTATGTACATATGATTTCTTAGTTTTTTATTTTTAATAAATGTGCAAAAATCTCACAAAAACTTTTTTCACGTTATCATCATGGGGTTTTGTGTGTGGATTTTTGAGGTGAAAAAATGTATTTATTCCATTTTGGAATCAGGCTGTAACATAACAAAATGTGGAAAAAGTGAAGCGATGTGAATACTTTCCGGATGCACTGTATACTACTTTTAGTTTAAAGACTACAAGTTCACTTTAAATCCTGTTAACCACCTTGCATACCATACCGTTAATTGAATACCAGTCATATTATAACAGACATTCAGCTATTACCTGTAAAGTAATGATACACATGGGGCCTGATTCAGATCCCGAGGCAACTTGAAAGCATGTTGCAAAGCACTGATGGCCAGACCCATAATGCACATGTGCAGTATGGGTCCTGTGTCGTTGGATGCACTGCAGTTGCAGATGTCAAGTGATTGGCAGTCTGCTTCCGTTTGGGGGTGGGGAGGCCTGATTTCCTGGCCTCCTGGTAGGAGCTGCAGTGACCTTTGGTGTTGCAGGTGATCTGATGCTGCATTACCCATTGTAATCTGTGCTCCTGGAGTCTCAGCAGATTTGCTCAGCCTGTGACTGCTCAGACTCACTTAGGGCTAAAACACACTACCCGGCTTTTGCCGGCCGGGAAAAAGCCGGACGGCTTTTTCCCGTGCCGGCATTGTAGTTAACAGTGTGAGGGGTAGGGTCCCTTCACACTGCACGGCCCCGGCCCGGCTGCCGGGTTGCAGCCGGGTCTCACCACTGGAAGGTCCGGCTGCCGGGCGGGCGCCGGGCCGTCTTTGTAGCCAGTAAACCGTGTGTGTGAAGGGGAGCTTTCACACACAACGTTTTTTTCTGAAGCCGTGTCTGATGCTGCGCATGCGCACAGCATCACACATGGCTCAAAGCCGTCCTGTGTGACAGACTCTATCGGTTTCTCCCGGATGGCAAAAAGCTGGACAAAGTTTGTCCGGCTTTTTGCCATCCGGGAAAAACCGGAGTGTGTGTTACAGCCCTTAGAGGGTGGACGGTCGCCTGATCTGTGACAGTGGTACCGATGTTTCAGCTGTTTTATGCCATCGGACGGCTATGAGGAAGCAGCAGTGAGTGTCCCTATGCTTCCCCTCATGTTAGCATATACTCGCAATTGCGAACGGCAAAAGATTGCAGCAGCTATCGCTTTAACAACCACATCTGAATCCAGCCCATAATGCGGACAGATTTGTCTTTAATTTTATTTGTGGCAGCAGCTTTTACAGAGATGAATGTCTATTTTTGCTGGAAAATGTGAATGTCTTTGGTATGGAATATCTTATTTAGCACTTTTTCTTTCAAACGTTTTTTTCTTGTCCTTCTACAGTAAGCGAAGGAACAATAAACTCTTTGGTTGGGAACCATAATAACATGTTGCTTGTGTACCAGGATGTGACATTGAAGTGGGCAGCGCAGCTTCCGTACATTCCTGTTGCAGTAAAAGTTGCCAATTTCCAGTAAGTATCTTTAAATAACCACATGCTTTCTATAACAACCTATCTTCACACGAGTATGGCTGTTGTGTGGGAGAGTTATTTGTTCTTGTGTATGTCCTTTTTTTATAGTATCTATTATAAATGTGTGAAAAACGGAGTGCAGTGCCTTGTCTTGTAAATATCACAGTGACCTAGTGCTTTTAGTAAGGAAGCAAGATAATAAGAGGTTTGCTAAGCGGTCTTATCAGATTTTATAAGAAAGAGCCTTTTTAACTTTTTATTTTATTTTATTGTTTAAGTTAAAGTTTATTGATGATATAAATTTCAATACAGTAGTGATGTGTGAAGTGAATAACAAAGCTGATGAGAAGTGGCCCACATATGGAGTTTTAATTAATTTAAAGGCAAGCGGAGGTGGGGGTTGACAAAGCAAAGGGGTGAACAGAGAAAAGGAAGTAAAGACATAAGGATGGGGAAAGGCAGTTCCACTTGGGTGCGGCCAAATGAAATATGTTAGCACGTAGGGGGGTATCTATTTAGATCCGATCTGTTTTCTGTGGGTGAAAACGGACGGATATCGCGATTAATGGCCAATGGTTATTATTGCTGTATCCAATTAAGGTCCGTATTCACCGGACAAAAATGGATCCGCAGTTGCGCGAAAACACATGGGATCAGGACTGAGTCACCGATCCCATGTGTTTTTGCGGCTCCGGCAGTTGCTTATCGCGGATTATGCTTCGGGAGATATATGGCAGGGGGTGGAGGGGTCGCAGCATCTGGGCTAATAGGGTAGCCCACGGTAATACAATTACCCCCCTTACACATCTAAGTGGGAGCTGTATTAAGCTTTGGACAGTGATAAAATGGAGAGTGGTAAAGTAATGAATTTAAATTATTGAATTATATATCTTCACAATATTTATTTAAACATTTGCCACAGCATTTTCATTTATCTTTGTTTACTAAATATTTTTCTGCTTATATACAGTATGTACTATATACAGTCATTTGGGTAAACACAACCTTTACTTCATTGGAAATCAATTGTCAATGTTCGTTAGAGAGTTTCCATGAAAAAGAATATATAGCGTAGTACATTCAGTAATACTATTGTTAGTATATCTGCATACCACAAGATTTCCAAAGCTTTTAACAATAATTTTGTAATATATATTCTGGTTATGTGCATGACACATTAATATGCCAGTCAGGAAAGTATTTTGATGGGAACAGGCGTTATTAGAACATTCTCCTGATTATTGATTGCATGGGGGTTGGTGGTGCAGAATAGAGAGATAGATGTCATGTTAGTATGTTACTACTACTGTATTCATTTTTTCTGGATCCAGGAAAACAGGTCAATGAAGGCGGAATTATTGGAGATATTCAATTAGGGACGTTTTTTCACCTAGGCCAAAAAAAAGGCACTTTTCGCTATTTTTTTAGGGCGAATTGGGATTCACCCTATTCAGTAGCAGTGCTGTTTTTATCGCATAGGTGAAAAATGTAGCAGGAGCGTAAAACGTGTTTTTACACCTGCGCCGGCGAAAACACAGACAGTTTTCTCTGATTTTGATGCATTTTTCGCCAGTGCCTTTTCGCTAAAAAGAGAGTGAAAAGGCATTGGCAAAAATTTCTTAAAAACGGCCTGCAATTAAATACTCAGGGTAGTCAATTCAGTAGCTCCGAAATTATCGGATCTAATTGAATTCCCCTCCTATGACGCATCCCTTGACAGCAGAGCTGGATTGCCACCTTATAGGTCCCTGGGCCTAAAGTTGGATCCCACCTCCAACTTTGAACTGTCCCAGGAACTACTGCAGCTAAGCATATTTCTCTGGCTGGGTCCACAGGTTATCCACAGGTTATCCACAGGATAACATTGGGATATGCCGGAGCGACAGCGGAAATGGCACCAAACGGTCACGAGCTTTCTGGCCTCCCAGGATGCATATAATCCCGCCCACTGACTCAGTCAAATAAGTTTTTTGTTTGGTGCGGCAGGAGCCGTACCATGGTCACAGGGGTGCTGGTAATAGCAGCCTGAAGCTTTTATTATTTTATAGTCTTACTATGTTTTTTTTTTTTCTGAGTGACTTTTCTTAACAGCGTCTTAAATGCATATTAGAAAGAGTCGCTCCAACAACTCTCCACCGGGTCCAAACAACGCTTACCTTTGCGGTATAGTGCTGTCTCGACGGGCGTCTGTGTCGGATGATTCTAGCAGGTCCAGCAGACATAACCAGGCTGTGGCCGGAGCATAGGGAGAAGGTAAGGCATCGGTTTCCTCTTACTAGGGGGTCCGGACACAGCTTCACTGTATTGGAGGAGACTACAAACAGTGGTTGATGCGCCGCCACTCTTAAGTGCAACAGCGCTATGCTTTAGGGATCATAGGCACCAGGGCTAGGTGAGGCCGCGATCCTTAGAGTTTAAGTCAACAGGCGGAGTTAGACGCTCTCCTGGCTGCCCCTCCCCCAAGTTCATGGCCAGTTTCCGTGCGTCTCCCATCCATGAACTAATGACCTCACTTCCGTTTCAGACGCTACCACGAGGATACTTGGTCGCAGCTTCGACGCTGCAATGGTGTACACTAGACTTTCCGCCTTGGCCCGGTCGTAGACAGGAGCGTCTGCATACACTTATCGTTCAATGAGCGTCTGTGTCCATTAAAGAGCGTCTGTGTCTCTCATCAGTCATCAAGAGCGGCAGTGTACACTAGTAGCGTCTGAATCCACTCAGCGTCTTTCGAGCGTATTGATAGATATGGAAGTGTGGTGAGTCTCCCTGTATCCCACTCTATGGAGAAATGGGTTATACAGTACTAAAAATTCTCTCTACTTGTTAGTATGAATTGTTAATTTTTGGTACATATTGCATATATGGCCTGTATATTACTGTTGTTTTCTGCATGATATGTTAGAAAAAACTGGTTAAAAATAGAAATACAATTGTCCCACTTACTTGTTATGATGGTAGTTGTATTCTCATATGACAATGTCTAATATTTTAACATGTGAATGACTGCTAGTATGTGTGCTGACTTATATATGTTGTCAGTTCTGTTCTGAACCTCAATTCAGGTGCACGTTGTGGTCATATTGATCTCACTTCTATATATTTATATATAGGTGATTTTCAGTCACAAATTGTGGAGGACAATTTATCAGGCACTCCTACATCCTTAACATGTTTATCTTGTAAAACAGGGTTAATTGGAATAGGCCAGTTGGTCACTTATGAGGGGTTATGTGCAAAGTGTTTTGCTTTTCAGCAAAGTAAAAAACAGGAATTGGTTCAACAACCAGCAGAACCACCATGGAGTATGTTCGCACAGACTTTGTCTTCAATAGCGGACAGATTCACTCCTGCAGCGCCACCCCAGGGAATAGGTTACACTATTAACCCATACATGCAGCTCCCTTCCTATGGTTTGGTTCCAGTAGCTTCTACAAGTAACCAGGCTATTAACCAAGGTACAGGTAAGACTAAAGTAGATGTTGCAGACTACACAAGATGATACAACAGATGATGATACAGTATATTCAAATACTCCGTATGATGATCAGTCGCAGAGTTTCAGCTCAGAGGATGTAGCTGAACTTATTGATGCAATGAAGGCTAGTCTCTCTTTGGAGGAAACAGCCAAAACAGTGTCAAAATCTAAAGCACCTGTGTTTAAACGAACAAAAACAGTTAAAACTGAATTCCCAGCGTCAGAGGATCTGACGGAAATGATGGAAGAACCCTGGGCGACGCCCAATAAAAAATATAAGATTCCGAAAAAATGGGATTCTTATTATCCATTCCCAGCTGCGGATTGTTCAAAAAGAGAAGTTCCCCCTAAAGTAGATGCACATGTACTGTGACTTGCGCATAAATCTGCTTTGCCATTTTCATCTACCTCTCTAAATGATGTCACAGACAGAAGGGTAGATAGCTTCTTGAAAAATATATTTCTCTGACGTCCTAGTGGATGCTGGGAACTCCGTAAGGACCATGGGGGATAGCGGGCTCCGAAGGAGGCTGGGCACTCTAGAAAGATCTTAGACTACCTGGTGTGCACTGGCTCCTCCCACTATGACCCTCCTCCAAGCCTCAGTTAGATTTCGTGCCCGGCCGAGGTTGGATGCACACTAGGGGCTCTCCTGAGCTCTTAGAAAGAAATAGACTTAGGTTTTTTTATTTTCAGTGAGACCTGCTGGCAACAGGCTCACTGCAGCGAGGGACTAAGGGGAGAAGAAGCGAACTCGCCTGCTTGCAGCCGGATTGGGCTTCTTAGGCTACTGGACACCATTAGCTCCAGAGGGATCGACCGCAGGCCCAGTCCTTGGTGTTCGGTCCCGGAGCCGCGCCGCCGTCCCCCTTACAGAGCCAGAAGCAAGAAGATGGTCCGGAAAATCGGCGGCATGAAGACTCAGTCTTCACCAAGGTAGCGCACAGCACTGCAGCTGTGCGCCATTGCTCCTCTCACACACTTCACACTCCGGTCACTGAGGGTGCAGGGCGCTGGGGGGGGGGGCGCCCTGAGGCAGCAATAAAAACACCTTGGCTGGCAAAAATACCTCAATATATAGCCCCAGGGGCTATATATGAGGTAAATACCCCTGCCAGATTCCATAAAAAAGCGGGAGAATAGGCCGCGGAAAAGGGGCGGAGCTATCTCCCTCAAGCACACTGGCGCCATTTTCCCTCACAGCTCCGATGGAGGGAAGCTCCCTAGCTCTCCCCTGCAGTTTACAACACAGAAAAGGGTTAAAAAAGAGAGGGGGGGGGGGCATTTAATTTAGGCGCAGTATACATTATATAAAAAAAGCAGCTATAGGGGACATAACTCAGTTAGTCCCTGCATTATATAGCGCTCTGGTGTGTGCTGGCATACTCTCACTCTGTCCCCCCAAAGGGCTTTTGTGGGTCCTGTCCTCGTTTAGAGCATTCCCTGTGTGTCTGCGGTGTGTCGGTACGGCTGTGTCAACATGTTGAATGAGGAGGCTTATATGGTGACGGAGCAGAGGCCGATATATGTGATGTAGCCCCCTGTGGGGCCGACACCAGAGTGGATGGATAGGTGAAAGGTATTGACAGTGTCAACTCCTTACATAAAAGGGTGGATGACGTAACAGCTGTGGGACAGCCGGCTTCTCAGCCCGCGCCTGCCCAGGCGTCTCAAAGGCCATCAGGGGCTCAAAAACGCCCGCTCTCTCAGATGGCAGACACAGATGTCGACACGGAGTCTGACTCCAGTGTCGACAAGGTTGAGACATATACACAATCCACTAGGAACATCCGTGACTTGATCCCGGCAATAAAAAATGTGTTACACATTTCTGACATTAACCCAAGCACCTCTAAAAATGGGTTTTTAGGTTTGGGGAGAAAAAACAGGCAGTGTTTTGTTCCCCCATCAGATGAATAAATGAAGTGTGTGAAAAGCGTGGGTTCCCCCGTTTAGAAACTGGTAATTTCTAAAAAGTTACTGATGGCGTACCCTTTCCCGCCAGGAGGATAAGTTACGCTGGGAGATATCCCCTAGGGTGGATAAGGCGCTCACACGGTTGTCAAAAAAGGTGGCACTGCCGTTTTAGGAACGGCCACTTTGAAGGTACCTGTTGATAAAAGACAGGAGGATATCCTGAAGTCTGTATTTACACACTCAGGTACTAGACGGAGACCTGCAGATCGTGCTGCTGCAGCGTGGTCGGTGACCCTGTCAAACATGAGAACATATTAAAGACGTCGTCTTATATATGAGGGATGCACAGAGGGATATTTTGCCGGCTGGCATCCAAAATGAATGTAATGTCCATTCTGTCAGGAGGGTATTAGAGACCTGTCACGGGACAGGTGATGCTGATTTTAAAAAGATTCTGCCTTATAAGGGTGAGGAATTATTTGGGGATGGTCTCTGGGACCTCGTATCCACAGCCACAGCTGGGAAGAAATATTTTTACCTCACGTTTCCTCACAGACTAAGAAAGCACTGTATCAGGTACAGTCCTTTCGGCTTCAGAAAAGCAAGCGGGTCAAAGGCGTTTCCCTTCTGTACAGAGACAAGGGAAGAGGGAGAAAGCTGCACCAGTCAGCCTGCTCCCAGATTCAAAATTCTTCTCTCAATTCCTCTGAGCCCACAGCATGACGCGGGGGCTGCACAGGTGTAGCCAGGTACGGTGGAGGGCCGTCTAAAAAATTTCAGCGATAAGTGGGCTCGCTCACAGGTGGATCCCTGTTTTTTTCAAGAAGTATGTCAGGGGTACAAGCTGGAATTCGAGATATCTCCCCCCAGCCGTTTCCTAGATTATGGCTTGCCGACAACTCCCTCAGGCAGGGAGGCTGTACTAAAGGCAGTTAATAAGCAGTATTCCCAACAGGTAATACTCAAGTGCCCCTACTTCAACAAGGACGGGGTTACTATTCTACACGGGTTGGGGTACCGAAACCGCATGGTTCGGTGTGACCCATTTATATTAAAATCCTTGAACACATACATAAAAAAATTCAAGTTCAAGATGGAATCGCTCGGGGCGGTTATTGCAAGCCTGGACGAGGGGGATTACATGGTATCCCAGGACATCAAGGATGCTTACCTGCATGTCCCCATTTACCATCCTCGCCAGAAGTACCTCAGATTTGTGGTACAGGATTACCATTACCAAGTCCAGACAGGACTGTACAAGGCACCGAGGGTGTTTACCGGGGTAATGGCCGAAATGATGATACTCCTTCGAAAAAAGGGAGTTTTAATTATCCCGTACTTGGACAATCTCCTTATAAGGGCGAGGTCCAAGGAGCAGTTGCTAGTCGGGGTAGCACTATTTTGGAAAAGTGCTACAACAGCAGAGTTGGATTCTAAACAGCTGGTTCCTATGACACGTCTACTGTTCCTGGGGATGGTTCTGGACACAGACCAGAAATAAGTGTTTCTCCGGGAGGAGAAAGCCAAGGAGCTGTCATCTCTAGTCAGAGACCTCCTGAAGCCAAAACAGGTATCGGTGCATCATTGCACGCGAATCCTGGGAAAAAGGGTTGCTTCCTACGAAGCAATCCCATTCGGCAGGTTCCATGCAAGAACTTTTCAGTGGGACCTGTTGGACAAGTGGTCCGGATCGCATCTTCAAATGCATCGGCTGATAACCCTGTCTCCAAGGACCAGGGTATCTCTAAAATGGTGGCTGCAGAGTGCCCATCTTAAGGAGGGCCGCAGGTTCGACATACTGGACTAGGTCCTAGTGACCATGGAGGCCAGCCTTTGAGGCTGGGGGCAGTCACACAGGGAAGAAAATTCCAAGGACTTTGGTCAAGTCAGGTGACTTCTCTACACAGGCAAGGCCTCTGCTTCAAAACCAGCCGGTACTGATTCAATCAGACAACATCACGGCGGTCGCCCATGTAAACCAACAGGGCGACACAAGAAGCAGGATGGCGATGGCAAAAGCCACAAGGATTCTCCGATGGACGGAAAATCATGTGTTAGCACTGTCAACAGTGTTCATTCCCGGAGTGGACAACTGGGAAGCTGATCTTCTCAGCAGACACGACCTCCTACCGGGAGAGTGGGGACTTCATCCAGAAGTCTTCCAAAGGATTGTACACCTTTGGGAAAGGCCACAGGTGGACATGATGGCGTCCCGCCTCAACAAAAAGCTATAAAAGATATTGCGCCAGGTCAAGGGACCCTCAGGCGATAGTTGTGGACGCTCTGGTAACACCGTGGGTGTACCAGTCGTTTTATGTGTTCCCTCCTCTGCCCCTCATACCAAAGGTATTGAGAATAATAATAAGAAGCCGAGGAGTAAGAACGATACTCGTGGTTCCGGATTGGCCAAGAAGAGCTTGGTACCCAGAACTTCAAAAAATTATATCAGAGGACCCATGGCCTCTGCCGCTCAGACAGGACCTGCGGCAGCAGGGGCCCTGTCTGTTCCAAAACTTACCGCGGCTGCGTTTGACGGCATGGCGGTTGAACGCCGGATCCTGAAGGAAAAGGGCATTCCGGAAGAAGTCATTCCTACGCTTATTAAAGCTAGGAAAGAGGTTACAGCAAATCATTATCACCGCATATGGCGGAAGTATGTTGCATGGTGTGAGGCCGAAAAGGCCCCAACAGAGGAATTTCAACTAGGTCGATTTCTGCATTTCCTGCAAGCAGGAGTGAATATGGGCCTAAAACTGGGCTCCATTAAGGTACAGATCTCGGCTCTGTCGATTTTCTTTCAAAAAGAACTAGCTTCAGTACCTGAAGTTCAGACTTTTGTAAAGGGAGTGCTGCATATTCAGCCCCCGTTTGTGCCCCCTGTGGCACCTTGGGATCTCAACGTGGTGTTGAGTTTCTTAAAATCACATTGGTTTGTACCACTAAAAACCGTGGATCTGAAATATCTCACGTGGAAGGTGGTCATGTTATTGGCCTTGGCTTCGGCCAGGCGAGTATCAGAATTAGCGGCTTTGTCCTGTAAAAGCCCTTATCTGATTTTCCATATGGATAGGGCAGAATTGAGGACTCGTCCCCAGTTTCTCCCTAAGGTGGTGTCAGCGTTTCACCTGAACCAGCCTATTGTGGTGCCTGCGGCTACTAGGGACTTGGAGGACTCCAAGTTGTTAGACGTGGTCAGGGCCCTGAAAATATATGTTTCCAGGACGGCTGGAGTCAGAAAATCTGACTCGCTGTTTATCCTATATGCACCCAACAAGCTGGGTGCTCCTGCTTCTAAGCAGACTATTGCTCGTTGGATTTGTAGTACAATTCAGCTTGCACATTCTGTGGCAGGCCTGCCACAGCCAAAATCTGTCAATGCCCATTCCACAAGGAAGGTGGGCTCATCTTGGGCGGCTGCCCGAGGGGTCTCGGCTTTACAGCTTTGCCGAGCTGCTACTTGGTCAGGGGCAAACACGTTTGCAAAATTCTATAAATTTGATACCCTGGCTGAGGAGGACCTGGAGTTCTCTCATTCGGTGTTGCAGAGTCATCCGCACTCTCCCGCCCGTTTGGGAGCTTTGGTATAATCCCCATGGTCCTTACGGAGTTCCCAGCATCCACTAGGACGTCAGAGAAAATAAGAATTTACTCACCGGTAATTCTATTTCTCGTAGTCCGTAGTGGATGCTGGGCGCCCGTCCCAAGTGCGGTGTATCTGCAATACTTGTACGTAGTTATTGTTAACTAAATCGGGTTATTGTTGAGCCATCTGTTGAGGGGCTCGGTTGTTTCATACTGTTAACTGGGTTTCATATCACGAGTTATACGGTGTGATTGGTGTGGCTGGTATGAGTCTTACCCGGGATTCAAAATCCTTCCTTATTGTGTACGCTCGTCCGGGCACGGTGTCCTAACTGAGGCTTGGAGGAGGGTCATAGTGGGAGGAGCCAGTGCACACCAGGTAGTCTAAGATCTTTCTAGAGTGCCCAGCCTCCTTCGGAGCACGCTATCCCCCATGGTCCTGACGGAGTTCCCAGCATCCACTACGGACTACGAGAAATAGAATTACCGGTGAGTAAATTCTTATTTTTCTCTCTCAGGAGCAGTGGTAAGACCTGCTATGGCTTCAGCCTGGAAGGCAAAGGCAATGGGAGAATGGATAGAGGAACTAGAGAATGGCCTCTCCCCTCCTAATAGGGAGCAGGAGTATCATCTAGGCCGTTTAAGACAAGCTGCCCCATATTTGGAAGAAGCAGCAATTGATATGGGTATGATTGCTTCTAAAGCATCAGCCTTGACAGTAGCCGCTCGTAGAGCAGTTTGGCTACGCACTTGGAAAGCAGGTGCAGAATCCAAGAAAGCTCTGGAAGCATTGCCTTTCATTGGTAATATATTGTTTGGGAAACAATTGTCAGATATTCTAGAATCGGAAGCTGAATCCAAAAAAGTCAGATTTCTGGCTAGTTATAACCCTAAGACTAGGGGTTCAAAATTTCAGCCATTTTGATGGCAAGGCAAAGCAAAAGCTAAAGAGGAGTCTAAGCAACCCCAGTTCAATAGAGCAGCCAGGGGTAGGAAGCAATGGGTTAGTAGAAAGCCAGCTTCCAAGCCTGAATAGAAGCCATCAGCCCGAGGAGACGGGCCTCTACCTGGAGGATTCCAGGGTTGGGGGCCGACTCCTTCATTTTGCACACATATGGCAACAGTCGACGACAGATGCTTGGGTACAGAAGGTGGTATCTCTCGGTTATGGGTTCCCATTCAGGAGGCAGCCTCCTCAAAGGTTTTTTTGCACCAGCCCATCTTGTATAGAGTCGAAGGCCAATGCCCTACAAGAAGCAGTTCAGAAATTGCTTCAGTCTGGTGTGATTATCCCGGTACCCCCATCACAACGGGAACAGGGGTTTTACTCCAATCTATTTTTGATTCAGAAGCCAAATGGGTCATTCCGACCAATTCTCAATCTCAAAATGTTAAACAAATACATTTGGATTCCAAGGTTCCACATGGAGACGTTACGCTCTATAGTGTTGGCTATGGAACCGGAAGATTACATGGTATCTCTGGATATACAGGATGCTTACCTACATGTGCCTATAGCAAGGTCTCATCGATGTTACCTCAGGTTTGCCATCCTCCATCAACATTTTCAATTCCAAGCCTTTCCCTTCGGGCTAGCAACAGCACCCAGGGTGTTTTTCCAAAATGATGGTGATTATGGCAGCTTATCTCCACAAGCAGGAGATAAGAATATTTCCATACCTCGACGATCTGTTAATCCTAGCACATTCGCAAGAATTACTTTTGAGCCATCTTCAACAGACAGTAGTTTGTCTACAAATACACGGGTGGCTCATAAACTGGGAAAGGTGTCTCTGTATCCGTCACAGCGAATGGTTCATTTGGAGGCCATATTGGATTCAGGTCTACAGAGAGTTTTCTTACCATAGAAAAAGATAGCCAAGGTTCAGGTCATAACTCAGGAGGCGTTGCACACTCAGACAATGTCAGTCCATGCAGCAATGCGACTGTTGGGTCTGATGGTGTCAACCTTCGACATGGTGGAATATGCACAATTCCACTCCAGACCTCTATAGCACCTTATTCTGACCAAATGGAACGGAAATTATCTGGCAATAAAAAAACAGATGATAAAGTTTCCGGTAAACGTTAGAAGGTCTCTAGCTTGGTGGCTACAGAGGGACCATTTAAACAAGGGGAGACCCTTTTGGATAAAGGAATGGCAAGTCCTGATAACAGATGCCAGTCTTCAAGGCTGGGGAGTGGTGCTCGAAAGCCTTTGGTTCCAGGGAAAATGGACCATAAGGGAAAGTCGCCTACCAATAAATCTGTTGGAAATAAGGGCCATTTATATGGCTCTAGTTCAGGCAAAGGACAGTCTGCAAGGAAGACCAGTCCAGATTCGTTCAGACAATGCAACAGCAGTAGCGTACCTCAATCATCAGGTAGGAACTCAAGCAAAAGATTGATGGAGGAAGTAACTCCCATACTAAGGTGGGCAGAACTCCATCTTCCAGCATTGTCAGCAGTGTTTGTTCCAGGTGTAATGTACTGGGAAATGGATTTTCTCAGTCGACACACCATTCAGGAAACCGAATGGGCATTACACTCAGAAGTGTTTCAAACTATAGTGAACAGATGGGGTCTACCAGAGATAGACCTCATGGCGTCTCATTTAAACAACAAAGTTCCGAGGTACGAATCAAGAACAAAGGATCCCAGAGCGGTCCTTGTAGACGCACTGTCAGTTAAATGGAAATTTCATCTGGCATATCTGTTCCCTCCAATCTCTCTGTTACCCAGAGTAGTGAGGAAAATAAAGCAAGCAAAGGGAGTTATAATTCTAATAGCTCCAGCTTGGCCAAGAAGGCATTGGTACATAGATCTACTAAGGATGTCCATGGAAGCACCAATACTGCTCCGTCAACGTCCAGATCTGCGAATGCAGGGTCCTTGTTGTCACAGCCATCTGGATCGTCTGTCTTTGACGGCGTGGCTGTTGAAACCTCTATCCTAGAAGCTAGAGGATTTTCAAAATAAGTAATTCAGACTATGCTTAGAGCAAGAAAACCTTCTTCAGCTCGTATTTATCATCGAATATGGCAAGCCTATATTCATTGGTGTAGTGAAAAAAGTTTGAATCCAAGATCTTTTAAAGTATCCAGGATTTTGGATTTTCTTCAAGCAGGATTGGATAAGGGCTTGAAGGTAGCTTCCTTGAGAGTTCAAGTATCAGCATTAACTGTGTGGTTTCAGAGAAAGATTGCTGACTTACAGGATGTGCGTACTTTCTTTCAGGGAGTTGTACATATTCAACCTTCATTTGTTCCTCCTGCAGCTCCCTGGGATTTGAATCTGGTTCTTAAAATCCTTTAGGGTCCTCCGTTTGAACCACTTAAGAGAGCAGATCTTAAGTGGTTGACGGCTAAAGTGCTCTTTCTACTGTCAATGGTATCAGCTAGAAGAGTGTCAGATTTAGGAGCACTGTCGTGTAAGTCTCCTTTCCTAAGTTTTTTCCAGATAAGGCAGTTCTCAGAACTAGGCCTGGTTATCTTCCGAAGGTGGTTTCAAAGTTTCACCTTAACAAAGAGATTGTAGTCCCAGCTTTTCAGGTATCGGGACTTTCTGCGGGAGAAGCGTCGCTGGATGTGGTCCGAGCGTTAAGAATCTACATAGATCGTACTAGTGCCATCAGAAAAACAGATTCTCTCTTCATCCTCTATGGATTTCACAGAAGAAGATGGCCTGCTAGTAAACAGACGCTGGCAAGATGGCTCCGAATGGTAATTTCAGAAGCTTATTCTCGTGCTGATCTCCCTACTCCGGCTAATGTCTCTGCTCACTCTACACGTAAGGTAGGTCCTTCATAGGCAGCACAACATGGTGCTTCAGCAGAACAGATTTGTAAGGCAGCCACCTGGTCTTCCATTAACACATTCATTAGACATAATGCCTTGGATACTTTTGCCTTTCATGAAGCTGAATTCGGGCGAAAGGTTCTCCTGTCTAATCAGGAGCGTCCCCACCACTAAAACTGGCTTTGGGAATACCAATGTTATCCTGTGGATAACCTGTGGACCCAGCCACAGAAATATACGTTATGGTGAGAACTTACCGTTGATAACGTGATTTCTCTTATGTCCACAGGTATCCACAGGGGTCCCACCCTGACGCACCTGATTTGAGGATCTTTACAATCACTAAACCTCTTGCCTCTTGCATGGAAGGGTGTGCATGTGTGTTCTTATCGCCTGAATAGGTTTCTTCCTGATGCTCCTGCCTAATTGCTGAGGAAAGGTCTGATTTGACTGAGTCAGTGGGCGGGATTATATGGAGAAGCCTCACTGCATCCTGGGAGGCCAGAAAGCTTGTGACCGTTTGGTGCCATTTCCGCTGTCGCTTCGGCATATCCCAATGTAATCCTGTGGATACCTGTGGACATAAGAGAAATCACGTTATCAACGGTAAGTTCTTACCATAACGTATATTTTGCAGCCACACAATCCCCTGCTGCTGCACACTGCATATATCTTATTAGCTGCACACGTTTTGAACTGACAATTACAACTAGCTTCATATACTTGGAATGACAAGCATCCTATGCAGGAGCAGATCGCTCCATATCCCTCATCACGAGTTGATCGCTCACTAGCTACTGTCAGCAGCCGTGCAAATGCATAGTTGCCGCCCACGGGGGAGTGTATTTTCGCTTTGCAGAAGTGCGAACCCCTGTGCAGCAGAGCGCCTGCAAACACGTTTTGTGCAGAACAAGACCAGCCCTGTAGTTACTTATTCTGTGCGATGATTGCTGCGACGACTGACAATGTAATGACGTCAGATACCTGCCCAGCAAACGCCCGACCACACCTGCATTTTTCCAAACACTCCCAGAAAACGGTCACTTGACACCCAGAAACGCCCTCTTCCTGTCAATCTCCTTACGTTCGGCTGTGCGATTAGAATCGTCGCTAGAACCAATGCAAAACCACAAAGGACTTCGTACCCGTGCGACGCGCGTGCGCATTGTGGTGCATACGCATGCACAGATTAGCCTTTTTTTCACTGTTCGCTACGCAGCGAACAATGGCAAAGCTAGCGATCAACTCGGAATGACCCCCCCCCCCCCCCCCCCGTGTGTGGTGTATGATGCTGAGAGTTTGTTTACCAGTATGACACGGTGAGAAATCTTTTCTAACTGAATGTGCACATATCTCCCGTAAGTACAGGAGCCTGCCTGCTCTGCTGCTCAGAGCTCACATTCTCCTCACTGGTTGTGTGTGTGCAGCATCAACCAAACCACCTACTCCACCCGCCCTGCAGTCTAGAACTAGATAGGTTGACTACTTCACTAAGAATTTCCACAGTAAGTGCTTAGAGCAATCTTTGAAGCCACATTGCTCACTGCCCCCGGTCTCCTAGCAACGGCTCAGCAAGAGCGACCCGCTCTAGCGGCGTCCCGCTGCCACGAGCAGACCCCCTCACCGCCGCTACTGCTGCCCACGGATCTGGCGCAGCAGCCCATCTCCGCCGCTGCCCGCACATCGCCAAGGAAGCCAGCCCCGCGGCCCCAGCGTACCGGCAAGACTCCGGACGCTGACACATACTTGGCAATATAAGAAAATCATTTCCAGGCACAGTTTGGTGTTTAGCAGATGCACTACAATACTCGTCATGTCACGTTTATTGAACTTGTTTATACTGTACTTACTGGTACTGCTTTTCTCTTTAATTACTAATTTTCAGTAAACCGTGTACTTCATGAAGGGCCTGATTTAGGTTTGTTGCAAAGCAGAAAAGCACCCAACTGGGCAAAACCATGTTGCACTGCAGATGGGGCAGGTGGCGTTGATAAACTAAATTTACTACTGAAACAGAATAACAAATGGCAACTTTGAATTAATTGCCAATGCCAGTGTTATGTTTTACATTAATACACTTGTTGTCACCATGAAAAATGTATTATTGGCGCAAGGAAAGGCTATTTTCAGCCCGCAAAAATGCTAATAAATGAGCAGTATTAAAGTTGCAGAACTCTTATTAATGGACACCTCTATCTGGAAGCGGGGATTTGTAGTACTGCATGGCTGCTTTCTTTGCTTCCTTTGATATCTGGGTTTGTACTCCTCAGTACTAGAAGGGTCTCCTTATTGTACAAGCCCCATTTCCTTGTGTTTTGTTATGTGATTTTTGTTATCGGTCTATTGATTACGCATCTTTTCATTACATGTGTTGCAAGATGTCAAAGTTACTTAATACCCCTTTCAGACTGACAAATATTTCCCGGGTTGTTGCACATGAACGCACATCAACCCTGGACTTTGCTCAGTGTGAAAGGGTCCTGAAAGAATATCCCGGGTTGAGCGTCCCGGCATTTCATCCCAGGTCTCGACCTGGGTTGAATCCGGAATCGTCCCGGGATGCTGTGCAGTGTGAATGGTCCTTACCCGGTATTCAGTACACGGGACTGTTAAAAGGCCTCTCATTGGAGCTTTCTTGGGCTCAGAAAAGATGATGTCATCATCTAGAGCCCGGGGAAGCATCCTGGAAGCGGAGCAGACATGCAACTCATCCCACCACCCAAAAAAAAACAACACTTACCAATATTTGTGGTCCACAACAGTCTGTAATATGATTGAGTGCCAGCCTTTTCTGTTAAAATAGTCTGCAGGGTTGTCACGTGGGGCAATAATGGGGATGTGTGTCCCATCGATCGCTCCTGCACACTGCGGATAGCTTCGCTTCACAAATCCTTTTATGGTATCCTGTAAGCGCTGTCCTTGTGGTAAAGATATGAAGCGTTTGTATAAGGTAGACACCGTTGCCTGAGTCACCTGGTGGACTATGACACAGACTGTGGAGATCACAACACCGAACAAGCACGAGATTGTGCGGTACTCTCCCGGGGTAGCATACCACCACAATGCAATGGCTTGCCTCCTGCTTTCCTCGATGGGTCTCCTAAGCCTGGTGGTCTGCATGTCAAGTGCTGGGGTAAGTAAGCCCAGGATGTAATCAAAGTTTGCACGTGACATACGGAAGTTAGCCATCCACTCATCATCCTGGTAAGCTTTCACGGTCCTCATAAAGGCTTCTTCGTGCCGGCGATCTCTGGACCACAATGATCGGTTGGTCCCTGTGTTCAGTCTCAGGATGGTACTTATTCTGGATGATATGTATCCTCTCCTCCTGCGCAAATATTGGCGGCAACTAGCAGCCTTCTCCACCATAAATTGCGCCCTCCTCCTCATATAATACATGTGCATGAAACAGCTGTAAAGCATAAAGAATCTGGAGCTCCGGCATACACACTGGTACTCCGTTGGCCATGACTGCAGCAATGTTGTGAGCAGGCCCCACCCCTCCCTTTGCTTGCCTATTGTGACCTCATCTATGTGAGCCAGAAAAATGTCCATTTCTAATGACATACATATGCATTTATGCATTTGCAGGGATTTCCAAGGATCAGTGTAAACGGGGCTCTCCCGGGTCAATCCCAGGTCTAAGGTCTAATGCTAAGCAGGCCTTTGCCTCAGGTAGAAAGCTTAACCCCTTCCAACTTCTTTTGGCGGAAGCAAAACCAAAGTGTTGGTCCAGAAGTGTCCAAAATAAAATTCTTAATAATAATTAAAATTTGTTGGTACAAACACTATTTTTATTTTTTTTTATTTTTTTTTAACGATGGAACCTGGTGGATGATGGGGAATTGGCCACTGTGGCTATCAAGACAAACCCCACCTAGACAGAACATGATAGTTGAATATAAGAGGACGCTTTAAAGGAAAATCATGGTGGAGGATATTAGCAATGCTGGCCTACCCGTTGGTGGTCAAGAATAAATCCTGGAAAAATGAGCCAAACGTAGTACAAAGTCTTAAGGTCCATACACACGGTGCGATATAGTTGAGCGATTTTGACTATATAGTCAAAATCGCTCAGACAGTTAGTGCATATCGCTCTGTGTGTATACAGCCAGCGATAGCGATGCGCGTCCCCACCAGGTCGCTATCGCTGCTAAAAATAAACTGTGCAGGCAAGTAAATTTTGGCCAGGTCGCTGGAAAAGAAAAAACATCCCTTTGCTTAAATGAGTTAGCCAAAATCGCTTGCACACTTAGTCAATATCGCTAGAAAAGTTAGTCAAAATCTCCTACTGCCAGTTCAAGGGAAAATGCTCAGTCAAAATCTCTCATAGTTAAAATCTCTCTGTGTGTATGCACATTTACTTAACAACTGCTGATTTATTGTTTGGTTTTGGGATCCCCAGTGCTGTTGCACTCTAGAAGAGAACCCTATCCAAGTATACAGAATGGAGTGTGGTTGTTGGTGGAGTAATATAGATAGAAAATTAAAACTGATGCCAAAAAATAAATAAAATGCAAGTGGCCCAGACACACATGATTTGGAAGTAAATTTGTTGTACTCATCTGAAGCATGGATTTTCCCCAAAATGGCTGTATTTGATGCAGTACAAAGTTGTATGTTTAGTGACATGGGTGGAGATGTATCAAACCTTTTAAAGATGACAATTTGCTTTTAGGACTTGTGTTAAAATCTGAGGTCGTTTTAGGCCAAATTCCTTGAGAAATATACAAAATTCTGAAGGGTTCACAAACTTTTTAGCACTACTGTATATTGTTTAAATTACTCTGTTAAGGGGCTAGAAAATGCATGTCACTTAGGATTCCTTGTAATAGAAAAGGCAGGGCCGTAACTAGGTGTGTGCCGATGGTGCCTTGCCCACAGCGCAAATGCACTGAGGGCGCACCATCAGCAGCACACCCGCTGGCCCAGACAGCTGAAGGCGGCGCCGCCTGTGTCCCGCTGATGGCGGCGCCGCCTCTGTACTACTTAAGTCACCGCCGCCCGCCCGTGTTCCCCCCGGAAGCTGCCACAACTTCCTCTGAAGCCGCCGGCTAGCCGCGCGCTCGGCCGCCCACCTGCCCAACTTCTCCTGAAGGTGCCGGCCGCGCGCTCGAAACTTCTTCTGAAGCCGCCGGCCGCCCGCCCGCCCAACTTCCTCTGAAACCGCCGCTGCCGTTCGCCCGCCTGTGTCCCACTGAACCAGCTGCGGCTGAGCGGCATCAGTGTGACAGGGATGCTGCTCTCTGGCCCAGCGGCAGCCCGGCCCCCCCTTTGCAATTTGGAACTTGTCAGAGCGCCTCAGTCTGTCTGACCTATCTGGTTAGTACATGCAGGGGCAAACGCAGGATTTACTGGGGGGGGGGGGGGGGGGGCTGGGGGACTCTGTCTGCTGTAATGTGTAAAAAGGGGGACAATGTCTGCTGTAATGTGTAAAAAGGGGGACAATGTCTGCTGTAATGTGTAAAAAGGGGGACAATGTCTGCTGTAGTGTGTAAAAAGGGGGACAATGTCTGCTGTAATGTGTAAAAAGGGGGACAATGTCTGCTGTAATGTGTAAAAAGGGGGACAATGTCTGCTGTAATGTGTAAAAAGGGGGGACAATGTCTGCTGTAATGTGTAAAAAGGGGGACAATGTCTGCTGTAATGTGTAAAAAGGGGGACAATGTCTGGCATAATGTGTAAAAAGGGGGACAAGGTCTGCTGTAATGTGTAAAAAGGGGGACAAGGTCTGCTGTAATGTGTAAAAAGGGGGACAATGTCTGCTGTAATGTGTAAAAAGGGGGACAATGTCTGGCGTAATGTGTAAAAAGGGGGACAATGTCTGCCGTAATGTGTAAATAGGGGACGCTGACTGCCGTAATGTGTAAAAGGGGCTCTACCTGGTGTAGTGGCGCTACTGTGCGGTGTAATTTGAATAATGGAGACTACTGTGCACTGTAGTATGGTATTATTTTGTGGCCACACCCTTTTCCCATGAAGCCACGCCCCTAATTTTTTTGCACGCGCCTATGGCGCGCACTGCCCTTGTTTTACATGAGGTGTGGGGGGGGGGGGGGGGGGCGCGCCAATGCCGTTTCTTGCCCACAGCGCTAAAATGCCTAGTTACGGCACTGAGAAAAGGTAATAGTAAATGTTGATATGGATTGGGTATATAATTGCTTATGTATTTTTCTGAATTGTTTAATCACTATAAATAGCTTTTACCTTGTAGAATTGGATACTTCCTAACTAAAGTACCCCTGTAGCCCTAAATGAACATTTTGATCAAACCTTTTATAGACCTGAAAGTAGAAAACATGAGATAGAGCCATGGTGATCTAAAAACAAAATAGCTCCAGGTAACCGTAAAATGATGTGATATGGAGTAACACCAGGGCCAGATAAGATAAACAGTGGGATCAATTGTGAGAAGAGTCTCTTAAACTTTTCCCAGAGAACAAGAATAGGCAATTCATAGTTGTAGCATATTAACCACAATCCAAACAGATTTCTCCAGCACCCATTTATAACAACTTTGTTTTAAAGTTGCAAGAATGTTTGAACACTATTTTAATGTTTTTTTTTTTCACATTGTAAAGAACAACCTGCTTACATGATCCTCACCATATTTCTAATAGTACTGTAAAATCTACTTGAACAGTAAATTATGATACTATTGCACTTTCCCTAATATTCTTCCATCATATTTAATGTAGGAGAAATATATATTTTTTGGCTATTTAAACCCATGTGTGTATCAGACATTTTAGTGAATCTTCTATACTATGGTAGCTTGTCTGTGTGTCTTACATGACTAGCTTATTTAACGGTTGATATCTATTTAATGATATCAGCTACTCCAGACAAATGACCCCTTTTTAGTCCATAAGCATAATGTGATTTAAAGCCCTACAATGTAGAATTTTTACAATAATATATGGAAAAAAAAATGTCTTTCAGAAATATGAGAATGAGTAGGCTTTGAATGATAAACATATAACACCGATAGTCTCCTATAACATACAAGAGTATGATATTGCTTCAATTTACCACAATGGGTTTATTCAGATGAGTGAAGTGCACTTAATGGCTCCCTCGTTGCTCTCCAGAGCTGCCTAAATCTCATCACCCTCCAAAAGTAACCTACTTTCTAGAGCATTTTACGCACTTCATGTTCACGGATCACTTAGCTCTTTTTCCCTGTGTTCTTTAGTTTGCTTTTTATGGTGGTATTATTTGACATTAAAGGGTTAGTCTGTCAACAGCTGTTAAATGAGTTTTTTGTTCCGGCTGAGAACCCTGCTGTGGATATTCCATCATTGCCTACTCTTTGCTTGACAACTCTTGCATAGGTCTGCTAAACTAAATGCATCTGAAAGCACACATTTGATGCTCATTCAGGTACGGTCACAAAGCGGGTGTTGTATGCACATTGGTCGATGTTTTCTTACTGCGCATGCATCTGAGCCGGAGTGCGCACGCCATGGGCGGATTTACCGCTAGGCAACACAGGCATGCGCTTAGGGCCTCACGAGTTTCAGGGGGACCGGCCAGCGGCCAAGGATGGGGATCAGGAGCAGCGCTGCAAAGTACATGTGAGGCTGAGCCGGCCCGGCCCCAGCAAGCTGTCAGCTCACACTGATTGGACAGCTGCCGCTGGGACCAGCACCAGCTCAACGCCCACACAGTCTGTCTCCGCTATCAGTTACAGTGTAGCCCTCCTCCACCATAGTGGTACACGTGACTGACCAGCACGGCGTGGGAAAGACTAGAGGAGCCCAGCGGAGAGCAGTCTGACAGGTGCGCACCATGGCCTGCTGAACGGAGGATCGGAGTTGGAAGGGGGAAGACTCACTGAAGTGATGAACTTGTCAGTGAGTGCTGCGGCTACCTTTACAATGTGTACGGAGGCAGGTGGGGACACGGGATGGGCGGGAGGTGAAGTTCTGCAGGTGGCTTTACTGTGTGTGTGCGGGGAAAGGGGGTGATCGGGCTTGTCGATGTGGGGGAGGGGGTAACTCTGGGGCCCGAAGCTCCCCTGCACCCAGTAGTCACGCTGAGAGAGACACGCCCTACCGGCTCAAACACAGTGTCTCTCTCTACACTAGAATAAATACACAAATGAAGTGTGCTGTCAACGGCAGCCCGTACTGGGAAGGTCAGTTCCCTTGGTAATTTAAGCAAAAAAGGAAGAAATGGGTACTGGCGCCGGCTGAAGTACAGAATATGATGAACGACTCAATAAATAAAATATAAAAAGGTGCATTTAATATACATTCATCAAACAGAGGTTATCCACCCCTCAGGAGTAAAACATAAGTAATAGCAGAACAATAAAAAGTACAATTAGTAGGATCCCACAGGGTTAACCCTTTCAAGTATAATGTCCACAGTTCCTGGCTAGGACGCTATTCCACATTTGCCCACAAGTTCAATTAGGTGTAAGGTAATTTACCAGACTGGATTCCAGATAAGTCCCCTAGGTCTCTCTTGCAGTTAGGAACCAAATGGCAGATAGGGATGAGTCCAGATCATATGAAGAACTTGTGTCGGAATTTCATCCAGTGGAAGCTGATAAATCCAAAGTTTACCAGGAGGTGGATGAGGGTGCTGATACTTGTGGTCCTACAAACTTAAGCTGGTCACAGCTGTACTAGAGAGGGGGAGGGCAAGCCACATGCAAAGTTCCTCCCATTTGCCTGTGGCTGCCAAAGCCCCGCCCACATGTGACACCTTAAGACCCACCCACAACACCTTAAGCCCCGGCCTCACTCTGGTTGATAGCCACCCATTCACCCCCAGTAATTGACTGAGTTACGAGCTGGCCCTAGGCATTTAAGTTCTGAGAAAAAGGGAGCTGGGGAGGCTGAGGATTGCTACAGGTCAGGTCTGAGGCTGCTCCTAGCTGTGTTACCATCTTACCCTGGTGCTCTGTATGTTCTGTTCTGCCACCATTTCTGCTGCTCTGGCTGGCTCCAGTTTACAGGTCTTTTTGTTTTCCAATTTCCTTTGCCTTGCCCCCCCCCCCTCCCCTCCATCACACAAGTAATTTCACAGTAGCCCCTCACACACACGCTGCCCCATAGCCGCACACACTCACTGCCCCATAGCCGCATACACACACGCTGCCCCATAGCCTTACACACACACGCACGCTGCCCCATAGCCTCACACACGCACGCTGCCACATAGCCTCACACACATGCTGCCCCATAGCCGCACACACACGCTGACCCATAGACTCACACACACGCTGCCCCATAGCCGCACACACACTCGCTGCCCCATAGCTTTACACACACACACGCTGCCCCATATCTTTACACACACACACTGCCCCTATCCGCACACATGCTGCCCCATGGCCGCTCACACACACGCTTCCCCATAGCTGCACACACACACACTGCTCCATATCCGCACACATGCTGCCCCATAGCCGCTCACACATACGGTGCCCCATAGCCACACACACACACGCTGCCCCATAGCCGCTCACACACACGCTGCCCCATAGCCGCTCACACACACGCTGCCCCATAGCCACACACACACATGCTGCCCCATAGCCGCTCACACACACGCTGCCCCATAGCCGCTCACACACGCTGCCCCATAACCGCACACACACACTCTTCCCCATAGCCACACATACACACGCTGCCCTTTTAGCCGCTCACACACACGTTGCCCCATAGCCATACACACACACGCTGCCCCATAGCCGCTCACACACACGCTGCCCCATAGCCGCACACACACGCGTTGTCCCATTGCCGCACACACACGCTGCCCCATAACCGCACACACATGCTGCCCCATAGCCGCATGCACACACGCTGTGCCATAGCCGCGCACACACAGATGTGATGCGGTCAAGATGACGACTGTTGAGATCCCGACAGTCAAAATACCGATGCCTGGATCCCGACATCCTTCAAAATCCCGAATGGGTCACATCAGATTGTAGGGGGGGGGGGGGGTTAGGGTTAGGCTGCAGGGGAATGGGGGGAGGTTAGGGTTAGGCTGCGTGGAGGGGGGTTAGGGTTAGAGGTGCTTGGAGTGGAGGGAACTCCCCTTACTCACCCCTGTCGGTCTTCTCACCAGTGGGATCCCAGCGTCAGTATTATGATCGCTGGAATATCATACTGATTCCACACAAACACACTGTACTTATGGCCCAGCACTATTTCAGTTAACCCCTGAAAACTTTTTTTTTCACGGGGGAAGTGCTGGTCCCCCCCAGTGGCACATTTAAGGGCCCCATACACTAGGTAGATGTATCTCAGCAATGAGTTGCATCAATTTTCCTGCAATCTGGCTGGGAGCTTCCCAGGAGCCCTGCAATTGTGATTTGCTACTTGAGTGTATTTTTTTACATGTGATTTATCTCATGCAATCTAACGTTATTAAACCTATTTCCATGCAATTGAGATAAATATTACTTGCCGCCTGTGTGATCTGCAGTTGCGATGGGAGACACACGGGAGCGCGCATTGCATCGCAATCGCAGCAAAAGTACATTCAGTTTGACATTTTTCATGCTGTCCGTCTCAGGAACTTGTCTCAATTGCATGAAAACATGCAATATCGCACTAGTGTATGGGGCCCTTTAGGCCCTTCATAAACTTCAGCCCCAGAACCATGAGAACCTTTTATGTGGGGACAAATGTGTGTATTTACCTTTCGGTGCCAATAGGAGGGGCCCTTTCAAGATTTTGCTATGGGGCCCACAGAGTACTAATTACGCCCCTGAATAGAGCTCCACAAATAATGTAAGGGGAATAAATCAGGAGTGAAAATATAGTGTTATGGATTGTTTGAGGAAGGGGAGGCCCAAATCGGTGTCCTATATAGGGCCCCATAAGGTCTAAATCCGCCTCTGGCGCATGCGCATCAATTTGAATTGCTATAACGGTTGCAACAAGGAATTAGTCACATAGGAGTGACAGGAAGGCAGCATTTGGCGGTGGTAACAGGGAGTGGTCAGCCAAACACAGGCGTGTCATGGCTATTCAGACTGCGTTTTCAGGGCGTATATAAATTAGCAGTTGCGATCTTACTTGCTAATGAAAAGCCCTCTGTGTCCTAGGAGAGCAGCTCAGCCTGCAGTGTCTTCAGAGGCACTCAGACTCTGCAACATGGTCCGATTTGCAACAAAAGTACCAATGTATCAGCAGTTATATGCTGTTGGACGGAAATTATGTGACTGCAGTGTGCGTCCTTATGCTCAGGTTAGCTTCTGCCCATATTAGCATATAATCGCGATTGTGTACAGCAAAAGATAACAACGGCAGCGGCAAGAACAACCACACCTAATGAACCCCTTCGTGCATGCATTGTTATATGTAATATGTATGTGTACACACACACACACATATATATCTGTTGATCTACTGTGTGTTTTTGTCTGACAAAACTTTACAATACTTGTCAAGAGTTGGGTAGTAAATGTTAGACAATAATGCAGACACCTTCTGTTTTATATTGTACATACACTAAGTGACCTCTTCTAATTAGTGTGTTTGGCGATATCAGCCACATTGATAGGTGCATAACCAAGCATACAGGCTTGCAGTCTCCATAGTGAAATATTTGCAGAAGAAAAAGTTGTACTGAAGTGCTCAGTGACTTTCAATGTAGAACTGTCATTGGATTCTACTTTGTCAAGTCAGTTTGTCAAATTTCAGCCCTGTTATAGTTGCCACAGTCAACTGTAAGTGCAGTTATTGTGAAGTTGAGCCCCAGCTCGGCCACAAGGCATTGGGTCATCCAAGTTCTCAGAATGGTGTTACTAAGTGCCAAAGCACTTAGCATCTAAAGCAATCGCTTGTTCTCAGTTGCAGTGCTTGCTGCTGAGTTCTAAACAGCCTCTGGAAGTAACTCCTGCTCAATACCTCTTCATTAGATGCTTCATAGATTGAGTTTTCATGGCCAATGAGCTGCACAGAACATTTAGATAACCATGCACAATGCCAAACATCGGATGCAGTGGTGTAAAACACACTGCCATTCTTCTCTGGAGTAATATATCATGCTTCATTATCTGGCACTCTGACAGGCAAATTTGGGCTTTGGTGGATGACGTCTTGCTCAGATTTGTGTTTCCAGCTACAAAGTAGGTCTGGAGCTATCTTTCATGGTTTGGTCTGCATGCCTTAATTCCAGTGAAGGGAAATCTTAATACTACAGAATACAATTGCATTCTAGAGAATTGTGTGCTTCAAGCTTGTGGCTATACTGTAGCTTGGGGAAGACCCTTTCCTGTTTCACTGTTACATTGCCCCTGTGCGCAAAGCGAGCTCCATCAAACAATGGATTCCTTAGTTTGGTGTAGGAGAATGTTACTGACCAACACAGATGTTTGGCCTTACCCCATATATCAGGGACCCAAAAGCACTACAGGTTCACCGACCCTGTTTATATCACACTGCCACCACCCGCAAATATTTCCACCATTTGTCAGGGACCCGCAAGCGCTGCAAAGTCCGCCAACAAATAATTCTACAATAAAACCAGTGAAGTTGTGGGCCATTAAGCACACCTTTTATACTAATTGTGCATAGGCAGCTGTTCCCAAGCATCCAGACAGTCTGCTGGTAAGGCTCCTATGTCAGCAATTAATAACCGTGCACTAATTACAGTTCATTTGCACAAGAAAAGCCAACCCCCGCAGTCCACATTTTAACCTCTACTTTGCGCACAAGACTTAGCGATATCCACATCAACGCAGTCAAGGATAACGCTCCTTAACACTCGCAGTTTATTAATATTTCCTATTGCACAGACTTCGCAACACAGACCTCCACGCAGTATGGTTGTGTGCCTACAGTTTCAGCAATTAATAATACCTTTGTATGACAATTGCGCTTAGACATTGCAAACAGACGTCCACACAGTACACTGTTGCACCCTTCTTGGCAGTTCATCACAATTTAAAGCATTACTTAGCACTATGATAGTCTCTTCATAGAATTTGGGTTCTGGAAGCATTTGTGACAGATTAAATGAAGAACTTTTATTTATAAAAAAAAAAAAAAAAGAGTACAATGCCTAGTTTAGAAAGTTCTAAAAAGTAGTGGTCAAAAAGTAAAAGGTATATAAAGAATATACATACATGTAAGTCGAGAGTAAATAAAACAGGATTCATTTACAGCCTTAACACGCAGCTAGGTCTGTCCGTAGGGTAACGGTGGGGAATGTGTCAAAAACCGATCTGTGATGGACCCCTGGTTTTTAAGACCTGAACACCAGCTACAAACACCTTTTATCACCAGACTATCATACCTTTGGTTCGGTCAGCTGAGGACCTGTTGATTGGCTCATTCGATAACCAATGCAGGGACCTCCCCTGAAATGCTCTTAGAACTTGTAACTCACATTCACATATTAGGGCATAACGTCCCCCACAAAAGGATAATCTTAGATTTTGGGTGTCCATTTAACCCTTTGCTATTTTAGCAACAATATGAATATAAATATCATGTGTTTGTGACATAGTGGTGTAGTGGAGAGGTTTTATATCTTGGAAACGATGCTTCTCAGAGAAATGAAAAATGAAGTACCTCTCCGCATATACTAGATAAACTTATATGCATTTTGGGAGTATGGAAATATTAATTTTACTCCATATACCATATGAAAGCTGAGAAGACTTTCATATATCCTGTGTTTAAGCTGCAGTTTGGCTCAGCCCTGAATACACGTGGTCTGTGGACATCCTATGGGGTGCTTCCCTTGAGATGCCAACACAGACAAAAGACTGTCCTGTCAGGCAATTGGCATTTTCCTCTGAATTCAGTTACTTTTGATGTGGTCCCTTCCAGCAGACCTAGACCATTTGGTAGGGCTGTGGCAGTCAGATGCTAATCTGATTGCCAGCTACTGGCTCATCCTATGTCCCAATGAACAATTCTTAAAATTAAGACGTCTCCTTAATTGTGAAGTGGCTTTTCAAGAATATACAGAGATAGATAACATATACATGTCAAATGGTCATCTTGTTCAGGATAAACAGCTTATACATTTTAATGACCACACAGGCTAACCACAGCACTTCCTAAGTGTATTAACATGCTAAAGGCATCATCCTAGTGTCTAACCAAAGTTTCCATGTGGCTAACAAAACCAGCAGCCTAAATCAATTAGTTAGTTGACAAGTGGGAGGTAGCTTCATAATTCAGACTTAAATGAAACATAACTTGTAAGGCCCTAATATTTATAGATAAATGGGCAGCAGATTCATAACCCCGTTTAAAAAAAAAAAAAAAGAAAACATAATTCCAACTACCTGAATATTGAGTTTCTATTCTAATAGCTCTGAATCTCACACCATACAGTATATCACATTTGGGATGAACTGGAATGCAGAACGTGAGCCAGACTTTATCCCATAACATCAGTGCCCTACCTCACTACTGATGTTGCTGAATGGATGTGATTCCCCGCAGTTATGTTCTAAAATCTAGTAGAAAGCCTTCCCAGAAGAGTGGAGGCTGTAACATCAGCAAACAGGAAACCAACTCCGTAATAATGCCCACGGTTTTGCAATGACATGTTCAGCAAGCACACCTGGTTCAGCAGGCCACATTCTTTTGGCTATGTAATGCATATAAAGGTATGAGCTCTATTATCAAGATACTGATTATCCAGAAAGTTTAGAAAGCCAAAAACAAAATTATATAGATCTGTAATTTTCTAAAGAAAAAGAAAATGCATATGTTTGTATGTGTCAGTTATGTTTTTGGCCATCTTCATGATCACACTTGGTAACTGACTACAAATGTAAATGACCTTTATACATATACAATAAGGGGGGTATCCTATGAACCCCGATGCAGCGGTGTGTCCCCCACCCCACCCCACCCCGATGCCGGCACTTGAAGCACCCGAAGCATAATCCGCGGTTAGTGGCTGCTGGAGCCGTGATAACACATTGGATCGGGGACCTATCCCTGATTCCATGTGTTTTTGTGCGATCATAGGTCCGTTTTCGACCAATGAAAACGGACCTTAATTGGATTCAATAACAATAACCATCAGTAATTAATCACTATATCCGTACGTTTTCACCTGCCGAAAATGGATCAGATCTAATGTGATACCCCCCCTAAATCTGGAATGATAATTTCCTTGCATTTATGCAAAACTTTCTAAAGCAGCCACAATTTATGAGCAAACTCTGAATCAGGCCTACAATGTACTCCTTAATTACAGTAGTGAGATGTTTTTGACAAATATGAGTGCTGGTGGTGTTTCTTATGTTGTTGAAAACTTATGTAATGTCTGATTTAAGTTGAAAAGATGAATGGAAAGCAAAGGTTTTTACTTCTGGAGATTTCTGTGCATATATTTTGCGTGGCAGTGGCATTATTGAAATTAATTATTTTTTTCTTTAGCACTGTTCTGTTTCTGTTGCATCAAGAGCTAATAATAATAGTACTGCACACATTTCACTCTAGTAGCCTTTTTGACAGCATTCTCTCCTTGTTCACGTCTTACTTTTCCAACCTCCCCTTTTCTGTTTCTTTCCTCCTGTCGTCCCTGGGGTCCCTAGGCTATGTCCTCAGTACTCAGTTCTTCTTTCTGTCCAACTCCTCCCTTGGTAAACTAATTATTTCAAAGCTCAGTATCACTTTTATGCTGACGACACCCAAATCAATATTCTCCAGACCTATACCTATACCTATACCTCTAGCTATTTTATATTGTAAGTGTAGAAACCTTCCTTAAGAACCAAAGCCAGCGATGTTCATCTTTTCCAATCCTAATAAAAAAAAGACAGACCATTTTTGGAAGTCATTCTAGAGTATACTACTTTATCTTTCCAAGAAGTTTATAGATGTTTATTGCTCAACACATATGGTAAGTACAGGAAAAAAGGAGTTGGTTTCCCAGGGCCAGCATTGGGCAGAGGCGGCGTAGGCATTTTCCTGTTGAAACCTAGCCTTAGCCCAAGAGGGAGAGCACACTATGGATGAACTTCCTGATGCTTTCTGTTTGCTGCACAAGTGTTACCAGGAGAGAGTGCTCAGTAGATGGAACAGAGTCTTGTTGAGACTGCTGAATAGGACTGGAAAGCACAATACATTTAGAAAGCTAGAAGCTGCTGGAACTGGAGCCAGGAAACAAGTCACAACTGAAGTTGTTCTGGCACTGTACTACTATGCTAGGTGGATTTAAATAGGGTGCTCAGAATCCCTATGGGTACATTAGTCAGCTGGAAGGAAAGCAGCCACTGATTGGAAGACCTGGGATCAGGTGACTAAAACCAACATGGCAACACTGGGTCCGGGTAAAGGCGCCAAATGGATAAACAAATACAAATGTTATGGATTGCTGCGATGACCAGCAGACACACCCCAGGAGACAAAACAGGAGTGCCAGGTCACATAGCAGGGTCTCAGATGTTTGTCATATTGTGTTTGATATGTGATTTACTCTCTTATTTTCATAAGCATTTGCATGTGTTTATAAACATGTACAGAATGCAAGCTATTCTTCAACCAGTGTTGGTCCTAGACTTGGTTGTTTCTTGGTAAAACAGGAAGACCACAAGTATCGGCGCCCCCTGCAAGAGTATAAACCTTACTACAGGTTAGTCAATATGGGCCAATTCAGGCTGTTTATAGGTAAACCAGTAGTGTGGGACCTTCAAGTCCTAGTGAAACCAATCCCAGACCCTCCCACCGCAGACATACCCCACTGGTGAAAAGGGCTAATTGTGAATACTGGGACTCCCTGGAGTGTCAAGTTTTCCACTCCCCTAGTTCCAGTATATGAACAGAGGTTCCAAGTGAAATCTTATAAAATTTGGAATCCAAGGGAAATTGTTTTGTAATCCATGTTTAATCTGCTTGAGCCCCGCCACATAAATAAAGCAAATTGAATGGTCAGTGAAGCCTTGTAATCACTTTGCCTATAGGTTTCCAACACTATTTGTGATGTGATTTCCTGTTGTGGAGCCATGGGAACTTCCTGCCTTGATCACACATAAATAGTTTATTTGCATCTCAACTAATTTGTGTGTTTTAATATCTCTCATAAGCTATGGTAAGAAGTACAGTATGCTATTCCTTATGCTATATATATATATATATATATATATATATATATATATTTATTTATTTCTCTAACGTCCTAAGTGGATGCTGGGACTCCGTAAGGACCATGGGGAATAGCGGCTCCGCAGGAGACTGGGCACAACTAAAGAAAGCTTTTAGGTCACCTGGTGTGCACTGGCTCCTCCCACTATGACCCTCCTCCAAGCCTCAGTTAGATTTTGTGCCCGGCCGAGGTTGGATGCACACTAGGGGCTCTCCTGAGCTTCTAAAAAGAAAGTATATAATTAGGTTTTTTATTTTACAGTGAGACCTGCTGGCAACAGGCTCACTGCAGCGAGGGACTAAGGGGAGAAGAAGCGAACCTACCTGCTTGCAGCTAGCTTGGGCTTCTTAGGCTACTGGACACCATTAGCTCCAGAGGGATCGACCGCATGGAACTGGCCTTGGTGTTCGGTCCCGGAGCCGCGCCGCCGTCCCCCTTACAGAGCCAGAAGCAAGAAGAGGTCCGGAAAATCGGCGGCAGAAGACATCAGTCTTCACCAAGGTAGCGCACAGCACTGCAGCTGTGCGCCATTGCTCCTCATACACACTTCACACTCCGGTCACTGAGGGTGCAGGGCGCTAGGGGGGGGCGCCCTGAGCAGCAATAAAAACACCTTGGCTGGCAAAAATACCACAATATATAGCCCCAGGCTATATATGTGATAATTACCCCTGCCAGAATCCATAAAAAAGTGGGAGAAAAGTCAGCGAAAAAGGGGCGGAGCTATCTCCTTCAGCACACTGGCGCCATTTCTCCCTCACAGCTCCGCTGGAAGGAAGCTCCCTGGCTCTCCCCTGCAGTCTACACTACAGAAAAGGGTAAAAAAGAGAGGGGGGGCACTAAATTTAGGCGCAGTATATATAACAGCAGCTATAGGGGACATAATTCAGTTAGTCCCTGCATTATATAGCGCTCTGGTGTGTGCTGGCATACTCTCACTCTGTCTCCCCAAAGGGCTTTTGTGGGTCCTGTCCTCTGTTAGAGCATTCCCTGTGTGTGTGCGGTGTGTCGGTACGGCTGTGTCGACATGTTTGATGAGGATAATGATGTGGAGGCGGAGCAGATGCCTATAGAAGGGATGTCACCCCCTGCGGGGCAGACACCTGAGTGGATGGACTTATGGAAGGAATTGCGTGCACGTGTCGACTCCTTACACAAAAAAATTTGACGACATGCCAAATGCGGGACAGCCGGCTTCTCAGCTCGTGCCTGTCCAGGCGTCTCAAAGGCCATCGGGGGCTCTAAAACGCCCGCTACCTCAGATGGCAGACGCGGATGTCGACACGGATACTGACACCAGTGTCGACGACGATGAGTCTAGTCTAATGTCCACTAAGGCCATTCGTTGCATGATTGAAGCAATGAAAGAGGTGTTACAAATTTCTGATATAAACCCAGGTACCACTAAAAAGGGTATTATGTTTGGGGAGAAAAAACTACCCGTAGTTTTTCCCCCATCAGAAGAATTAAATGAAGTGTGTGAAGAAGCGTGGGCTTTCCCTGATAAAAGATTGGTAATCTCTAAGAAGTTACTAATGGCGTTCCCTTTCCCGCCAGAGGATAGGTCATGTTGGGAGACACCCCCCAGGGTGGATAAAGCGCTCACACGTTTGTCTAAAAAGGTGGCACTACCGTCTCCGGATACGGCCGCCCTCAAGGAACCTGCTGATAGAAAGCAGGAGGCGATCCTGAAGTCTGTATATACACACTCAGGCATTATACTTAGACCAGCTATTGCGTCAGCATGGATGTGCAGTGCTGCCGCTGCGTGGTCAGATTCCCTGTCAGAAAATATTGACACCCTAGACAGGGACACTATTCTGCTAACCATAGAGCATATAAAAGACTCAGTCTTATACATGAGAGATGCACAGAGGGAGATCTGCCGGCTGGCATCTAAAATAAGTGTATTGTCCATTTCTGCTAGGAGAGGCTTATGGACTCGCCAGTGGACAGGGGATGCAGATTCAAAAAGGCACATGGAAGTTTTGCCTTATAAGGGTGAGGAGTTATTTGGGGATGGTCTCTCGGACCTAGTTTCCACAGCAACTGCTGGGAAGTCAGCATTTTTACCCCATGTTCCCTCACAGCCTAAAAAGGCGCCGTTTTATCAGGTACAGTCCTTTCGGACTCAGAAAAACAGGCGTGGAAAAGGCGGGTCCTTTCTGTCCAGAGGTAGGGGAAAAAGGCTGCAACAAACAGCAGGTTCCCAGGAGCAAAAGTCCTCCCCCGCTTCTTCCAAATCCGCCGCATGACGGTGGGGCTCCACAGGCGGAGCCAGGTACGGTGGGGGGCCGCCTCAAAAATTTCAGCGATCAGTGGGCTCGCTCACAGGTGGATCCCTGGATCCTGCAAATAGTATCTCAAGGGTACAAACTGGAATTCGAGGCGTCTCCACCCCACCGGTTCCTAAAATCTGCCTTGCCGATAACTCCTTCAGACAGGGAGGCTGTGCTAGCGGCAATTCACAAGCTGTATTCCCAGCAGGTGATAATCAAGGTGCCCCTACTTCAACAAGGACGGGGTTACTATTCCACACTGTTTGTGGTACCGAAACCGGACGGTTCGGTGAGACCCATTTTAAATTTGAAATCCTTGAACACATACATAAAAAAATTCAAGTTCAAGATGGAATCGCTCAGGGCGGTTATTGCAAGCCTGGACGAGGGGGATTACATGGTATCCCTGGACATCAAGGATGCTTACCTGCATGTCCCCATTTACTATCCTCACCAGGAGTACCTCAGATTTGTGGTACAGGATTGCCATTACCAATTCCAGACGCTGCCGTTTGGACTCTCCACGGCACCGAGGGTGTTTACCAAGGTAATGGCGGAAATGATGATACTCCTTCGAAGAAAGGGAGTTTTAATTATCCCGTACTTGGACGATCTCCTAATAAAGGCGAGGTCCAAGCAGCAGTTGTTGGTGGGAGTAGCACTGTCTCAGGAGGTGCTACACCAGCACGGTTGGATTCTGAATATTCCAAAATCACAGCTGGTTCCGACGACACGTCTATTGTTCCTGGGTATGATTCTGGATACAGTCCAGAAAAAAGTGTTTCTCCCGGAGGAGAAAGCCAAGGAGCTGTCATCTCTAGTCAGAGACCTCCTGAAACCAAAACAGGTATCGGTGCATCACTGCACGCGGGTCCTGGGAAAGATGGTGGCTTCTTACGAAGCAATTCCTTTCGGTAGGTTCCATGCCAGAATCTTTCAGTGGGACCTGTTGGACCAATGGTCCGGATCGCATCTTCAGATGCATCGCCTTTTAACCCTGTCTCCAAGAACCAGGGTGTCTCTGCTGTGGTGGCTGCAGAGTGCTCATCTTCTAGAGGGCCGCAGATTCGGCATACAGGACTGGGTCCTGGTGACCACGGATGCCAGCCTTCGAGGCTGGGGGGCAGTCACACAGGGAAGAAACTTCCAAGGACTATGGTCGAGTCAGGAGACTTCCCTACACATAAATATTCTGGAACTAAGGGCCATTTACAATGCCCTAAGTCAGGCAAAATCCCTGCTTCTACACCAGCCGGTACTGATCCAGTCAGACAACATCACGGCAGTCGCCCATGTAAATCGACAGGGCGGCACAAGAAGCAGGATGGCAATGGCAGAAGCCACAAGGATTCTCCGATGGGCGGAAAATCACGTACTAGCACTGTCAGCAGTGTTCATTCCGGGAGTGGACAACTGGGAAGCAGACTTTCTCAGCAGGCACGACCTCCACCCGGGAGAGTGGGGACTTCATCCAGAAGTCTTCACGCTGATTGTAAATCGATGGGAACGGCCACAGGTGGACATGATGGCGTCCCGCCTAAACAAAAAACTAGAGAGATATTGCGCCAGGTCAAGGGACCCTCAGGCGATAGCTGTGGACGCTCTAGTGACACCGTGGGTGTACCAGTCAGTTTATGTGTTCCCTCCTCTGCCTCTCATACCAAGGGTACTGAGAATAATAAGAAAACGAGGAGTAAGAACAATACTCGTGGTTCCGGATTGGCCAAGACGAGCGTGGTACCCGGAACTTCAAGAGATGATCTCAGAGGACCCATGGCCTCTGCCGCTCAGACAGGACCTGCTGCAGCAGGGGCCCTGTCTGTTCCAAGACTTACCGCGGCTGCGTTTGACGGCATGGCGGTTGAACGCCGGATCCTGAAGGAAAAGGGCATTCCGGAGGAAGTCATTCCTACGCTGATTAAAGCCAGGAAAGATGTAACTGCAAAGCATTATCACCGCATATGGCGGAAATATGTTGCTTGGTGTGAGGCCAAAAAGGCCCCAACAGAGGAATTTCAACTAGGTCGATTTCTGCATTTCCTACAAGCAGGAGTGACTATGGGCCTGAAATTAGGCTCCATTAAGGTACAGATCTCGGCTCTGTCGATTTTCTTCCAGAAAGAACTAGCTTCACTACCTGAAGTTCAGACGTTTGTGAAAGGAGTGCTGCATATTCAGCCCCCGTTTGTGCCTCCAGTGGCACCTTGGGATCTCAACGTGGTGTTGAGTTTCTTAAAATCACATTGGTTTGAGCCACTTAAAACCGTGGATCTAAAATATCTCACGTGGAAAGTGGTCATGTTATTGGCCTTGGCTTCAGCCAGGCGTGTGTCGGAATTGGCAGCTTTGTCATGTAAAAGCCCTTATCTGATTTTCCATATGGATAGGGCGGAATTGAGGACTCGTCCCCAGTTTCTCCCTAAGGTGGTATCAGCTTTTCACTTGAACCAACCTATTGTGGTGCCTGCGGCTACTAGGGACTTGGAGGATTCCAAGTTACTGGACGTAGTCAGGGCCTTGAAAATTTATGTTTCCAGGACGGCTAGAGTCAGGAAAACTGACTCGCTATTTATCCTGTATGCACCCAACAAACTGGGTGCTCCTGCTTCTAAGCAGACTATTGCTCGCTGGATTTGTAGCACAATTCAGCTGGCGCATTCTGCGGCTGGACTGCCGCATCCTAAATCAGTAAAAGCCCATTCCACAAGGAAGGTGGGCTCATCTTGGGCGGCTGCCCGAGGGGTCTCGGCTTTACAAATTTGCCGAGCTGTTACTTGGTCGGGTTAAAACACTCTTGCAAGAGTCTACAAGTTTGATACCCTGGCTGAGGAGGACCTAGAGTTTGCTCATTCGGTGCTGCAGAGTCATCCGCACTCTCCCGCCCGTTTGGGAGCTTTGGTATAATCCCCATGGTCCTTACGGAGTCCCAGCATCCACTTAGGACGTTAGAGAAAATAAGATTTTACTCACCGGTAAATCTATTTCTCGTAGTCCGTAGTGGATGCTGGGCGCCCATCCCAAGTGCGGATTGTCTGCAATACTTGTACATAGTTATTGTTAACTAAAGGGTTATTGTTGAGCCATCTGTTGAGAGGCTCAGTTGTTTTCATACTGTTAAACTGGGTATAGTATCACGAGTTATACGGTGTGATTGGTGTGGCTGGTAAGAGTCTTACCCGGGATTCAAAATTCTTCCTTATTATGTCAGCTCGTCCGGGCACAGTGTCTTAACTGAGGCTTGGAGGAGGGTCATAGTGGGAGGAGCCAGTGCACACCAGGTGACCTAAAAGCTTTCTTTAGTTGTGCCCAGTCTCCTGCGGAGCCGCTATTCCCCATGGTCCTTACGGAGTCTCAGCATCCACTACGGACTACGAGAAATAGATTTACCGGTGAGTAAAATCTTATTATTTATATATATATATATATATATATATATATATATATATATATACACTAGCTGGAGTACCCGGCGTTGCCCGGATTTTTAGGAATGTTAACAAAAATGAATTTAAATGTTAAACACACAGTATAAATAACATAGTATAAAAAAGCATGGAAAATGTTATACACATCAATAAAATGAAAACCCAATGTGCTGCTGGGGGACCGTGCTACTACCACTATATAACTCTCAGTGTGTGGGTTTGTGCTACCTCCATTCCCCTCCTGACATCATGTCACTGCCCCTGTCCCATGCAACCCTGTCATCACTGACATATCATGCATGTCCTGATATACTCTGTGCTGCTGGCCCACCCCTAGGGTTGCTAGTGGTGTGTTACCCCCACAGTGTTTGTTCCCAGAGTGTAAGTAATATGTGTAGCAAGTTTGGGGTAAATTGCTCCAGGCATTCCAGAGTTATGCTGTCTACTAAAAAAAACTCTGTGCTGCTCCCTCATCCCTAGGGGTATTAGAAGTGTCTTACACCCACAGTGTTTGTTCCCAGCTTGTAAGTCTTATGTGTAGCAAGTTTTTTGTAAATTGGTCTAGGCATTCTGGAGTTATGCTGTCTCCTTAAATTTTATGTGCTACTGTCCCGCCCCTGGGGGGGGGGGGGGGTAGGGGTGTATAACCCCCACCGAGTTTGTTCCCAGATTGTATGTTAGATGTGTACCAAGTTTGTTGTAAATTGCTGCAGGCCTTCTACAGTAATGCTCTCTGCTGACGTACTCTGTGCTGCTGTCCCACCCCTAGGGGTGTCTGACCCCCACATTGTTTGTTTCCCGATTGTAAGTTATATGTGTACCCAGTTTGTTGCAAATTGGTCTAGCCATTCGGGAGTTATGCTATCTCCTTAAATACTATGTGCCGCTGTCCCACCCCTAGTGGTGGTAGGGGTGTTTTCGAGATTGTAAGTCAAATGTGTACCAAGTTTGGTGTAAATTGCTCCAGGCCTTCCACAGTTATTCTGTCTGCTGACATACTCTGTGCTGCTGTCCCATCACTGGGGGTGCTAGCGGTGTTTAACCCCCACATTTTTTTTCACTAGTGTAAGTCATATGTGTACCCAGTTTGTTGTAAATTGGTCTACCCATTCGGGATTTATGCTGTCTCCTGAAATACTCTGTGCTGCTGTGCCACCCCTAGGGGTGCTAGGGTTGTCTAACCCCCACAGAGTTTGTTCCCAGATTGTAAGTGAGATGTGTACCAATTTTGGTATAAATTGCTCCAGGCCTTCCATAGTTTTGCTGTCTCCTGAAATTCTATGTGCTGCTGTCCCACCCCTAGGGGGCGATAGGAGTGTTTAACCCCCACAAAGTTTGTTCCAAGATTGTAAGTCAGATGTGTACCAAGTTTGGTGTAAATTGCTCCAGGCCTTCCACAGTTTTGCTGGATGCTGACATACTCTGTGCTTCTGTCCCACCCCTAGGGGTGCTCGGGGTGTCCGACCCCCATAGTGTTTGTTTCCAGAGTTTAATTCATATGTGTACCAAGTTTTTTTGTAAATTGCTGCAGGCATTCCAGAGTTATGCTGTCTGCTGAAATACTCAGTGCTGCTGGCTCACCCCTAAGGGTGCTAGGGGTGTCTTCTTTCCACAGTGTTTGTTGGCAGATTGGAATGCATATATGTACCAATTTTTTAGTACATGGGTCCAGCAATTCCGGAGTTATGCTGTCTCCTGATATACTCTGTGCTGCTGTCTGCCCCCTTAGGGGTGCTAGGGATTTCAAATTGTTTTAGTTGCGTCCGCCATGTTTTAATACGCTTGTATGTGAAATTTCATGTTCTTCGCTTGTAAACTGTGGATTTGTATAGAAAAACAGAAAACAGGATTTTGATACCTACCGGTAAATCCTTTTCTCCTAGTCCGTAGAGGATGCTGGGGTCCACTTCATGACCATGGGGTATAGATGGTTCCTCAGGAGCCATAGGCACTCTTAAGACTTTTCAATGGGTGTGAACTGGCTCCTCTCTCTATGCCCCTCCTCCAGACCTCAGTTATAGGAACTGTGCCCAGGGAGACGGACATTTCGAGGAAAGGATTTACTTTAATACTAATGGTGAGATACATACCAGCTCACACCTCAACCATGCCGCACAACATGGCATTCAACGTAACACACGCCAACAGGCATGAACCAATTACAGCAAACATGCTGAAACTAATAAAATACAACATGTGTAACTCTAATAAACAAAACTGCAGGTAAAGTACGCACTGGGACGGGCGTCCAGCATCCTCTACGGCAGGGGTGGGGAACCTTTTTTTCTACCGAGGGCCATTTGGATATTTATAAAATCCTTCGGGGGCCATACAAAAATTCTCAACTTAAAAAATTACCCTGCCCCCCAGTAGGTCTGCCCCTTAGAGGTACTGTGTGTGCGCATGCCAAAAAAATGGGTGTGGCCAGTTAAAATGGGACGTGATACACATATGCCCCCAATAGTGCGGTGCCAGATCCACAATTGCCCCCACAGTGCCAGGTATACAAATGCCCCTCACAGTGCCAGGTATACAGATGTCCCCACAGTGCCAGGTATACAGATGCCCCCACAGTGCCAGGTATACAAATGCCCCCACAGTGCCAGGTATACAAATGCCCCTCACAGTGCCAGGTATACAGATGTCACCACAGTGCCAGGTATACAGATGCCCCCACAGTGCCAGGTATACAAATGCCCCTCACAGTGCCAGTTATACAGATGCCCCCACAGTGCCAGGTATACAAATGCCCCCCACAGTGCCAGGTATACAAATGCCCCCCACAGTGCCAGGTATACAGATGCCCCCACAGTGCCAGGTATACAAATGCCCTTCACAGTGCCAGGTATAAAGATGCCCCCACAGTGCCAGGTATACAAATGCCCCTCACAGTGCCAGGTATACAGATGTCCCCACAGTGCCAGGTATACAGATGTCCCCACAGTGCCAGGTATACAGATGCCACCACAGTGCCAGGTATACAAATGCCCCTCACAGTGCCAGGTATACAGATGTCCCCACAGTGCCAGGTATACAGATGCCCCCACAGTGCCAGGTATACAGATGCCCCCACAGTGCCAGGTATACAAATGCCCCCACAGTGCCAGGTATACAAATGCCCCACAGTACCATGTATATAGATGCCCTCCCCCCTCCCCTCTCCCCTCCGTGCTGCTTACCGTGCTCCTTTCGGCGGGACACGGAGGAGAGCGCGGCTGTCGGGTGGGAGCGGCGGCGTGTAGTACTTCAAACCAGCCGCCGGTTCGAGAGCCAAACAGAGCTCGCGGACCGGCAGCCGCGGCTCCTGATTGGCTGCCGGTCCGCGAGCTCTGATTGGCTCACGGACCGGCGGCTGGTTTGAAGTACTACACGCCGCCGCTCCCACCCGACAGCCGCGCTCTCCTCCCTGTTCTGACAGCTGAGACACGCTGCCGCCGGACTGAGCGGCAGCGTGTCTCACTGACACAAGCTGGTGGGCCGGACCAAACGGCTTCGCGGGCCGGAGGTTCCCCACCCCTGCTCTACGGACTAGTAGAAAAGGATTTACCGGTAGGTATCAAAATCCTGTTTTTTCATACGTCCTAGAGGATGCTGGGGTCCACTTCATAACCATGGGGTTTATACCAAAGCTCCAGTACGGGCGGGAGAGTGCGGATGACCCTGCAGCACCGATTGACCGAACTTGAGGTCTTCATCGGCCAAGGTGTCAAACTTGTAGAATTTTGCAAATGTGTTTGACCCCGACCAAGTAGCTGCTCAGCAAAGTTGCAATGCCGAGATCCCCCGGGCAGCCGCCCAGGATGAGCCCACCTTCCTAGTGGAATGGGCCTTCACAGACGTCGGTAACGGCAATCCAGCCGTAGTATGAGCATGCTGAATCGTACTTCTGATCCAACGCGCAATAGTCTGCTTGGAAGCAGGACAGCCAATCTTGTTGGGAGCATACAGGGCAAACAAAGACTCTGTTTTCCATATTCGAGCTGTTCTAGCGACATAAATCTTCAAAGCTCTAACCACATCTAGAGACTTTGACTCAGTGAACGTGTCAGTAACTACTGGCACCACAACAGGTTGGTTTATGTGGAAAGATGAAACCACCTTTGGAAGAAAATGTTGACGAGTTCTCAACTCTGCCCTATCTTCATGGAAGATCAGGTAAGGGCCCTTGTGAGACAAGGCCTCCAACTCAGACAGCCGCCGTGCGGATGCCAATGCCAAAAGCATCACCACTTTCCAAGTGAGAAACTTCAACTCTATCTCTTGTAGAGGCTCAAACCAATCCGATTGAAGAAACTGCAACACCACATTAAGGTCCCATGGTGCCACTGGAGGCACAAATGGAGGCTGGATGTGCAGAACCCCTTTCACGAAGGTCTGAACCTCTGGAAGAGAGGCCAATTGTTTTTGGAAGAACACTGACAAGGCCGAAATCTGGACCTTGATTGACCCCAATCGGAGGCCCGCCTCCACACCAGCCTGCAGAAAATGGAGAAAACGTTCCAACTGAAACTCTTCCATAGGAGCCTTCTTGGATTCACACTAAGACACATATTTTCTCCTTTTACGGTGGTAATATTTCAACGTTACTCCTTTCCTGGCCTGAATAAGGGTGGGGATGACTTCCTTGGGAATACCCTTACGGGCTAGGATCCGGCGCTCAACAGCCATGTCATCAAACGTAGCCGCGGTAAGTCTTGATACACGCACGGCCCCTGCTGCAGCAGGTCCTCGCGAAGAGGAAGAGGCCGAGGATCTTCTATGAGCAACTCCTGAAGATCTAGGTACCAAGACCTCCTTGGCCAGTCTGTGGCAATGAAGATTGCTCGAACTCTTGTTCTTATGATCCTGAGCACATTTGGGTTCAGCGGAAGTGGAGGGAAGACATACACCGACCGGAACACCCACTGGGCCACTAGCGCATCCACTGCTATTGCTTGAGGGTCTCTCGACCTGGAACAATATTTCTGAAGCTTCTTGTTGAGATGAGATGCCATCATGTCTACTTGAGGAACTCCCCAAAGACTTGTCACCTCTGCAAAGACTTCTTGGTGGAGGCCCCACTCTCCTGGATGGAGATCGTGTCTGCTGAGGAAGTCTGCTTCCCAGTTGTCCACTCCCGGAATGAAAATTGCCGACAGAGCCTTTACATGTCTTTCTGCCCAGAGGAGGATCTTTGTCACCTCTGCCATTGCCGCTCTGCTTTTCGTTCCGCCCTGCCTGTTTATGTACGCGACTGCTGTTACATTGTCCGACTGGATCTGCACGGAATGATCTTGAAGAAGATGTACCGCTTGTTGAAGGCCATTGTAAATGGCTCTCAATTCCAGCACGTTTATGTGAAGGCAGGCTACCTGACTTGACCATTTTCCTTAGAAGCTTTCCCCCTGAGTGACAGCTCCCCAGCCTCGGAGATTTGCATCCGTGGTTACCAGGACCCAGTCCTGAATCCCGAACCTGCGTCCCTCTAGTAGGTGAGAACTGTGTAGCCACCACAGGAGCGAAATCCTGGCTTTTGACGACAGGATTATCTTCCGGTGCATGTGTAGGTGGGATCCCGACCACTTGTCCAACAGGTCCCACTGGAATACCCTGGCATGGAACCTGCCAAACTGTATGGCCTCGTAGGCCGCCACCATCTTCCCCAACAACCGAATGCACTGATGGATCGACACACTCGATAGTTTCAATATCTGTTTTACCATTTTCTAGATTTCCAGAGCCTTTTCCAGCGGAAGAAATATTCTCTGAACTTCTGTGTCCAGAATCATCCCGAGAAAAGACAATCTTGTCGTCGGTTCCATCTGTGACTTTGGATAATTTATGATCCAACCGTGTTGTTGGAGTATTGACAGGGAGAGTGTGATGTTTTGTAACAACTGCTCCCTGGATCTCGCCTTTATCAGGAGATCGTCTAGATAAGGAATTATATTGACTCCTTTTTGATGCAGGAGAACCATCATCTCCGCCATCACCTTGGTGAATACCCTCGGCGCCGTGGAGAGACCGAAAGGTATCGTCTGGAATTGGTAATGGCAATCCTGAACCGCGAATCTCAGATAAGCCTGGTGAGAAGGATAAATGGGAACATGCAGGTAAGCATCTTTTATGTCTACAGACACCATGTAGTCCCCCTCCTCCAGACTGGAAATCACTGCCCTCAGTGATTCCATTTTGAACTTGAATCTTTTCAAGTAGAGATTCAGATTTTTCAGGTTTAGGATCGTTCTGACCGAGCCGTCCGGCTTTGGAACTACAAAAAGGCTTGAATAAAAACCCTCCTCTTATTATGACAAAGGTACCAGGACTATGACCTGATCCTGACATGATTTTTGGATTGCCGCTGTTACTGCTTCCCTTTCTGGAAGAGATGCTGGCAAGGTCGATTTGAAAAATCGGCATGGGGGAACGTCTTGAAACTCCAGCTTGTTTCCCTGGGACACTATTTGCAACACCCAGGGATCCAGGCCAGACAGAATTCAACCTTGGCTGAACAGTTTGAGACGTGCCCCCACCCGATGGCCCCCCGCAAAGGAGCCTCAGCGTCATGCTGAAGATTTGGCAGAAGTAGGGGTAGACTTCTGCTCCTAGGAACCTGAAGCTGCTGTGGACTTCTTTCCCTTTCCCCTTCCCCTACCCTCAAAGAAGGGGGAACCTCTCGCTTTTTTGTATTTATTGGGCCGAAAGGACTGCATGTGCGGGTGATATGTCTTTTTTGCCGGTGCAGGCGCAGAGGTAAAAAATGTCGACTTACCTGCGGTAGCCGCTGAGACTAACGCATCCAGTCCATCGCCAAATAAGGCCTCACCTTTATATGGGAAAGCCTCCATATTTCTTTTGGAATCTGCATCCGCGTTCCACTGGCGAATCTACAACGCCCGCCGAGCCGATACTGCCATGGTAGCGGCTTGTGAACTCAGAGTCCAATATCTTTCATCGCTTCTAGCATGTATGCGGCAGCGTCTTTGATATTCCCTAATTTAAGGAGTATCTCATCTTTATCAATCGTGTCAATTTCTGATGACACACTTTCTGACCATTTTTCAATAGCGAGACTCACCCACGCGCAAGCAATTGTGGGCCTGAACAGCGTACCATTGGCAACATAAATGGATTTCAATGTAGTTTCCATCTTTCGGTTTGCCGGCTCTTTTAGTGAAGACGTGCCTGGTGCAGGGAGAATTACCTTCTTTGTCAACCTGGACAGTGCACTGTCTAACACAGGGAGTGACTCCCATATTTTCCTGTCCTCCACCGGAAAAGGATAAGCTATCTGAATTCTCTTGGGAATACGAAATTTATTTTCGGGATTCACCCACATCCCTTCAAAGAGTGTATTAAGCTCGTGGGAAGGAGGGAAAGTGACCTTAGATTTCTTTTCTTTATAGAAATAAGCCTTCTCCTGAGGTACAGGAGTGGCTTCTGTGACTTCCAAAACTTCCCTTATAGGCACAATCATATATTGTATATTTTTTGCCAATTTATGATCTATTTCTCTGGAGTCACTATCGTCGACACAAGAATCAGTGTCCGTGTCGGTATCAGTATTCACAATATTCGCAAATGATCTCTTATGTGACCCAGAGGGGTCGCCTGCGGATGGAAGAACAGAGCCCTGAAAAATCACATCCTCCACAGATTTTCTCCAGCACTCAGCATGAGATTCAGACTTATCTAATCTCCTACTGATATGATGCATACTGTCACGTATTTCTTTCACCCATGCAGGCTCTTGGTGTGCCGGCAGCGCCACCACATAACACTTCTGTGTCCCTAAAATGGTTTCCTCTGGTTGCCTCTGACATGTCTTACACACGTATACAACACACACACAGACACACTGGGACTTATAGGGGACAGACCCACAGTAAAATCTGTCAGAGGGACACAGTTTAGGAGCAGCCAGTTCACAACCCCAGCGCCAGTATCTAATGCCTGTGAACACAGAATGCCCACTGACATGCAGCGCTTTTTACACAGTAAAACACACTTGTAAAGTATCAAATTCGCTTGTGCCCCCCCTGTTTTGCACCCTGATACTTGTAGTCAGAAGTGAAGGTGGACCAGCGATGTCTCTGCAGCCTGAGGAGAGAGAAAATGGCACTGAGCAGTGTGCTGGCTGCCTGAGGAAGAAGCTCCACCCTTTTTGCCTCAGAAACTTTTCATAATATTTATACTGGCGGGGGTAGGGCTGTGCCTGGGCATCTTATGCCCCCTTTTTGACAGTTTATAGAGGTGTTTTTGCTGCCCAGGGTGCCCCCCCCCGCGCCCTGCACCCTGCGGTGCCTGTGTGTGTGGGCAGCAATGGCTCCCACCAGCCGCACTGTACCTCAGCCGTCACTTTTCTTGATAGAAGATCTGTCTTTTTCTACTCCCCTGTCTTCTGATTTCTGGCTCTGTGAGGGGGGTGACGGCGTGCTGTGGGAGTGAGCATCTAGACACGGCTAACGTTCAGTACCCTTGAGGAGCTAATGGTGTCCTGTCAGCCAGAAGCAGAGCCATGAAACTCTTCAGGAAGTTGGTTCCTACTTCTGCCCCCTCAGTCCCACGAAGCAGGGAGACTGTTGCCAGCAGTTCTCCCTGAAAACAAAAAACCTAACATAAGTCTTTTCAGAGAAGCTCAGTAGAGATCCCCTAGAGTGCATCCAGTCAGCCTGGGCACATTTCTAAAAACTGAGGTCTGGAGGAGGGGCATAGAGGGAGGAGCCAGCTCACCCCCATTGAAAAGTCTTAAGAGTGCCCATGGCTCCTGCGGAACCGTCTATACCCCATGGTCATGAAGTGGACTCCAGCATCCTCTAGGACGTATGAGAAAGACAGAATGACTGATTTTCATTTATATATATATATATATATATATATATATACAGTGTTGTAGTGCCCGGCACTCCCAAAATATTGACGTTAATCCGGGTGCCCTCACGCCTTGACAAAGGGGTCTCAGGACCCCGAAACGTTGGTTCTTTATGTGACCATTGTGATGTTATTTTGCCCATAATACACGTTTGCTGATTCATTTCAACGGAGTGCCGCTGCTTTTTCTTTACTGTTCCATATATATATATATATATATATATATATATATATATACGATACCAGTTCCCTTAGAATAAAGGAGAGGCGGCACTCATCCGGTCTTGAAAAAAAGCTGGAAAGATGCTGTGTTTAATCACATCACAACGTTTCAAAGCTCACATGCTTTGTCATCAGGTGCATAGTGTTGACAAAGCATGTGAGCTTTGAAAGACGGGGGACAGCCGTGAGCAGACGGGGGACAGCAGCGCTGCAGAAGGATGTGGCACAGCCGCCAGACCTCACGGCAGCGTCCACCCGGCTCCAGCAAGCGGGACCTCACTTGCTGGAGACAGGTGGACTCTGCCGTGAGCGGCGGCTGTGCCACATCCTCCTGCAGCGCTGTGCTGTAGCACTGCTGTCCCCCGTCTGTTCGCGGCTCTCCCCCCTCTCCTCCTCTCAGGTTCCTCATCTCAGTCTGACTTTTTTTTAAGTCGAACTGAGATGGTCGGAAACGGGGCCAAAACCTGTCGAATTTGGCCCCGTTTCCCTCAGAAGCACGTGAGTCGGCAGCTATACCACCGATTCACGTACTATTCGACAAGTCGAATTCCCCGACTTGTCGAATAAAAAAGCTTGGGACAGAATAGGTCGGAACCATAGTGGGAGTGGTGTACTGAGTGCTATAGACTAATACTTATTAATATATACACACATGTGTACATCAGAGTTAGACAGTAAGCCATAACTTACCATTTAGTTAACTATACAATAATGCCTCCATGTACAAAAGAAATAATTATTTTATAGTGTTTTCCAACATTTTAAGGTGGCAAAATGCACAAAAATAGATTGTATTTGATTCTGAATTTGAGGTAGGAGAGTTCTCTTATCTCTCTTCTTTTTTTTTTTTAAGTCTTTGTGTTACAAGGTACATTTCCACTTTCTCTTTTTTCACAGCAGGTGAACCTTCCAAGTTTTGAAAAGGTAAGAAAGTGGTGATAATCTGTAACACAATTCTTTTGTATTCATTCATGCTTGAATAACAATACATAAAGGCCCTAGCTATAGGTATATAACATGTGCAATATGAACTGTTAACACCAACAAGGATAAGTGTATTGTCATCAAACCAATCTTTAATGTTTTGTGACATTTCTTGGCAACAAATTGATCCACAGAAAAATCCTTCAAAATGTTTCTAAAATCATTGGTGATGTCGGCACATTGGCCTTTGATGTAAAACCAACATGATTTTTTTTTCTTAAACAATGATTCATTTCTTTAAAATACAGAGAGATTGTCATTGATTGTAAGTTTGTGACAAGGCCCTCTTATCTCTTTCTGGGGTGGAATTTAATCGGGTACAGCTTTTAAAAAGTGCTTATTTTTTCGGTAGGATTTATAGCAGCATTTTGTTAAAGTCAAAACTAACCTGGTTTTGCATTTTATACAGGTTGAGTATCCCTTATCCAAAATGCTTGGGACCAGAGGTATTTTGGATATCGGATTTTTCCGTATTTTGGAATAATTGCATACCATAATGAGATATCATGGTGATGGGACCTAAATCTAAGCACAGAATGCATTTATGTTTCATATACACCTTATACATACAGCCTGAAGGTAATTTTATCCAATATTTTTTATAACTTTGTGCATTAAACAAAGTTTGTCTACATTCACACAATTCATTTATGTTTCATATACACCTTATACACACAGCCTGAAGGTCATTTAATACAATATTTTTAATAACTTTGTGTATTAAACAAAGTTTGTGTACATTGAACCAATAAAAAACAAAGGTTTCACTATCTCACTCAAAAAAGTCAGTATTTCGGAATATTTGGATATGGGATACTCAACCTGTATTGCTATTTTAAATAAAGTTGCAAAATCACAGAAAAATCTGCAATTTTACAATGTCATACACTTTTATATTCCCTCCTTTGCCTATTTATTACCCATTCGCAGTTGGATATGGTATGATTTGCCAACATGCCAATATTCATCATGTCTACCTAGATGATATGTTGACATGATAAACTGTCGAAAAACTGTCCCTGGTGGCTCTTACGTTCTCTAAGTGGCCGCGGGGGCTCCAGCGTCTTTTTATTCTAGGTCCCGGCTGTGCTGTAACAGTCATCCAGCATGCACCTGTGATGCTCCTGTGTTTCGGTAAGTATTTCTTCCCCTAACCCTCTCTTTATGTGCCTAAACTTCAGGGACGTAGAGAGGATGACTAGGCCCCTAAGGGGTGTGGCCTAATGTATGGAGGCATGGTCAAACCAGGAAAATTATATGGTGTCATGAAGCAGTGTCATCCTCTCCACAGGGGGGCGCCATTGTGCCCCTCTACCAGGAGAAGTTCAAACTTGGGCATGATCAGTGTGATTGCTCTCCTGCACAGCCAGTGGAGACTGCTGCTGATTCTCAGCGGCAGCAGCCTCCATGCACCCACTGCTGCCCAGCACATGCAGCGTGTGCCTGGTTGACAGTCAGAATCCTTGGTGCTGCCAGGCAGGGTGGAGGCAATTGGCAGACCCGGGCCCCTCAATTGGGCATGGGTAATTAGTACCTTTCCCTCTTTCTTGGCGTCACTGCAGTCCTAAACCCTCCCTCTCCACACAGCTTAACCCTAAAAACCCCATCCTCAGTCTTTCAACATAGATGGTGACATTTAAGTAGGATATGCCTAGTTTTATTTCACAATTGTAAATCACAATGGAACATGCTAGTCTTTTATATATATATATATATATATATATATATAAATGTTCTTAAGTAAACTATTGGTCACGATTCAATTTCCGTGCATACTTATGTTTATTAATAATCTTGCGAGCTACATTTTCTTTGTATTTCGTAGTACGATAAAATCTTACCAAATGGTAATATATGACCTTATTAAGAAATTGTATATGATTTAAGTATTTTGCAGACATAGGAGATCCTTGTTTTATTCATCAAGAATAGGAATATATATCTTACATTATTATATAGTTGCACTCTGTTCAAGTATAGTAGCACTAGTACAGGTCACCACTTAAAAAATAGATTTCCTACTTGAAGTGCACTATAAACATATGGGATTATACTGCTTTAGACAACTGAATGATCCATAGTAAAACATTTGTGTGAAGGTGATTGGAATTGCAGGTGACATTCCGTATGTGCCAAATCTGGTAATAGGTTTTGCAGAAACTCAAGAATAGATTTCAGGCACACTGTAAATTAAGCTGTTTAAGATAAGATAGAAATTTGGAAAGGAGACTTTTTTTCCATAGTTTTTGAAATGGAAATATATTTTTAGTAAATGAGATTTAATGGGAAGTGTGGCAGTATTAAGGTATTCATTAGCCTAAGTACACAGTGTAGTCGTTTCATGGACTAAAGCAGGAATGGTTCGTTCTTTTTTAGCAGAAATATAATTACACCATCAGAATGGTTCCCTTACGAATCACCCCTTATAAGCTTCCTGAAAATGTTTTTTTTTCTTTTTTAGTTAGTTCACTGTGACTGTGTTATTGCAATTGAAGCTCTTCCACTAAGGAAACTGTGTTTTATTATTCGGTTTTCTGAGGTAACATTAACAGAAATGTAGCCATATATTTATACAGAAATGCTGTGTAAAATACCAGATGGCCAAACCATATACATTTTTTTTGTAATGTTTACAATGAATTTTGTGTCACCTAGCCCAGTTGTATATATGTTTATAATATAGATATCTTACATTTTTATAATAAACTATGAAGTATACAGTATATACGAGGGTGGCTCAATAAATAAGGTAGCAAGACCTCTCATTGTGTAAATGTATTAAACTAGTACATATACGTACAGTATACTTGATAGTATGGCCTTTTTAAAGATTATTTTTCCACAAAGTCCACATACTTGCATTTGTTCCAGTGGTACACCAAGGTATCTATCCCAGCATAGAAGAAATCCGTGCAAGGCGCTTGAAGCCAGGACATGACAGCTTGCTGTACAGTCGGTTGTGAATCACCTTTCACCCAGGTGCTTCTTCAATGGTCCAAAGAGATGGAAATCACTTGGTGCTAGGTCAGTGCTATAGTGAGGATGGTCCAGTACCTCCCAAAGGTAGTGTTGTAACAAGTCATGCATGCCTTATCAAAGGCAGTGCACCAAACCCACACCTGTTTCTGTGATATGACGTTATCACCATACACCTCAGCAAGTTGGCAATGAATTTCAGCTACTGATGTGCCCTTTAGACACAGATGTCTGATCGCACTATACACCTCAATGTTTGACCATGTTTTATCCAAACCCACCATCTTACAACTAATATTGGGACAGTATGGGCGGGATTCAAATCTTGCAGCTGCCCTCCCGCCCTCATCGCGCCCGCCAGCAGTATTCAAATGTTACTGCCGATGGGCGCGATATCAGCACTTCAGCTCGCCACCTCCTGGGGTGGTGAGCTAAAATGCATGAAAAGTGACCCGTTTGGATGCCCAAACGGGACTTTTCGCGATCGCGCCCATGACTTGGTTTAGCTGCTTTACGTGGCTAAACCCGTCTCTTATGGGGGCGATCAGCGTGATAACAGGGGTCCTTAGAATATCGCCCTGCGATCTCCCGTCACTTTAGACGGGAGATCAGGGACAATAAAAGATTTGAATCTTGCCCTATGACTGATAAGTCTACCTGCTCTGGCCTGGTGGGAAATAAGAATGAAACTGAGAACATTACACACGTGCGATGCTTTGTTACCTACGTTATTGAAGCACGCTGGTATCCTATATGCTTATAATAAACTATACCTTTCTCATCCTCCTGCCTCTGTCATCTCTCATACTATCAATTCCTGCCCTCAGCTGTCCGTATACTGGCTCACTCCTTGTGTCATCCGTTTGTCTCCGCTCTTCCCCTGTAGATTGTAAGTTCGTATAAGCAAGGTCCTCCTCCTTCCTGTTCTCACTACTTGTCTTGCACACCAGCGAAACTCCATAGCTGTGTTGAGAGTTGTAATGGTATTTGTTATTATTATCTTTTATTTATATGGCGCTACAAGGGATCCGCAGCGCCCAATTACAGAGTACATAAGTGAATAAGCAAAACAGGAAACCAGGGACTTACAATTGAAGATATTAAAAAGTACAGCAGGCACTGCTGAATTGTATACCAAAACCCCCCCCGACAATTAGACATTCTTACAAGTATAAACAAATTATTTAATAAAATTGACAATATAAATTAGTGATCATGCTGTTAGTGCATATGCATAACTATGCAATCACATAAATAGTAACGGTATTATTCAGATAATAAACAGATAAATAAAATAGATAAAAACTATATCTACATATCTGGACTTTCAAACTCGGCATACAGCTGTGCCATTTGGTGCAGATGGTGCCCTCATCAATGGAGGTGTTCGTTGGTAATAAATAATATATTGCCAAACTGCATAGCGTGAGAATATTATCTGATTCTTGAGAAAGCTGCAACAAGCAGAGAAACATGTTGAATTAATATCCTGTTATTGGACTTCTCTGCTATTTACAACTGCTATATACGCCACTGGGTTAACTTTATCTCTCACTGCTAAAAGCACTTAATCTACACTGTAGGACCGGAGCCGTACCATCTGCTGCTGCATCCACCTCAGCGCATACTATCAGCCACCGGAGCTCCTGTTCCCAGTGTCCTATTGCTTTCTCACATACAGTGAGTTTTCTGCTGGGCTAGTGCTTTTCCATCTGCCACAATGAACCGGCCAGCGCACCCTAGCAACAAACATCATTACGGCTCCTAGCACCCTCTCACCACCGTACCTGCTCTCATAACAGGTACCAGGAAAGGTATTCTTTCAGCAGCGGCAGGGGCTCTGGTGGGCTGTGCAACGTGCCAGCTGAGCAGGACACTATTACCCTTCTCCGTTACCTGACGGTTGTGAGTATGTGGGCAACTTACATTTCCGGTGAAGATTGTGTTTATCAAAGCTTGTAAGTTCACCGGTTGTGCTGGGACATACGTCATCAGTGACTGTTAAATAAAACCTTGCTCTATGCAGTTTGGCAATATATCATTTATTACCAATGAACACCTCCATTGGTGAGGGCACCACCTGCACTAAATGGCACAGGTTTATGCAGAGTTTGAAAGTCCAGATGTTTAGCACATCTAATTGTGTTTTCTTTGGTATGCAATTCAGCAGCGCCTAGTGTACTGTTTAATATTGTCTGCTTCTTGTGTAGAGAACTGGCACCTCTCTATTCAGTAAGGCAGCTGCAGTGCGCATGACCAAAAGGGGAATTTGGTGATTGCCTTAAAGCAGGCGCCTGGACTATTTATTCTGTTTGTAACTTACAGTTGAAGACAATATAGGACAAGTACAGGATACATAAACATATCTGCATCAGCAGACAACACTAAAATAAGTATCAGGGTGGCTTAAACCAGCGGGATTTGATGCCGTCGAAGATGGTATAAGTAATAGAAGTGTAAGCACATGAGGAAAGAGGGCCCTACTCATGAGAGCTTAATTTCTAAAGGGGAGGGGTAGACAGACAGTGGTGACACAGATAGGGTAGACAGTGACTGTGGAATAGGTGGTTAGGATGAGATTTGGCTGGGTTTAGTGAAGAAGTGGGTCTTGAGAGCCCGTTTGAAATTTTACAGAGGTGGAGAGTCTGTAGTGTACCCTTTTCTGTTTTATACTGTCTTATATGACTCTCTTATTGTATGGCCTATGTAAGGTGCTGATCACCACTTGTGGCGCCTTATAAATAAAGTTTCATAATAAAAATAATAATGATTATGGGGTATATTCAATTAAGGTCGAAACTGCCACCTTGTCGAAAAGACGGCAGTTTTCGACTTTTTCAGGTAGGTAGGGGTTCTGACCTATTCAGTCCCGAGCATTTTTATTTGACAAGTCGGGGAATTCGACTTGTCGAATAGTACGTGAATTGGCGGTATAGCTGCCGATTCGCATACTTCTGAGGGAAACGGCCAAATTCGACAGGTTTTGTCCCCGTTTCCGACCATCTCAGTTCGACTTAAAAAAAAGTCGAACTAAGATGAGGGACCTGAGAGGAGGAGAGGGGGGAGAGCCGCGGGCAGACGGGGGACAGCAGCGCTACAGCACAGCGCTACAGGAGGATGTGTCATAGCCGCCACTCACGGCAGCGTCCACCCGGCTCCAGCAAGTGAGGTCCCGTTTGCTGGAGCCGGGTGGACGCTGCCGTGAGGTCTGGCGGCTGTGCCACATCCTTCTGCAGCGCTGCTGTCCCCCGTCTGCCCGCAGCTGTCCCCCGTCTTCCCACGGCTCTCTACCCTCTCCCCCCTCTCCGGTCCCTCATCTCAATTCAACTCTTTTAAAGTAGAATTGAGATGGGCTGTGAATAGCCCTTGTCGGATCCATTCCGACAAATGCATGTCAGAATGGATCCGACCCTAACTAAATATACCCCTATGGCTGCTTTTTTTTTTTTTTTTTTTAAGCATATAGCTTTGTAAGAACCCTCAATAGCTCTCTATCATGAAGTCAGTTGTAATGACATTACATAGCACATTGTGGTGTTTGAAGTATAATGGCAGACACTGGGTGGAGTGAGAGTGTTACTTGCAATATATGGAGTAAGCCTACTGGTACAATTAGTTTTATGGAGCAGTGCAAATTTGAGATTTCATTTTGTTTGAGAAATGTTATTGATATGAGATAAATGTTGGAAGAGGGATACATTTTAGGGCTGTTTCTCATGTGTGATGTCAGGTCTCTGGTTTTGTCTGTCCCCGGCGGGGGCGCTAGTGGGTCAGTGTTGGTGCGATGTACAAAGCGGGGAGGCAATATGAAAGTCCTGCGCATAAGCGCTGATATTTATTAAAAAGCAGATGGTATAATACTGAATACAATGGAAACCGGTAATGTGGAAAACTATGACAGTTAACTGAATCCAAACAACTTAAAAGTCTCTTGCAGCAGAACGTAAAATAACTTGATAATGAATGCAGGTGAAATAACAGAACTCCAGTAGTATTTGGAAATACACAGTCTCTGAATAACACAGGGCAAACTGATAATGGTTAGGAAAGCAGAACTCCGGAATATATAAGTAACTCACAGTCTCTGTAAAGCACAAGTCCATATAGCCACACTTAGGCTAAAGCAGGAGACAGTCTCTAAGCAAGTAGATGTTATACTGCTGAGTTGCACAGATGGTATGCTGACAATTAGTGCACAGGTAAGTAATGAGAAAGAACACCTGAGGAGAGTCTCTTACTGCTGATGAGTTTGAAGCTGGATGTAGCTGAAGTCCGGAGTAACAGGAGAGCTGTAGAAATGGAAACTGGAACAAATGAGGTAACCACAGGGGAACGCTGGAAACAGGAACGCAGGAACTGGGAAAACTAGACACAGGGTATGTGACTTGTTGTCCGAGGCGATGAGAGTGAGCCCCGGACAGGAACTTATAACCCTTGCTCTGCAGTGATTGGTCGCAGTGTTCTGGCTGGAAACACAGGGCTGGATTAGAAGCCGGGATTAGCTGAGTGCAGGTGACATAGCAGCATCCATACATACCGGATGCCGGCACACAGCGGAACACAAACGCAGGACCAGACTCAGGGGTACTCAGCGACACGGGAGATGACGCTCGCGGTCAGCGCATCCATGCAGCCGCGACTGGGGCCATGACCTCCGGAGGCCTGCACACCAGCGCGCTGGTAGGTGAGACGCAGCTGACCGCCGATTCCTGACATGTGAGAGGTATAAACTCACCCAAAAGGTATTCAAAAATCAAGTGCAAGTATGGCAACAGACCAAGTTAGTTGCAGAGTCCAAGAGCCAACACACTGAATCAAAATCAGAGTTAGGTTTGGTATACAACCAGGCAAGTCAGTAATGAGAAAAGGCACGGCATGACATAATAGCAAGCAGTAAAGGTTTGAACAAGAAGTCTAAATGTAACAGAGGTCCAATATACAGAAGTCAGAGCATGTACGTGAGCAGACAAAATGGATGGTCAATTCACAAAACTGAGATCAAAACACACAGGAGCATGCTGTTCAACAGAGATATGAGCTAACACATGGACTAACCTAACACCAATTGCAAGGTTCATCTCCACTTTATAGCTTCAGGGGACCAGGATCTTTTCTTGAAAAACTGCTCTAAACCCTTTCATTCAATTTTTTTTAGTAATCAGATCTCAGCGGCGGTAGCGCTTGCGCAGCAGGACGGCTGGATATTTAAAAATGCCCCAATACTGCAGCATAGTAGCATGTTAGGGACAGGGCTTTCTCACAAGCTCTGTCTCTGCATGAAATTATTGATACATCCATGCAATGTAATCAATAATTGCGTTGAGAGTTTGGTCGATTTTATCACCTCACATCCGCGTCTCAGGATGCAGATGGTGATAAATCGGCCCCTAAACCGTAGCAGTAGATAACCTCTTGCTATAGACAGTGGAGTCAGCCTTCATGTTGCATATGTTTCTGTATAGGTAGTAGAGAGGTTGACTTCACTAGAAAAATCACCATTCTCATCATCTTGAAGAATAAAACTAGCAGTGTACCTTGAAAATGGCATACTGTGCCCCAACCAGACGGTAAGGTTGCAGCAAAAGTGAGCACAGGAAGGTCTGTTGTTGATAAAAAATGAAAAAGAATCAGCATTTCTGTTTTTACGCCGTGTTGCACTTACACTCTTAATACAGCAATGCCTTTGGGGAAACAACAAATTTACAGTTATTATTTAACTTTTACATTTTCTATTTATTTGCAGTTTTGATTTTCATCATACTGATGCAATGTATTCATCCAGTATATGTGAGTACATGGAGTAATCATGGTTTAAACAGAACCAGTTGGTTTGAAAGAACCATATGAACATTTAATCATAATATTTGAAATACTGTGTCACCATGTAGTACAGCTCTGTGGGTAATTTGGAAAAGAATATGCTCAGATACAGTAGAGTAATCAGACTGTAACCCCTTTTGCTACTGGTGGTTGAGGCCATTTTTCCACCTATGAGATTGTCACATTCCAACATCAATGTTATGCTGTATCCACACAAATTATACCTTGTTTTTTTGAAGGCTTCACATTTTCAGAACTTATTGCACCAATACTCTTTTGCTTCATCTACAACAAAAGTGTTTTATTTTTCATTAAATTTCAACAGAGTGAACTAACAGTAAATGTGTATTTTTTTATTTTTTTTTAAATACTCACCACAAAGAAATACATTTGTGTTTCTTTGGCTTTAATCCATCTTTTCAAAGCCAGAAAAACTAGGATTTTATAGAGCTGGTTCAATTCCCATCAGGTTGGGTCGCAGTCTGTTCTCCCAGGTAAAGTGTCCAGAGCTGTTCCGTTAGAGACCCAGGCAGCAGTTAAATGTTATTTTTGCTTGTACTCTCCGGATGTGAGTCTATATAATAATTTCCTACGGTTTTACCCATCTCCAATATGCTTGTACAGTGGAAGCTGGGGAACGCACCCCAACCGTTCCCACTGCTAGGGGTATGGAAGGTGTCAGAGCAGCAGAGAGGAGAGGTGGACCAGCAGATAGAGAGATTGAGCCATACAGCTAAAGTGGGGCGGAAATGTGGGCAGACTGAGGTGACTCACATATACCAGGTCTCTTCGCTAGCTAATTTATAATCAAGCGTTCTTGTGGAAATTTATATCACACATTGAAAAATCATGTTGTTTTACTTTCAGATCTATGAACTCTACCGTTTTATCACAAATCTAGGGACCCATCTATTTCCAATACAGGGTGCATCATATTCATTTCTTACTGTAAACCGCATATTACTTTTCTACATATGCATCTTAGCCAGTGCTGGTATAAGGTTGGGCACTAGGGGACAGTACACCTGGGCTCCCCTATCTTAGAAGTCCAGTGCTGTAACAAGGCTCAAATGCACCCTGTGCTGCCCCACCTCCTGAGCGCCCAATGCCATGGTGTCATATGCATGATATCATTATGTTGCATAGAGGGGTTGGGGCAAGGAGTAAAGGCAGCGCTGAGCGGAGCATTCTGAGGATGCTCCAATCGGCTATATTATTCTGCAAGGTTCCTGCCTGGTCATGTAAGGGATCCTCCAGTGGAGCCGTAGCAACAATGCTGGCTGTAAAGTGCCTTAACAGGTACCCTGCTAGGCTAAAGCAAGGGCCTTGGGGCAGCGATGGTGCTTCCCACAGAACCCTGAGCTCTGTACGGTGGCACTGGTTGCACACCCCTAGGTACGGACCTGGTGGGGGCGAATCAGATACTCTCAGCCCCCACAAACAGGGTCAGTCCCCGGATAGAGGGAATGGCTGCAGCAGGTTTTGTGGACTGTCACTGTCTTATTGTAGCTCAGGAATTCATCCACTTAACTATCAATTTTCATTACAGCTGCTGTACCTGTATGTCAGAGGGCCTGGGCAACTTACTATTACACAGTGCTTCTAATGCTTTCCAGCACTCGTACACAGCGCTGTAGTCGATCTTCAAGGCAGCGCCATTTCTAAGAGCCCAAAATATATAGAAGTGGAGCCAGGCAGCTTGAACAAAATGTCTCCCATAATGGGGACAAAAATATTTGTTTCTCTAGTAATGAATACTATCCTGCTATAGAGCGTGTTGTGTTGTATGATCAACATTTATAACATTTCTAGTCTACTGTAAACTATATGTAAATGTTCTCACAGTCACAAACCATCCACTGCCACTTTACTATCATATAAATGTGTCTGTATGCTGGTGTATCATGGAAGTGTCTGTAGGATTGTGCTGCTGCTGCTGCCGCATGCAGCTGCAGGGGGAGGAGGAACACAGTGGGCACAGCTAGGGGGGCAGTGCAGACAAGAGGGTGAGAACAGGAAGAGTGTGGATTGGCCCCCCTGTCTTATGTGTCCTGGACCCCCAAAAACTTAATCTGGCTCCGATCTTATCAGTAAGTGCTACATTATCAAAAGCTGCATGATTTTGCCTTGTGTGTTCACAGAAGAGAATAATTTGCTATGAGTTCCGAGTGCCAACTGTTATTACCCACTTTTGGGAAATGACATAAGTATTTACAGCACGCCTTGTACATTTTTAAAACCAAATGAAAATGTTGATTACTACAAGAAGATTACAAAATGGCAAATAAGGATTAAAAAGTACAATTTATTAGTAGAAAATAAATAAACCTTATCTTATTTTAATTGTCCATTCTTTAGCTCCAGACCCACCCATTTTCTCTGTTAGCTGTCATACATTATGCTTTCCTTCTCTCTATCTCTAATGTTTTTCTCAGATGTAAGCTAGCTACACAGTGTAATTTTAAAACATATTAAACATTTTTTTCACACACCGTAACATTTTCATTATTGGCAAAAAATACCCCATCACCTAATTTGTCAGAAATCAATATTACTCTGGGAGCAGTTGCATCTAAATTCCCTGGATTGCTGTGCATGTTGTGTTTTGCAGTGCGCGCATGTGTTTTTTTTCCTGCAACTGTAGAATAAATGATGTATTTCTCCCACAGAGACATGAAAGGAATCATAGTCACTCTAAGTGACAGTGGTCAATTACAGTGCTCGTATTTTGGAACAGACCCTTCTCTCTTTCAAGCTCCTAAAGTGGAATCTAGGGATATAAATTATGAAAAACTTGATGTTGAAATGAGAGAACTCCAGAGAATTATTAAAGACTCTACAAAAACACAAGGTACTGTATTTTGTCAGAGTATTTCTGAAACTTGGTATAAAAATGTTGTAATCTGTTGCAACCAAACCGATTCTAGCTTTTTCAATAAAAAAAAAAAAACTACTAAGCCACCTTTTCTATGTAACTAAGCACTAGGTTTTATATATTTCTCCCTGTAATATTAAGTTGACTCATCTTATGGAGTTTGTCAAATAGATTTCTTGTAACTTTATCTTTGTAAGTCGCAATTAGATTTGAATATTCCAGTGCAGATAATACTAAATAAAGCGAATGTTAATCTAGTTTTGTATGTGCAGTATGTTTGTATAGTAACTCCCCCCTTTCCCCTCAACCCACTCCTCTGTCTTTCTGTCTCTCACTTCTGTACTCCATAATCCCCACCTCTCATTTCTGTCCCCCTCACTCCCCCACCTCCCTATCTGCCATCTCTGACCACTAGCCCCCTTTCTCCCTGTATCTCATATCTTTCCCACTTCCCCCTACCACCCCTTCTCCCCAACTGTCATCTCTTTCCTATGCTTTATTTTGTGCGTATTGGGACAACCAAGCTAAGGACTAACACTGGATTAAAATACAATGGCCAATCAAGGCTAGTTTAAAACCTAGATACAAAAATGTTATCCATTAAAGTTTGGTCGATCCCAGATAAGCCTTCCTACACCTAGTCCTCACATGAAACTAGTACTTATGAAGCAGTTTGTAAAAGCTTATGAAATTTATGGGATTGTCAGATGCCAATTTCATAGACGGCACTTTTGTTGGACCAGACATTTGAAAATTACTAAAAACTGAGTATGAAAAAGTAAGGAAACTTTTGAAGGAGAGTCTTGAAATAGTTAAGAAGCTCTTAGGGAACTTCAAAGATGCCTGCTACGATCAACCAGTGCAACGTATTAGGTTGTTTGGTGAGCTTTAACTCGAACTTTATGAATGATCACTTGGCTAACTTTCCTGAAATCTTTGAAGCTGTTAGAGATTAGAAAGAACAAAGATTCCACCCAAACATAAAGGAGATGGAATGATGATTTCCGGGAAGATGGAACGTCAACATGATGGGAGAATATTGTTGGATGTTACACAGTATAAATCCATGCCTAAACACATGTGACTTAACTAGTACCTCAATCAGTTTGATTATAAAATCTGTAAATGTGTATGGATAGCCTTAAGACTTGAACTGTTAGGATGCCTTGAGGCCCGAGTTTGGATAACCCTGGTATATAAGTAAAAATACCAAACAAAGCTTTAAAGCGGTGTTGTTTACCTTCAGTCCTCAAGTACCACCAACAGGCCATGTTTTGTGGATTTTTTTAATCTTTAACAGGTGCGTTATTCTATTTTGCTGTGTCCATAATTATCCCACCTCTTTCCTCAAAACATGGCCTGTTGGGAAAACTTGAGGGTTGAGGTTGAGAACCACTGTTTTAAAGGAGATAGAAAAAAGCAATATAAGGACTTGAAAATATAAGTAAGATTGTAAGATGGTTATTCGGTATCAGAATTTTTTTTTTTTTTACTTTTAATACTATTAATATTTCACCAGAATACACTTGAATAGGATATTTCCCCATCTATTTATATCCATTTTGTGAAAAATACTTACCTCTTGGAGAAAATCGTAGTTATTTATTAAATAAGCATACCAAACACCTTTGGAATAAGCCAGAGAATTGGAGACAATTATCAGTGAACCAAAATTTGCAGGCCTGTGTTATTAGCGAGACTTAAGTCACCACTTCAAAAATAGAATTGAGGTTACTGGCAGAAAACTGGTCTTCTACTTCCATCTATGACTCTTACACAGAGTTGTTCATTGTTTCAGATACTCTTCTGTTAATACTTTGGCATTATATGTGCTGGAGACGTGCAGTCCTTGTTGGACTGTTTGTAGAGGATGGTGAGACAGTCATTACATCTCACTGTGTAATATACTTCAGGAAATGGGTGTGACACAGACTGCCTGGAATTTAGCCACTCACCGTATTGGCAATTTCTGTAGCTTTATAGCTAGATTGTAACAGGCATTGCTCACAGTGAAAGATATTGGAAACAGTAGGTCTACTATAATAAGCTGCCTCTGCTTTATATGTAAACTTCAATAAACCTTCACTTAACATGAATGAAAAAAAACAAATTCCCATTATGTTACCATGTGTTGTTTTCCTTGCCTAAACAACACATGGTAACATAATGGGAATTTGGTTGTCAATATTGGAAATCTGGAATACCAAAAGTTATAAAGTATATATATAAAACACACACACACACACACACACACACACACACACACACACACACACACACACACACACACACACACACGTTTACCAGGCACTCGTACTATAAGTCTGTGTACTGCTCTGGTGTCCTCCTCGGGTATGGCGGCCCATGTGTAGATAGATGGAGATAAAGGCGGCACTCGGGAGTCTTTTTAGATGCTTATACTTTAATTATTATATATATATATATATATATATACTGTATATATATACTGGATATATATAAAATATACAGTATATATTGGGGATGTATATATAAAATATACAGTATATATCGGGGACGTGCGGTGAGGTAAATGGCTGAGGAGACCACAGCTTACTACCAGAGCCAGATTTATACACAATATATAAGCCAAAGGGTTCATGTGGGCATTATGCACAGGTGCGACAGTATATAGGGCTGGGATGTTGGTGAATTTTGATCATAGATGTGTGGAAAAGGTAGGCAGGGGAGGCACTGCATCACCTGCCATAGACTTTTTACTCAATTTTAGTCCATAAATAGGCTATTATGTATGCAAAGGATACCCTGTAGGCAATAAAACACTGAAAACTGTTTCTACTACTAACCTGAAGAGTGCCTTCTTTCTTCTATACACTGTAGTAGATACCTTGGATATAGGTAGGTGTGTGTGTGTTTGTATATATATGTGTGTGTGTGTGTGTATATATATATATATATATATGTATATGTATATGTATGTGTGTGTGTAACACGGGAAGCATTCAATATCCCGGCTGTCGGTATCCCGGCACTCCTCATACCGACATCGGGATACCAACCGATTGGATACCGACAACTACTCCCCCTCTTGAGGTGTCCACGACACCCCTGGAGGTAGAATAAATAGCGTATGTGCACCACCATGCCCGCAGCGTAGCGAGTGCAGCAAGCCCGCAAGAGACTCTTTTGCACTCACCACACTGCTGGCGGTCGGGATCCCAGTGCTGGTATGCTGGGCGCCGTGATCCCTACAGCTGGGTCATCGTAGCACACCCATGTAACACTATATTTGTTTTCCCTAATGAAGGACATTAATGCCATATTTTAACATAAATAACTATGATTCGGCCAACTTTTTATAAACCTTAAGAAACTTTGTTTTTACTCTATTTGTGTACTTCGGATATGTAAGTGGAATTTGATTAGATCTACAATGTTGTTAACACAAAGTCAACACTCTCTAATTACTTAAACTTGTGTCATCATGTGTTTTAATCTTAAAGCATTAAACATGGCACATTGAATGGATGCTAATTATTTTTATTAAATCTGCTTTCCATGCAAAGTTTCCAGAGCCAAGTACTTTACAAGGCATCCTCAACATAAAATTATACTGACGTTTAAATGCCAAACATCTACTAAAATACTTCATTAAGTCATTGAATGCTGGTGCTCTTCCCCACTGGTGCTCAGCAGGCCTCTCTCTCTTGAAATGATCATTCTGAGAGTATGTTCTGGCACTTTACGTTATGTGTCTGGTTCATTTTGAGTAACCATGTCTGTTATTTTATTGTAAGTACTTTTAAATTGATGACAGATAAGAGCCATTGGGCCACCTGCTTTGCCAGTTTCGACTATTTTGCTGTAAAACTTGAAAATACATTGGTATAATTCATTATAAAGTTATCCATGACCTGGGCTATTTTCTGGTCTATTATTATTTAGTCTTTTAATATGCAGGTTTTTCATGGCACAATTACTCAAATTCTTAGAAATGATTAATAAGTAATTTCATAATCATTATAGTTCATTAATGAACAATTCAGGGGTGTCCAGATGGGGAAAAAAATCTACTCTTGTAAAATAAATCATTCCTTTGTGTCACTCATAGTCCTTGAGTGGAGTAGCAATCGATCTTTTTTCCGCCTATATGGCTAGTTGAAAATGTATTGTTAGGCATGATATTTCATAAATTGTTGTGAACCTTAATTTTTAGGAGTGTTTTGCCCAAAGACCATATTTCTTTGGGGGCAAGCTCTAGAAACAACCCAGCCACTTGCAGGATTACATAATTAATTCTGAAATTGTTCAGTAGTAAATTATACAGTATAAATACCAGTAGTTGGGCTTAAGTGGGGCAATTTACTGTTTTATTCATTCCTCTGAATCCATCTGGGGGACACTGCCACCATACGGTTGTCCTAAGGATGAAAGAGCTGGCTCTTAATAGGTCAAAGCATAAGGTTTAAACACGTGAGAATAGACGTTCACAAAAAAAGAAGATGAGTGTATTGTACCCCAGATGGACTCTGAGGAATGGATTTTAAAGTAAGTACGAAAAGTCCAGTTTTCATCCTTTATCTAGGAGACACTGCCACCAAAGCTATCTTTAGGGGATGGTTTGTTCAGACTTTGCTGCTCAGAAAACCTTGCATCCAAAGCAATAATAGAAAACAGAAAGGGGGTTGCCCCCTCCCCACCCCAGGTGTCCCCAATTACAGTAAATAGTACTTGCAACCATACTTGAAAAACAATATGGTAATAGAAATTCTGAGATATTTGTTGCATGCATTTGCAAATACATGGTTAGCCATTGGGGCACTTTATGGCTTCTCTGATACCAGCAGCCCCTACACTGCATGATAACAACACCCACTCTGGGCCATGTAATTGTCTATAGGCCTCATGATAAAGGCACACACAAAATACACCCAAATTGAGAGCTAGCTTATCTAGGAGCCACCCCTGGCATCTCCAAATAGCACTACAGGAACCAGTATGCCCTCCAAATGCTGATTCCATCCATTCCTCTCACAACAGCAAACAAATGCAGTGGAAGCTGCTCAAATCAATCTGGCAGTACTTTTCAGGTGCATGAAAGGAAGGGGTCATACCAAACAGCAATAATCCCTGGATGCAAAAACGTGAACCGATAATTTAAGGTTAATGTGAGGACCAAGTGGCTACCCAATACAGTTGCTTAGTGTAAACTCCATGCCTAGCCGCACAAGACATACCACTGGTGGAGTGAGCCTGCTTAGATGCTAACCTATCCTTATTTTGTTTTAACTTACAAGAAGATGTGCAAACTGGCTTTTTTTTAGTAGACTGGCAGTTCTACTTAACAGCATGCAAAAGAGCCAGCTGAATCTGCTTCGATGAAGAACCCCCTTCAATACCGCAGTTCCTTGATTAAGGTAGATACCTTCTTAGCCGGAAACCATGGATACTGTCCTATAGCTGTGAAAAATTAAAAATTGAGATCTTCAAAACAGGGCCCCTATTTACAAAACTGTTTTAACTTAGGTTATAGCTAAAAAAAAAAAAAAAACACCTTAAAGCATTGGAAGAGGAGGAAAGAGACAGTACAGCTGAAAATCCCATGGAACCATCATTAAATCCACCCTTGACCTAGAACAGTGTCCTTAAAATTGGGCTTTCAAACCTGGTTCATGCACAGAGTGATTCATCACTTACCTGTCCCACAGGTCAGGCTTCTAGTTGTACTTATATTGTGGAGCTGAGACATAGGTGGATCTTGTCAGATAGGCTGCCAGGTGAGCAAGCCCAGGTGGTGAAACGTACGTCAACTAACGGCCTCACGCACGGACTCCTCACTGCAGGAGGAGCCGTGACCAACAGCAGTTATTCAGAACGGCTGAGCGGCATTGATCCATCGAGTTCGGGGAGATCGCGAGTGGTAATGTACAATAACCTACGGGTCAGACTCACTCACCCGACACTCCCCACATCCTCTCTCTTCCTGTCAACTCTCACCTTCACGGACGGACACCTGGTCTCCGGTGGCGCATCCGGACCCTGCAAGGCAAGTGGCAACAGGGTTCGCCTAACACCACATACGGCTTCTCAGGCTGCCGTCCGCTGTCTTTCTTTCCACGGCACAACCCACGATCCCACTCTCATCTGTCCTCCGCTCCAATGATGAGGTCAGACAGCAGATGTGATCAGTGAACTGGAGTGCCGACTATCTTTCGCCTTTCAGAGTTATAGTTTCACATTTGACCAGCTACTTGTATGCAATCTTGATAAAATAATAAGTACCAACGTATATAAAACATGGCAACAAACAAGGCGCAATTATTGTGGAAATAAATACCTGTGATTTTGTTTTAATTTGTGCCTATTAAGATAATATCAATTGTTTTCCAGCAACTGCCATGTTTTTTATTAGGAGCAGGTCTGTTCTGTGCAATCTCATTGCACAATTTAAATGTGTTTAAGTGATGCAGTTTTATTAACACAATTGTGATCTAGCCTATTACTGTGGGCCTTTTCATTTCATTTTCGGACTCTGGCTCGGACCCAAGTGGCGCATTTAGGACCCTGCAAGGCTCATAAGCATCAGGGCCCATCTAACACCACGTTGGGGTCTCTAGCCAGTGTGCCAGTTCTACCTTTTTTCCGTGACGCAGTCGACGGTCCTACTCTCATCTTTCCTCCGCTCATGGATGAGGTTAGACAGCAGATGGGACTAGCAGACTAGAGTGTCACTATCTAATTTTCTACTATCCATGCCAGCACAATTCCGTTTTTTCTTTTTTTGCATTTGTTAGATTATACCTAACAACAACATTAGTGTGTCAGCCTTTCATTCAAGATACAAATGAATCATTTTGGAGACAGAGTGTTGCAGTAAAACTTAATTGTAACTATGCATTTTCTAACAGACATGGAGAGTACTTTCTTTTTGACATGGAAGAGATGTCAAAACACAGATTAACATTGTGAAATATGGGGAGAAGCTGATCTCACATGTATAGCAGCATTTATCTGCCAGGTGTAATCTAAACAGCTATTATCAGATGTGATCTTATATGAGATATTGAATTAGAATTTATCTATAAACTTTCTGATTGCATAGACTTTATATCACCAATATCATCTCTGCTGCTCACAGGATATTTTTGATAGATTACTATCATTTTTTGTCATTAATTTCTGTGATTACTGCTGCTTATTGGATAAGTTTGATAGATTACTATCATTTCTCTTATCACCCATTTTTGAGCAAAATATATAAATAATTTCAAGATGATAACATTTGCTCTTCTTGATTTATTCATATTTTTACCACTGTTTAAAAGGGGAATAATCAATTGATACGTCTAGTATACCCCTGTTATTTCATTTTAGTTAAGTATTGGATAAATAAAAGCTAAGTTTTAATTATAGACAGTTTTCATCTTTTTCACATATCTAATCATCAAAAGAGTGCTCCAAATATAGGAATTTCTTCTGTTTGGTAAGATGTGGGCTCTTCCACACCCACCAAATCATTTTGGATCTTGTCAGCTGACAGCTTCTCCTCCAGTCAGAATGCCTCTTTACCTAAGCTGACTCTGCCAGCCAATCTGTGACCTGCAGCTCCTATTTAAACCCTTTTTTTTTTTTACAGCACACTCCAGATCAAAAAGTCACATTGCTGAATTCCTGGCTCCTGTTTAGCAGTAAGTCTGCAGTTCCTAGTGAGTTTCTGTACTGCTGGATTTTGTTTCTGCAAGTATCAGCGCTGCTGAACTTTCCAAGATTTCAGATCATCCCTGTGATTCTTGTACATCTACTTAGTTAGGCCTCAGAGTTCCTAGTACAGTTATTTCCTGTCTCTCCAGCTCAAAACTGACTCCAGCTGCACTTCATGGATTATCAGACTCTCCAGTGTTCTCAAGTTCTCAGTTCTGCTGGAATCTGTCCCTGAATTCTCAAGGCTTGTTTTTGTGCCTGCATCTTAGTGCTGCTGTCAGTTTCTCTGCTTATTGAGCTTTTCATCTGTGTTTAGTACCTCCGGTCTCCAGCGCCCAGTTTCAGCATCCATCAATTTTAGTCCGTCATCCAGTATTATAGACTTCCAGCCTGGTTAACCTACTTGCTTTGTTACCCCAGAGTCTTCTCCAGCAAGTAGCATCATTAGTGTACTTAGCAATTCTCATTACAGCTTCATCTATATAGCCCAGTGGTTCCAGTTGCTGTGCCCACAAACAAATGCAGATTCCAACTGTTCAAGACAGTATGGGGACTACCAAACAGAAAGTGACTGCCCCAATTCCTGAAGACTTAAATCAGTTGTGACCACCATCCTGTTATAGATGGTCTTTATTCAGGTTTTCCTCCTCAACCACCATCTCCAGGTTTTCCTCCTCAACCACCATCTCCTCAACCACCATGACCAGTACTTTAGGATGTTGATCTGAAAATACCTCCCTCAATAACATTTACTGAAAGGGTACCAGAATGTAATTGTGGAAACTTACAAACTAGCTGTGTGACTGCAACACTAATGGAGGGATTCACTTAGCCGTAGTAAATTACCGTGGCTAATTGATCCCCAGGGGATAATTTAATTATCTACGGTAGCCACCACTATCAGGGATTTTCTTTCACCTGCCCTGAGGCAGGAGAAATGAAATCCATGATAAGTGCCATTTTTTTGCGATCACAAAAACCCATGGATACGAGGTGCTTTTCCAGGATCATGTGTTTTTCTTATGATAGCTGGTAAATTTTACTGTGAAAAAAGGGCATTATTTGAATAGCCCAATAAAAACATTGGACAAAAAAATTGTGATAAAGCTTATTTTTTTCGCTGTAAAATTTACCGCAATCAATTGGATTCCCCTGAACTTCATAAGAATCCTCTAAAAAAGGAATAAAAGCTATCCATCGAGACCCTAACAAAGCTGCAAAGACTGCTATTATTTTTGTAAATTCGTTTAACACTTTGGCCAAACCTGAACGGCAGAGTCGCATACTAAAAAAGACTGATGCCCCTCCCAGATAAGAACATGGAGGTAAGCACTTTTTAAATCTCTAAAAAGCTAAAAATTCTTTTACTTCCACACCATTGATTATTGATCTTAAGGATTCCATCTTGAACCTGTCTACCAAGTCTTCTTGATCAAGGATTTTAGGGTCAAAATATTTTGTCTCGTTTTAGAACCAGAAATAGATTGGAGCAGCAATACTGATTTCTCTGATGCAGAGGAACTAGAGAAATTACTCCCAAAGAAACATTGGAGGAAATTACTTGACAACGAGCCTTTGTCTTTCCCTTCTCTATTGGAAAATTTATTGAAAGAAGACTCTCTCCATTGTTCCTGAAACAACAGACGTTGTTTCCCACCCCAGACAAAGCTGTATCTGTGTTTTTTATTTTGTTCCTACCTGAGTGCCCTAGTTTGTTTACTGTTGTTTGTTTTAAAAGCCACTTCTAGAGCTTCTTCCCCCAGGTAGCCAGATGCTACTCTAATTTTTAATTTTGAAAGTTCCTACTTAGGACAGTTGCCTGGATGCTTACCCACAGGAGCTCAGACCATTTTTTTTATGAGCTGTGAAACACAGTCTGCCACTAAATTAGGTCTTTATGCTGTACCATGGCTACATAATAGACTTTAGTGTGTTGAGAAGTATCCTTCAAAGAAACCCCATCCGGAACCAGAAAAGGGCTTATTTAGACCTTCTAGCTCATGGGTCTTCATCCTGTGGCCCTCCAGCTGCTGTGAAACTACACATCCCAGCATGCCCTGCCACAGTTTTGCTATTAAGGTATGCTAAAACTGAGGCAGGGCATGCTGGGATGTGTAGTTCCACAGCAGCTGGAGGGTCGCAGGTTGAAGACCCATGTTCTAGCTAAATGTCTACCCAGGGTGACTCTGGCAAAATATGATATATGGAAGGAAAACATTGTGGTATTAAAAAACTTTTTTCTGATTTTGACTGTGTTTCACCAAGCACATTTTGACAACCATGCCAAGGAACTGAACAACTCTAATAACTCTTCTTTTTCATTTTCCTCATTCTGAAGATATAGCTTGAAGTAAATGGGAAAATGGACCTGCTCCTGGTGGCACCATCTGTTACCAGTTTTAAGGCTCCGAGACATGGCTAACAGCCTCTATAAAGATTAATGGGTATATTCAATAAGAGTCTGGTCCATTCCAACATGCAGTTGTCGGAATGGACCCGACAACCCCTATTGAAAGAGCGCCCAAATCCGACTGTCGGATTTGGCCATTCCCGGTGTCCTGACCTGCTGCGGCATCAGGGGAAGCTGTCAGCGGCACCGGGAGGGGGGAGCTGTCAGTGGCGCGGGGTGGAGGGGGAGATGTCTGCGCGCTGGGGGGGGGCGGAGATGTCTGCAGTGGTGGGGAGAGCAGCAGAGTAGACGGAGTGGACGGGGGGAGGAGAGGAGAAGATGGGAGCAGCGGCTGCAGCAGCGTAACTTGGGGCTCTTGGCAGCGTCCACCCGGCTCCAGCAAGCGGGACCTCGCTTTCTGGAGCCGGGTGGACGCTGCCGCTGGGTTCCTGCTCCCCCACTGCTCCTGCTCCTGTCTCCTGCTCTCAGCTCCCTCATCTCAATCCGACTTTTTTTAAAGTTGGATTGAGATTGTCGGAAACGGGGCTAAAACCTGTCGGGTTTGGCCCCGCTTCCGACAATGTACGCTGATCGGCGGCTGAAGCCGCCGATCAGCGTGCATTCTGTCAAGTCTGGTTTCCCGACTTGTCGGAAAAAATGGGGCCGTAATGAATAGGTCGGAACCTCTTCCGACCTAAAGCTGTCGGAAGCTGCCGTCTTTCCGACAAGACGGCAGCTTCCGACAGTTATTGAATATACCCCTTAGTGGTATATTCAATTAAGGTCGAAACTGCCGTCTTGTCGAAAAGACGGCAGTTTTTGACTTTTTCAGGTCGGAAGGGGTTCCGACCTATTCAGTCCCCAGCATTTTTGTTCGACAAGTCGGGCAATTCGACTTGTTGAATAGTATGTGAATTGGCGGTATAGCTGCCGATTCACGTGCTTCTGAGGGCAACGGGGCCAAATTCAACAGGTTTTGGCCCCGTTTCCGACCATCTCAGTTCGACTTAAAAAAAAGTTGAACTGAGATGAGGGACCTGAGAGGAGGAGAGGGGGAGAGCCGCGAACAGACGGGGGACAGCAGCGCTACAGCACAGCACTGCAGGAGGATGTGTCATAGCCGCCGCTCACGGCAGCGTCCACCCGGCTCCAGCAAGCGAGGTCCCGCTTGCTGGAGCCGGGTGGACGCTGCTGTGAGGTCTGGCGGCTGTGCCACATCCTCCTGCAGCGCTGCTGTCCCCCGTCTGCCCGCGTCTCTCCCCCTCTCCCCCCTCTCCGGTCCATCATCTCAATTCGACTTTTTTAAAGTCAAATTGAGATGGGCATTGAATAGCCCATGTCGGATCCATTCCGACAAATGCATGTTGGAATGGATCCGACCTCAATTGAATATACCCCTTAGTATTTCCCACTTCAAGGCAATACATTTCATATCTCTATCCAAAGATGGATAATTTGCAGGGGTTGGAATCGGAACCTGCCAAATCTGTTATTATGGATTAAGCCAAAGATTTAACCAAGCTGGTTGCTCTACTAGATTAGCTGGGTAACATCAGATGGGCATTTTAGGGTAGGCTGCAATTAAGGTTATGGTTTGTTTTAGGCAAAAAAAATATAATTGTTGACATTGTGACTGTCGACTTTCACGTCAACACTGATTTTTTTGGCTTGAAACCATGATCCTAATTAAACATGTTTCAATTGCCTTTAGATATGACTCTGTTCCCTGAGTTTCATTCATTGGCTAATGTCTGTTGCTTCCAAGTACAACTATGGTAAACAACACAAGTTGAGATAAATGCTAAGGGCTGGAATCCGTTAGCTGCGGTAACTAGCCATTGGCTTATTGGTCTGCCTAGGCTATTCAGTTACAGCCACGGCAGCCTACGTTACCTTGCAGGCCGCACTTAATGTGGATTTCTGCTTGAGCCTAAGAAAGGCTCAAACTGGAATCTGCCGTAAGTGCCCTTATTATGGGTGCCCCAAATGGGTTAACCCATAGCTCTGGGTACTTTTATCAGATTCTGTGGGTTATAGCGCATTAGCTGCAAATTTACCCATGCGAGAAAAAGGAGCTGCCAGCCATTTCCCATGCATAGTTACTGTGGCTAATTAAATCCGGCCATAGTTGTAAAAAACAGAAAGATATCAGAAAGATAAAGAAATGTATTTATTAAAAAAAGTAGGAGAGAGTCAGTGAAAATGCGTGCAACTTGTTAATGTATAGTCATAACTTGAACTTGTGTACTTATATTTCACTAATTTAATTCAACATAATTTTTGTGTTTAAATACTGTAGATATTTTACCAAAGATTGAAAAAGAAGAGGATTTCACTTTGTCAGCCACGGTGTCTCCTGCCCTTGATGCTGTGTCTGTAAGTATTTATCGGAACAGATACCGTGGCATAAGGATAACCATTTTTAAGTCATTGCATTCTCCCATAGCTGACATTTGTCTTTCACTTCTAGGGACAGTCTCAGGTTTTATTAAATGGTACTTTCTGGAAATGGTTGTCCCTTGTAATGTCCCTGTTGCATTTTCCCAGCAACTCTCCATAAATGCCAGGTTACCGCCCACAAACGGTCAATTCCTGTCAATCGAAGTGTGATCGCTTTACACGTAGGCTGCAAACGCAGAGCGATCACATTTTTACCTTTGCGCGTTCGCAGCAAATGCGCAGATAATTACTCAGTGCGTGCATTCTCACATTAGCATATGATAGCGGATTGGCCCTCAAGTCTGCATAGGCAGCAGCATACATAACATGATTCATTGGGGAAGCATTCGATATCCCGGCTGTCGGGATCCCGGCGCTCAGCATACCGGCACTGGGATACTGACAACTATGCTTCCTCTTGGGGTGTCCACGACTCCCCTGAGGAAGAATAAATAGCGTGGCTCGCCACCGTGCCCACAGCGTGGCAAGCACAGCGAGCCCGCAAGGGGCTCTTTTGCACTCGCCCCACTGCCGGCATTCCGGCGGTCGAGATCCCAGCTGTCGGGATCCCAGAGCTCAGCAAACCGGCGCCGGGATCCCGACAGCTGGGATATCGTTGTACACCCGATTCATTGCCCCTACCCAGCAGTGGCATATTTTTCCAATATTGGCAACTGCATTCTCAATAAAGTCAGTTGCAGGTTAGTATAAATATTATATTAATTAGGGCTAAATGCTTTCATCAGTAACACAGATTGAATTTTTATAGTAAGTTGGATTAACTATGTATACTGTATATGATATTATGCATTTCTGCCATTTTCTATGATATACTTTACTACTCTTTAGGAGGGATCAGTACGAGATCCCGCCTGACGGGATCCTGGCGGTCAGAATACCAACACTGGGATCCTGACCGGCAAAATCCCGACAGGGGGGCGAGCGCAACGCAGCCCCTTGCGGGCTCGCTGCTCTCACCACGCTGCGGGATCCCGGTATCTGTATTCCGACCGTCGAGATCCCGTCTGGCGGGATCTTGACCGCATCCCCTTTAGGAAAGTTAATTATCTTCATTGTTTGAATATTGTTATTGGTGCATTTTATTTACTGCTATAGGGCGATTCAATTGTTTTGCCCTGCAGCTGCCACTAGAAGGCACCCAACGGATAAGTCAATTTTTGCTTCATTCGGGCGCGAGTGTCGCGGGGAGACACATTTCTTATCGCCACCTTCTGAGGTGGCAAGCAGAATTGTGTGAAAATTGTCCTGGTTTTATGCCCAATCAATACTTTTTGTGGTGCCACCAGCACTAAACCAGTTCTATTTTGGCGTTACAAGAGCGATACTTAATGGGCACCTGGAACAATTTAATTTCTCCTTCGGCGCCCATTAATCATTGCAGCTGTTTAAACAATTGAATCACTCCCAATATATTAACATAAAAGTAGCAAAAATGTCACAGTGTTCCAGATTTGTAATAATTGTTTCTTTTGAGCAGCAAGCTGTGGACTGTGCTATGGAGTCTGAGAACACACCTTCTGTAACAGTAAAGGTATGGATTGTATGTTACTATTCTGTCTATGACAAGGGTATTATGCCTCTGGCCTACATTTTGTCTTCAAGCTTCTCTATTACTAGATACGAAGGTACCCACAAATATTAAGCATCCTTGGGCTATATTTAGGGTTGTCCATTTTCGATCTCTGCAAGTTCACTAACACATATAAGCCTAGTGCTGTTGTCCCGCGACTTGTCTCCTGGCTGGCTCCAATGTGCATAAGTGGCTCCTCTATAGGGATTGGGAGGTCGGCTGTGCGGAACATAAAATGTAACCTCGTGGTTCCAACCGTTGCAGGAGCATTATAAGCCGTTTATCGGCTAAAGCTCCTGCATAGGTCCAGTACTGCAAACACAACAATTCAACGGCTGTTCACCGATATTGGGAGAAAGGGCAGACGATTGTATATGTGTGTACAAAGCTGTACACACCACAGACATGTTTGAGGACATTGTGAATAAAGAATTCTGAGTGTTTGAGGGGAAGGAGAGACACAAGGAGAGGCACACATGCAAGAGTGAAGACTGGGGCAAGCAAAGTCATAGGCAATTTCAAAGGTAGCTAGTCCAAGGGGACTTGCTAGCCAGCACGAAGCAATGCAAGATTTAGTCAAGCCCCCGCAAGGGCCAGCCTAGATAAACATGCTGCCACTCTAACAGAAGTCAGACGTATGATGTCATAGGGACCAGCTGGCCACTGGGAAGACTCACCTTGAGTTCTACTGTATGACCAGTCACTGTGAGATTTACATTACTGTTCTGTGCTGTTGGGGAACCTGTTCCTTCCATTGTCTCTCTCTCTCTCTCTCTGTAGTTGTCTCCATTACCTTCCCCACACAGGGGCATATTTATTAAAGTTTGCACAGATATCTTTTTTGGGGGTTACCCGCAAATATTAAGAATATAACATGGAGGGAATATAGCAGATATCTAGAATATCTGCCACAGGGCCTCCATTTCCGACCACAAAAATGGCCCTCATATGTTTTTATGGGGGCTGCTAAACTTTCGGATTTACCTGAAGATGATGTTAGGTCATGGTATCCTGTAAGCTACTCTGTCACTATCGTTTTCAGAGAGGGATCTGAAGGATCCCTCCCTTGTCCTGCCTGCTTCCACGTGCTCTGACTGATGTTGGTGCCATCACTGCGCAGTGGGGGTCCAAGGCAAGACACAAAGTTATTGCATATACCGATAAGGGTCCATCCTGGCAACACAGAAAATATACATGTACTGTAGGCAGTGGTACAAGTAGAAATATTTTCTTAGTGGTACTGAGTGACGAAAAATGGGCGTGGTAATGTGTTGTGAGGGGGCGTGGCCCCTTGCTGCTAGTGGGAGTGGCTACATTACATTAGCGGCGTGGTCACACGACAGCCCCTTTTTTTGGGGGGAATCTGGAGGCAAGGCTAAAAATATTTAGTAATGCCTCCAGTATGATAGAAATATATAGTAATGTCCCCAATTTAATAACAATATATAGTAATGCCTCCATTATAGCATGAAAATACGGCCACTGTCGCACTCCCAGTAACCCTGACAAAGTGGGAGGAGCCGTCATGCTGCCAAGCACCATGGTCTTGTTGCTTTGTGGCACATTATAATTGTGGTAATGGCAAAGTGTGTGGCAGGTGGTACTGCGTACCCGCTGCCAAATTCCTACGGGTACTCCATACCCGAGCGTACCCGCATACTTGCACTCCTGACTGTAGGCGAATAAATATTCCTTATTGCTGCAAAATGCTCATTAAATTCGGGGGCAGACTGCAAATATTAATAAATATGCCCCATAATGACATTGCTGTGGTCACATGTAGCCGTGCCCTCTGCAACAAATTGCTCTGGTCACATGTTGCCATGCCCTATGCAACAGATGACATTGCTCCGGTAACATGTAGCCATGCCCTATGGAACAAATGACATTGTTCCAGTCACATTTTGCCTTGCCCTATGCAACATATGACATTGTACCGTGTAACAAATGACATTGATTCAGGCACATGTAGCCATACCCTATGCAACTTCATTTCACAAGTGGACCGGTGACTGCCTACTAAAGATCAGCACTCTCATCTGGTATGCTCTGATTTTATGTGGAATGTGCTGAGCCCCAAGATTTCTGTAGCCGACCCTTAATGAATATTTCTGAAGATGTAGCCACCCAGGCTAAAGCAATTCCCCCTTTCTGCTCTTTAGACCACACTGGGCATAAGTTAAAGTGACACAGACTATTAAGTTGACCCCAACTAACAGCTAATTTGCATTAGGGAATACTGTTGAAAACACTAGATAGAAAGGGACGGGTAACTTTTTTTAGCTGATTGTCTTTAAAATGGTATACTGTATGTTGATAATGTATCTTCCAATTACATTTTATTAAGGTTTTAAAATTATTTATATGTTTTAGATCGGCATAACAAGTAAAGTTTCATTTATTATAAATTATTTTATTCCACAGACTCTTATAATCCCTTAACACTTTTCCTTGCAGTGAAGGCAACATAGGTTGAAATATTTTTTTTAAATGTAATTATGTATCTGATAAACCATAGCTTCTCCGTTACAGTTTCAGTGACATCATTGATCATGATTGTGTGTAAGAGAACCTAATGTGCGGTCTGTACGGAACAACTCATTACATAGGACACAGGGAAAGCTATTCACACAAAGTTTGGCTTCTCAGCTGCCTGAGAGTAATGTAATATAATTGCCCTCCTGGGCAACTCTTTCGACATGTCAGCTTTCCCAGGATTTTTAACTAACATGATGGAGAGCCGGATGCAATACTGTATATAGAATTATTTCAATTCAGTAAATTTAGATATGAAGAAGCATGTTGTATTCAGTAAGCTAACAATACATAAGTATACACAGATGATATCTGCAGTACAGTTGTTATATAAGACGCCTTTCACACATGCTTATACCACCTCCAACGTCTTATAGTCCTAAATCAAGAATGGCAGCAAAAAATACTATAGAAATGTGTGCTTATTAAATTGTTCTGAAATGTCTAGGATTATATTATAAGGGTAAATAAGGTGAGTGTATAGACCGAGCAAAAGGAAATGCCTAGAATCTTGGGATAATGCAAAAGGTGTTTATTTTCCAAAACATGTAAGCGCCACTGACGTGCGCTGTAATAAGGGAACTGATTACAGTGATAACTTGTTTCTCGGTATTGGGTATGATTTATTCAGAATTTCTGCTCTAGTAAACAGTTTGAAATCCACCTTAATTGTGATTCACTGTAACTCAGCGTTTCCCTGCATGTTCTCAGGAAATATAAAACACAGTTCACTTTACCATTTCCTGTTTGGAGACTGTCATTTGGGCAACTGTGCCAAAATGTCCTGCCAAAATCCTACCCCTGATAGATGAATAAAGACTTAACAGTTCTATGTAAATACACCTTGTCATTTGGAGATTGAGAAAGGGTAATGTGAGAGAAGAGGGTTGAATTTGCATGCTGTTGTGTGGTTTATAGGCATAGACAGTGTTCAGAGGGTATATTATAGACCTGATTCAGACTGTGATATGCATGTGGCAGCCGTAGCCAGGGCGGGAGCTAGTGGTGTGTGACTGGTGCCGCCGAACAGAGTGCAGGGTTCTGTGTGCGGCACTGTTACTGCCTCATGGTCCTTGCTTCTGGCTAGCAGGGTGCTTAGAACGACACCCTGCAGCTGGAATCGCTGCGGCAGCACTAAGGATGCTTCAGACCCGCACCCTACAGCCTGTACAGCCTATCTGAGCATCCTCAGGATGCTCCAGTCAGTGATGACTTATTGGTGCTGCTGGCCTCGTCCCCTCTGCGTGTTTGTCATCCGAAGCTAACATATCCATCTCTGCGGATCTGCTTGCTATTCAACGTAGCACTGAAGTCAACTGGATTTACACTTACAGCTTAAATGGTTGTAACCGGATGGCAGCAGGGCGAATGCACATAGCATACGTTTGCACTGGGTGTGCAGAAGGAGCTGCCACCGAGAAGTAAGCATACGCACAAGGCCAGCAATTTCAAATTGATCTCTTGTAACCTGGATATGGCTAGTGCAAAAGTCGTTCCTTTCGCAAAGCTTACACTGGCAATTGGGATGGGAGGGCGGGTAAAGCTTCCAGAAAAGAGACCACCCTTAACCCAACTAAATCATATAAAATTACCAAACACTCCCACCACTACATAAAACCTTTTCATATTAGCTATAAAAGAAAACCTAGCAACACCATCTGTGTGCTGCCGGCCTGGAGTTTTCTGACACACCAGCGTATAAAATGGTTTCCGTGTTCCTTCTTGCGGTAAGACAATAAATGATTGTTCTAAGAACAAATCATTATGTCTTCACTTACCCCAATATTAGTTTTGTGCCCATATTGTTCTAGCAACTTCCATACCAGTTTATAATTAAATACATTTATAAGATTATTCTATTTATTTGTTCCTAAATACAACATTTTTCTTTGCGAGTTATACAGTAAGTACAATGGTTATGGTGGATTTAGATGCTGACACAGTAGCACCTACCTGACAGCACTGGAATAGTCATACTGCCAGACAAATGTAAGGGCAGGGAGACAGTGGCATCACTAAGGGGGTGTGGGGTGTGCGGGACGCGCCAGGCCACACCAAAATAGCAGAGCTGGTGTCAACCCCTTAGATGTCACTAAGCAACAGTGAGACCAGGAAGATGCTGGTGACTGCCCAGCAGATCCCGGAGTTCTGGGCAAATCACCAGCATGTTGAAAACGAAATGTCATACACCTGGGGTGTTGCTTCGTGGGCACAAGACCACACCCCCATCAGTGAGCTTTTGCGTCTTCCGTGCGTGCAAGAAGTCCAGGACTAGGAGGGGCAGGGGCAGTAGGTGCAATGGGTGAAACCCATCCTAGTGATGCCACTGGGAGGAGTGGGGGGGGGGGGGTTGTAATCATATAGCATTTAGAACTTTTTCAATTTATTAATATCAAACTAGTTTATGGTTCATGATTCCAGTGTGCTTTTTTTGTGTTACTATATTGCACTGAATTGATTTGTTATGTAGCAGTTTGGGTTATGTAACAAAGTATAAAATGATTATTTTACCGTTTGTTTTTTATTTGTGAGCTCAGATGCATTTTATATTTGCATTTATGAAGTTTGCTTATTAATGAACCTTTGCTAAAATGTTGTTTTCTAATTCCCTGGTTAGTTCTGTGTACGGAGCAGACTGCATGTGCAGAAGACTGTGCTATCCATAAGCGTACCACCATTTTTAGCTCTTACTCAGGATCAATTCATTTTTCATTCTGTTGGTGAGTATAGAACAAATGAATCCCTCGTTGTGTATTTAAATAGTGTGAACCATACTGGTAATATGTATAGGTAACGTTGGAAATGCTAAACTACCTTTATTATGAGTGAATCTTTCAATAATACATTTTTGGTTTCCCTGGATAAGTCCATGTACAGAAAAATTACCAAACATGAAACTACTGTAGAGATTTATTTTCTGTCATAGGGCCTAATTCAGACTTGATTGTAGATGTGCTAAATTTAGCACATCTTCGATCAGTCTTCAGACATGCAGAGGGCAAGTCCGCCCCGCATGTCAGGCCCGACCTCCACACACAAGTACAAAAGCATTGCAAAGCCACTCAAGGACATTCACAGAGTTGTACTGAAGCCACGCCTTTGATATTTTGGCTGTGTGCTTAGGGTCGTTGTCCTGCTGAAAGATGAACTGTCGACCCAGTCTGAGGTCAGGAGCACCCTGGAGCAGGTTTTCATCCAGGATGTCTCTGTACATTGCTGCATTCATCTTTCCCTCTATCCTGACTAGTCTCCCAGTTCCTGCCACTAAAAAAACAATCCCCACAGCATGATGCTGCCACCACCATGCTTCACTGTAGGGATAGTATTGGCCTGGTGATGAGCGGTGCCTGGTTTCCTCCAAACATGACGCCTGGCATTTAAGCCAAAGAGTTCAATCTTTGTCTCATTAGACCAGAGAATTCTGTTTCTCATGGTCTGAGAGTCCTTAAGGTGCATTTTGGCAAACTGCAGGCGGGCAGCCATGTGCTTTTTACTAAGGAGTGGCTTCCATCTGGCCACTCTGCCATGTAGGCCTGATTGGTGGATTGCTGCAGAGATGGTTGTCCTTCTGGAAGCTTCTCCACTCTCCACAGAGCAATGCTGTAGCTCTGACAGTGTGACCATCGGGTTCTTGGTCACCTCCCTGACTAGGGCCCTTCTACCCTGATTGCTCAGTTTAGATGGCCGGCCAGCTCTAGGAAGAGTCCTGGTGGTTCCAAACTTCTTCCATTTACAGATGATGGAGGCAGAGGTGTAGCTAGGTGCCGTAGTGCCCGGAGCAAGGCTATGTTTTGGCGCCCCCTCCCCTGTACTGATTTGGGGGCTTGGCCAACATGTGGTGGCATGTTACATTTGAAAAGAAAAAATATTTAAAAATCCTAACTTGACCTTGTGGAGGTAAGGGTGGAAGTTTCCTTTTTGTGCCCCTATGTTTAACGTAGGGACAGTGCGCATCGAAGTCGTGCACCAAAATATGGGGGCTTGGCTTCATGGGGAAGGGGCTAGGCCACATAATAGTACTTATTAAACCACAGTATAGTCCGTTATTCACATTACATTACTTAGTAGTGTCCGTTACATTACACTACACATTAATACCCCTTATACACTTTATGACACACAGTAGAGTCCCTTATACATGTAACACTACTGTAGAGCCGCTTATACATGTATCACCACAGTAGAGCCACTTATACACGTTACACCACAGTAGAGATGCAAATACACATTATGCCAAGAGAGAGAAGTGCTGCAGCAGCAGCAGCTGGGACAGATAACGGTCCTGCAGCATCAGTGTAGAGAGAGGTGCTGTAGCAGGCGGGTAGAGTGGGGTGTTGCAGCAGCCGAAGCAGAGAGAGGTGCTGCAGCAGTTGGGGCAGAAAGAGGTGCTGCAGCAGTTGGGGCAGAAAGAGGTGCTGCAGCAGGTGGGGCAGAAAGAGGTGCTACAGCAGTTGGGGCAGAAAGAGGTGCTGCAGCATCTGGATATAGAGAGGTACTGCAGCAGCTGGGGCAGAGAGTGGTATTGCAGGACAGAAATAACCCTGCTACACATCTACAAGCAGACAGTGAGACATATAAAGAGGGTGGCAGAGCTCCTGCATGTGCTGGCTGTCAGTATCTCCTGCTATCGCCGCTGGTCTGCATTGTACCCTACCTAGTCTCTGAGTCAGAATCAGTGTCCGCCCCTCTGCTTCTCCTTCTCCTGCTCTGTGGCTGCCTGTACAGCGGCCCATGGTATAGCAGTGGAGGGAGGGGGTTGGTGAGGCGGTAGCGCGTCTTTTATCTTTTCTAGCACCCAGAGCTCACGCTCCAACTGAGCCACCCTCGCTACACCCCCGTATGGAGGCCACTGTGCTCATTAGGACCTTCAAAGCAGCAGATATTTTTCTGTACCCTTTCCCAGATTTGTTCCTCAAGACGATCCTATCTCAGTGGTCTACAGACAATTCCTTTGACTTCATACTTGGTTTGTGCTGAGACATGCACTGTCAAGTGTGGGACCTTATATAGAAAGTGTGTGCCTTTCCAAATCATGTCCAATCAACTGAATTTACTAAATTTACTTACCTCCAATTAAGCTGTAGGAACATCTCAAGTATGATCAGTGGATGCACCTGAGCTGAATTTTGATCTTCACGGCAAAGGCTGTGAATACTTATGTACAAGTGATTTTTAAATGTTTAATAAAGTGAAGCGCTGTAAATATGCCTGTTCAGTTGTAATGTCATTTTCAATGGTTCCTATGGCAACACAATAAGATGTGAATGATATATCTGTACTATATATTTCATCTTCTGTGCATCACAGGTGATGCACTATATCTATGGAAGATGTGTTCACAGATATATTGTGTATCTATGGTTGGTACAATATATTGTTCTGCGGCTGTACAAATTATATATCATCTAGTGTGTCCCTAGCGTTAGTCATAAGAATAGACAAACACAGTCTACTTAAGCTAATATCACACAAACAATTATACGTTTTGATGTCTTCATTGAAAGCGCTGTGTAAACATTCACAGTGCAGAGTGGCCGAAGTATATATACTGTTGAATTTAATAACTGGTTGACCCACCTTTAGTAACCTCAACCAGATGTTTCCTGCATTATTATTAGTAGTAAACTTTATTTATAGGGCGCCACAAGTTGTCTGCAGCACTGTAAAGCTGCTGATCAATCCTGCACGATGGTCAGGTCACAATGGACCATTCCTCTTTACAAAGCTATTTCAGTTCCACAGTATACTTAGGATGCGTGGTGTGGACCACTTTCTTCGTGCCATGCCTCGGCATCTCAGTCCGGTTGATATCAGGATTCTGGATGGGCACCTCCAGAAGATGAATTATCTTCTGTTGAAGCAATTCAGATTATTTTCTTCTGTGTATAAGGTCATTGTTATGTTGCCTCATCCAACTTCTCTCCTGCAAAATATCTTTATGAATTTTGGAATTCATTTTTCTATCAATGAGAGCAAGTGGTGCATTGTCTGATGCAGCAAAGCTCTAACTTATGTCACTCTCTCCACCATACTTTATAGTTGATATGAGGTTTTGACACCGACAGCCAAATTCCATTGTATATCCTGAGCAACCATAGAGTTGCTTGAATATTTATTGGGAGAAGGGGAAATGGGAAGAACATGAGCACCAGTAGGATGTGATCAATTTTAGATATATGTTAAAGTATATGGACAGTCCACTATGTATTTGTATAAATCTTGTATTATATGAGATAAAAATATCATGTGTGGAGGTTCACCCCTGAGGAAATCCGGACTATAGGCCGACAATGTCTAGGTCGACAGTCAATAGGTTTACCCTATATGGTCGGCATTGACCAAAAGTCGACCATTGAAAGGTCAACATTAGAAAAGGTCAACATGGACAGAAGGTCATCAGGTTCAAATGGTTGACATGGCAGTAGTCGACACCCACACTGCACTACTGGGAATGCCGGGTGCCTCTGAAGCCTTCAGAGGCTAATTACAGGGGCACTTCTAAAATTGGTTGCGATCTACCAGCTGGAGCTTTGCGAGCTACCGGTAGATCGTGATCAACGTTTTGGCTGAGTCTGACATAGGTTGTATTATCTGTGGTCCTGCACTATACTTTATTTTTATCTTTCTGACTCTGGGTACTCACCTGAAATGGGCCTAATGAACCTGCCCGGCTATTACTAAAGGCAAAAATCTAACCAAGTCTGTTTTTCAGAAACCGTCATTTTCCTGGGGGTTTAAATCATATAGGTCAGTAGCTTGAGACAAACATATTTCCCGTTTATAACTTTCCCAGTACTTTTATCACAAAAGCAAACTCAACATTTGTGAGAGGTTTTTTTATAGGGCAGCACAACTCCTCCAATATTTTCTCATTGATTGAACTTCAAGCTTGCTAACTCCTGATGTCAGTAAGGTTTTTGAAAGTAATTTTTCGAACCTATATGTTGAATGTTAAAAACATGTATTTAGTATCAAGAAAACTACTGTAATTTGTGTGTTGTTAGTATAAACAGACTGTGTCTATTATTATGAAATAAATGAAGGTCAGATCACAATTTATGACCAATTTATGCAAAAATCTAGCTGAATCCAAAGGGTTCACATTTTTTCCACATTTTGTTTCACATCAGTTAGATCACAGATATTCTGCACATGTTGTACAGGTTACAATGATATATTCTTATAGTCACTGACTACTTTGTGTAATCCTAAAAACTCCAGAATATTTTGTCATTAATATCTACTATTGTTACATACCTGTGTGTTTCACAGTGGTATCTACCTAGATAATCCTTTGACTTCCTTTCCACCCTCAGGTTTCCTAGAATGACCTTTTTCATGGAATAATCTGTTAAGATTTATATTCAAAATATTTTATGTTAATTTGACATCTGCTTTTACAGACTATTCAGGTTTGCTTCATTTGTTTGTCCTGCTGTGCACAAAGCTTTTTCCTCCAGGATCCCAATTTATTTCATTTTATTTTATTTAATAGTCCATATTTAACATCCTTACATAGTGGTTAAAACCATTGCTTTTACCATTTGTATGTCTGTATCTATCTAAATGTGTTATAAGCTTCCTGTCTAGAAGTTTACTTTTCATTTTCATTTTGGTCTGTGAGCTTCTGAAAATAAAACCATTGGCAGTTTCAGTTTCCTTATTATAGATATGTATTTAATTTATTTGAGTAGTTCGGAGAAACATAGTCGTCTCTATATTAAACTTTCTTTTTATTAATTTGAATTATGTACTTCTGCTTTGGCCTTATTGATGAATTGCTGCAGATATTCATTGTTTTATTGCCTGCTGTCATTGTAAAGGTATGGGGAGAAATCAGTTAGAGTAACTCTCATGTCATTGAGAGTATGCCAGAGCTTCTACTGATCTACTGTATGTGTTCAATTCCAAATGGCTGCTAACATAACCCCAGACCCCCAACCTATCTCATTGCCACTTGCTGGCATCAGGAGCAATGACCTACTGAACAAACACATTTTTAAAGGTAGCAGACAAGTTGTAATGATTAGCCCAGCTGTGGCTTACAACAACAAAAAAGAAGGGCGCCTCCCTGAGCCTATGTTGAAACGCTGCCCGCTGCTCTCAAAGGAATAGGGTATTAGCAATCCCTAAACAAATGAAAACCAAAAAAAGACTAAACAAGAGAGCGCAGGCAGACTTAACAAAAGTTCACAATTTATTAAAACAGTGATCACAGAATATGATAATATTAAGATAATTAAGAATTGATTCCGTACTACAACTCCATAAATTCCACACAGTCCAGTGCACTAATATACTGGTATAATGACGATATGAAGTAATCCTAAAATTTTTAGCAGCTGGTGTTTAAGTGCTGAGAATCTGGATATTATCCATATAACAGTCTCGTATTGATTTGTTCAAATGAAAGTCACATGTATACAAAGTCAGTGCACTGTTGATTATGGATTAAATATCTGTAAGTTACCTCCAATGGACATAGCACCAGTTCCGTTTGATTTAGTATATCCTCATATAGGAAAATGACGCTTACCGCTTCCTTGATGTGAGTATAGCACTCGCGAGTGCTCGGGTGTCTGCTTGTTCCAGCGACTGTATCCACTGCTACTGACTACTTTTCATCCAACCACTTCCACCTCTCACGGACTTCACCTGTTCCAGCTCTACTCCACTGTCGGGTAAAAATCTGCCCGAGCAGAGCCTCCTGCACTGGTCCCTTTTGTATCACAGGGACCGTGGCTACCAGCTCATTTCTACTGTCGGGTCTAAATCTGCCCGAATAAAGCCACCTGCACTGGTCCCGTCTGCAATACGGGGACCGTGGCTGTCAGCTCATCTCCTTGGATCAACGGCACTTCGGTTAATTACAGCACCGTCAGATGATCCGTAGGAGCGGTGAGCAGTTAGGAGTCTGACACGACTTAGTAAGTAGAGAGCAGTGGATACAGTCGCTGGAACAAGCAGACACCCGAGCACTCGCGAGTGCTATACTCACATCAAGGAAGCGGTAAGCGTCATTTTCCTATATGAGGATATACTAAATCAAACGGAACTGGTGCTATGTCCATTGGAGGTAACTTACAGATATTTAATCCATAATCAACAGTGCACTGACTTTGTATACATGTGACTTTCATTTGAACAAATCAATACGAGACTGTTATATGGATAATATCCAGATTCTCAGCACTTAAACACCAGCTGCTAAAAATTTTAGGATTACTTCATATCGTCATTATACCAGTATATTAGTGCACTGGACTGTGTGGAATTTATGGAGTTGTAGTACGGAATCAATTCTTAATTATCTTAATATTATCATATTCTGTGATCACTGTTTTAATAAATTGTGAACTTTTGTTAAGTCTGCCTGCGCTCTCTTGTTTAGTCTTTTTGTGGCTTACAACAGACTCCGCTAAAACCAAGACTGGATTCCATCAGACCTGTTGCTTCTGCTCCAATCCTTCAAAAGCCTGCCGTTCCACATTTACCATATGTGGAATCATCCTGTCCCTGCCACAGTTTATAAATGGAATATTATTTATAGTATCTTTAACACGTCAGTTATGCAAATATAAGCACAGTTTTAATATGTGCAATTGTCATAGCTAGATCTGCACATGATCAATAAACAATTAGCGTCAAAGAGGCAAGCATTTAACAATTATTGAGACTCACTAATATTTGTACAACTAATGGTGGAATTAATACATGGTCAAAATAACATATTGATGAACAAATAGTAGTCTGAAAACAGAACAGTTATAGATTTCTCCTCAAAGGAGTATTTTGGGGACATACAAGCTAATGGGATTCTATAGATTGTAAGCTTGCGAGCAGGGCCCTCCTACCTCTATGTCTGTCTGCTTTTACCCAGTTCTATTAATGTTGTTCTAATTGTAAAGCGCTACGGAATATGCTGTGCTATATAAGAAACTGTTAATAAATAATAAATACTGTTTATAGTATCTTCTTCATTTATTTTTGCCTACACAAGTTTGAGACTTGTGTGGGTAATGAGTTAGATCTGTACACAATGTACATCAATATACTGATTATGTGCCCCCATTGAATCTGGGCTGTAGGCATTTGAGCAATGTTGGGGTTAGGTATGGGATACCGGCAGTCAGGATGCCGGCGGTCAGAATACTGACACCGGCACTCTGACTGCCCTAACCCTCCCCCTAACCCCCCCTCGCTGCCTAACCCTAACCCCCCCCCCCCGACCACCACAGGGGTGGATCATAGGGTCGACCACACATAGGTCGACAGTGTCTTGGTCGACCTCTATTGTTCGACAGTAAGTAGATTCAACATGGTTTTAGGTCGACAGGGTCTGTAGGCTGACATGTACAAGGTCGACATGACAGAAGGTCGACATGAGGTTTTTTTGTGTCGTTTTCTCTGTAGAGTGACTGGGAACCCCAATTAGTGCACTGTATTCCCTCGCATGGCTTGCTTTGCTCGCCATTCTGCAGGCAAGGTGCCACGCTTTGCTACCACAGCGCTCGGCACAGGTTACTGTTCCCAATTGTAGTCCACGTAGATTGTAAAGCATGAAAAAGTAAAAAAATATGAAAAACTCACGTCGACCTTCTGTCATGTCGACCTAGAGACCATGTCGATCTACTTACTGTCGACCTAAGTGTGGTCGACCTAGAGACCGGATACCACCACAGCCTAACCTTCCCCCTGCAGCCTATCCCTAACCCTCCCCAGCATACTTACGTTTGGGATTCCAGCTGCTGCAATTCTGATGTCGGCATTCTGACAGCTATTGGGTTTCTGGCGCCAGTATTCTGACCATCGGGATGCTAAATATGGGGCTTATTCAGAGCTGGATACAGATCTGGCTTCCCGCAGCAAGATCTGCGTCCATCTCCTCACATGCTGGGGGCCGCCCAGCATGTGTTTAGCGCGGCCTCATCGATTAGAGGTTGACCCCTGCCTGCGCAGCCTGCCTCTGTTGGCAGGCGGTCCAACACCATTTTGTCTATTGAAGCGGCTGTGTGTGACGCCACACAGCACCCTGAAAACGCTTGCAACACCCTCCCGTTTTGGCTGCCACGCCCCCGTAATGCCGAAACACTGCCACCCAAACGCCCACCGCTGTCATATAATCTTACAGCCACATCCTTCCACAAAGGGCCGCAAGAAAAATGCTTGCATTCGCACTGCAGCCAGTGCACGTACGCAGACCAGATGGACACGGCTGCTGCGTACAGACGTGTGACTGCGTCCATCTCTGAATCAGCCCCTATCTCCCCAATGTTTCTTTATGTAACAGAAAATAAGGTGATGCCTAAATATAAATTGTAACACAATATATGAGTTAACATGAACGATATTTATCAAAGCTTGGAGAGAGATAAAGTAGGAAGAAATAAACTACCAACCAATCAGCTCCTAACTTACATTTTTTATATACCGCATGTAAAATGTCAGTAAGAAGCTGATTGATTAGTACTTCTATCTCTCCGAGCTTTGATAAATGTCCCCCTATATTATATGAAAAATGGAAAATATTAATTTCTCTTTCCAAGTTATCACTGTACACTGTAAAGGTGGTGAGCACCTGCTATGATAGATGATTCATTTTAATAAATCTTTATTCACATTATTTCTTTATTTTGTGTCCTTATTAGTTCTATTTTAATATGTTGCTAGAGAGACTAAGGGTTGTAACATAAATTGTAATTCTTATTAATAAATGTATATTTTATCTGTATATAAGCATGGACCTTAAAAGTGCTTCCATATCAGAATCTTTTTTGAGGTAAGCACATTTTAATCTGGGAAGGCGCCGCTAAATATGGATGTATATTTTATCAATCCAATATATACGGTAGGTCCACCTTTGTGCAGATATTAATCCTTTTTTGTTTTATTTTGCCACATTAACACATATGCCCTCTTATGTACTTTCCTTGTGTTTTCAGAGCCAGGAATAGCTAAAACAATAAGTGTTTCGGTGTTCCTGAAGGGGAACTCTGCCCCAGCTGACCTTGAAGGGGAAGCAGTGGCCTCATACTGCACTCCTACAGGCAAGTATTCCAGTCCAGTGTTTGAACACATGGTTTAAGCTGTTTTCAGATTATTTATCTTTGTTATCATAACAGTGGTTCACTTTTTAGGATTTAGTGCTTTAGTTGTCAATATGCCTTCAAGTACATGGATATAAAATGCTTCTGGAGCGAATAAGCAACATAGTTTATACTGCTATTACTATAACTCCCAACTTCTGCACTTTTGGAAGAGAAACAAATGCGCAAATTAGAGGCGTGACTTAACAGCAAGGGGGCATGGCTTCATGGGAAGGCCAAACCTGTGAGCCACGCCTTCATTTTCCATCATGCTGGGAGCTTGCCCATCGCTCGGGGAGCTGCTAGACAGTCCCAAGCCTCCCTCCATGCCTCTCCCCCAGCCAGCAGCTTGTGTGTGGATGACAGGGGCATGCACAGCGATGCCAAAGTGTCCCCCCAACCTCCCGCCACCCGTGGGACATTGTAGCCTGTGGGCGGGGCAGCAGGACAGTCCCAGAAAAACTGGACTGTCCTGCTAAAATCGGGACAGCTGGGATCTATGGGGGTCATTCCGGGTTGATCGCTAGCTGCTTTCGTTCGCTCTGTAGCGATGCGGCAAAAAAACGGCACTTCTGCACATGCGGTGCAGTGCGCACGCGCGTTGTACTATTGCAACGAACAATGTAGTTTCACACAAGGTCTAGCGAAGCTTTTCAGTCACACTGCTGGCTGCAGAGTGATTGACAGGAAGAGGGCATTTCTGGGTGTCAACTGACCATTTTCAGGGAGTGTTCGGAAAAACGCAGGCGTGCCAGGAAAAACGCAGGCGTGGCTGGGCGAACGCAGGTCGTATTCGTGACGTCAAAACAGGAACTCAACAGTCTGAAGTGATCGCAAGCGCTAAGTAGGTATTGAGCTACTCTAAAACTGCACAAAAAAATTTTGCCGCCGCTGTGCGATCCTTTCGTTCGCACTTCTGCTAAGCTAAAATACACTCCCAGTGGGAGGCGTCATAGCGTTTGCACGGCTGCAAAAAACTGCTAGCGAGCGAACAACTCGGAATGACCCCCTATGTATTACTAATTTCATGGATGGGGTGTTTTCTTGAGGAACTGGTATCTTTTCTCTTTAGTTTGCATATTGTGCAGGTTGAGTCTCCTATATCCAAAATTATTGGGACCAGAAGTATTTTGGATTTAGTTTTTCTTCTGTATTTTCGGAATATTTGCATACCATAATGAGATATCTTGGGGATGGGACCCAAGTCTAAACACAAAATTAATTTATGTTTCATATACACCTTAAACAGCTATGTGTAATAGCCTCCGAGTTCTGGAGGTGCAGGACTTTGTGCGAGTCTGGCCATTTTTCTAAAACGGCAATCATTTTCAAGGCAAAACCAGGTTGGTTTGGCTTTGTAAATGATTGCTGCTTTAGAAAAAGGGCCAGACTCGCACAAAAGTCCCACACCTCTGGAACTCGCCAACTTTGACATTTAGCTGCTAGTCTATAGGTAATTGTATACAGTATTTTTTAATCATTTTGTGTATGAAACGTTTGTGTACATTGAACCTTCAGAAAGCAAGGGTGTCACTACCGAAGTTTCACTCAAAAAAAAATTGGTATTTCATATTTTTGGATATATTGTAAGAGACTAAACCTGTATATAAAATCCTTTCTGGTGTGTTTTTGGCTCTAAGCAGGTCCCATTTTTTAGGTCCAATTTTGTTTTACTTTTATGGGGGGAACCATTTATAGAGGTATAAAATAATAAATGCTGCCCCCTTCTTAAATAGATTTGTATTTACATGAAAATGAATCAAATTAAACACAATCACACCCAATTATATTTATAATATGCTATTGCCCCCATAACAGTATTATTAATGTTATTTTCCTCTTTCATCAATGCATAATGGCCCAGATTCAGATTTGCTTGTATAAAGCATAGTGGAAGCAGCAGTGATGCTTTCATATGGTAATGCAGCAGGAGGCGCCTGGTATAAGTAGACACCTCCATCATGCATGTGTGATCCAGTGCTGTGTCCAAAGATGCAGCATCTGGTCACTTTCTAACAGCATTAAGCAGCTGAGTAACCCTAAGAATTCGTAGGCCAGCTGCCGCAGCTACGTAGGAAGATGAAGACCCTGGCATCGGCACTCCCACAAAATGGAGGTGACACGTCTATGTTTTGTGAAACTCAGACCATCGCCGCTCCAAATGGCTGCAGATTGTCAATCACTTGATGTCTACAGTCGCTTTGCAAACAATGACGCAGGGCCCATACAGCACATGCACAGTACGGATCCTGCAGATGCACAATGTAACTATCATTGGTACATTGCAACTTTACCCATATCAGGGTAAATGACCTGAATCGGGTACAGTGACTACAGTAAATTGGGAATTCTGTTGATTGTCCAGTTATTCTTGCGTTTTTCAAAACTGCTTTTTAAATGTGGCGGTTTCTACGAATAAAAATTGGGACGGCAATGTGTCTGATGGCGATTTCTAACCTTTCATATTTCTGTCTGTTTTTGCCCTTAGTATATATGGCGGTTCCAAAACCGCCAGAAAACTGTTACTTTTGAGTAAATTTACATAAAGATGTCTGATTGCTTGCTATGGTCTAGTGTAAATTGTGTTCCTCAATGCAATAATAGTACATGAGCCTAAAGGGCAGCTGTCCTGCTTGTAGTAAGCAAAAAGTGTTTACACGGGGAGCCTCTAAGTAGTTAAAATTGTGTGTACCCCTATGTCTATGCAAGGCAGTCAGGTTCATTTACACAAACTTACATGTGTGGCACATATGCTTACTGTACTTTGTGGCTGGCAAATAAGTAGGTCTTATATAAACCTACATATCCTACTCATTTGTATTATTAATAGTTTCATGGTTAAAATATTTATCTTAATTATTAAGTATATTTCAATCTTTTTCATGGATGAAGCTGCTTTTATTACAACAATTTTATAGTCTAAACCTTTAGTTCCAAGTAGCCACTAACTGGACACATCTGTGGTAATACTCAGGTGCCTTAAAACACCTTTTGATTTTATTGTCTGAGAAACATCTTCCCGTGTAAGGCCAAGCAGTACTCTGCCAAAACAAGCAACAGGGGCTTTGCGGGGAAATTTTTGGATGTTTGTTTTTTCATCACCTTCCAAGAAAGTTTCAAATTCTAGACATCCTCCAAAGGCAATACAATTGTTATCAGCCTCTTCTACTTAAAATGATGAACATGTAAATAGAGACTGTGCACAGCCATTTATCAGGCGAAGTCTTGTGGTGGTTGAATACACACAGCAAAGCCTCTTTGAAGCTATGCGAAAGTGCTTTGCAAGTGTTTCCCCTTGAGACTATAAGTTAAATAGTCTTTAATAAATATCACATACAATGAATAGAATAAGCATGATTCTGTTAAGTGTGCAGCTGTTTAAAACATTTGTGAGTATTTAAATCACTGCTGGAGAAGAACTAAAATGAAAAAATAAAATGGTGGCCGCTTATAGCAGTTTTTCTATGTCCAGAAGTTTTTGTTTTCAGATTTTCATTTTTTTGGGAAAAAAACCCAGAGTAGGTTTAATTTTTGTTGTTGTATTCCACAACTTGGAAAATGATGCTTTATCTATGCATGGAATAAAAATATAATGAATTGAACTTTAAAATCTATAAATATATATGTAAAAAAAAATCAAGAGACTATACAGAGTAACATTTGTAAAGGGTGCAGAGTGTGTAGTGCACACGGGCCAAGGATGCCCAGTATTGCAAACACCTCACCCAGAACAGATCCCAGTGCATACCATGCATTGGTTTCCCCCTTCTGTATTTTGCCGAGGTGCCATGTTTATGGGTCATGTCTTTGGAAATATGGGCCCTCATTCCGACCCGATCGCACGCTGCACTTCTTTGCAGCGGTGTGATCGGGTCTGGAATGTGCATAGGCGGCGTGCGTATTGCGCACGCACGTCGTTGCGCCGGGCAACGACGCTGACAGCAAAGAAAGTCGTCGCAGCTGCGACCGCAAGAGGATTGACAGCAGGAAGGCGTTCCGGGGCGTCAACTGACCGTTTGAAGCCTTTTTTGGGGAGTGGAAAGAAAAACGCAGGCGTGTCCAGGCGAACGGAGGGCGGATGTCTGACGTCAAAGCCGTGACCATCATCGCTGGACCCGTCACACAGGGTATGTCCAGGGCTGGTCTTGTTTTGTGTGAAACCTTTTTAGCAAGCGATCGCAGCCCTGCTATGCTAAAATACACTCCCCCATAGGCGGAGATTAGTTGATCGCACCAGCAGCAAAAAGTTGCTTGGTGCGATCAACTCGAAATGAGGGCCATGATGCTGGTGGAATTGATAGCAAAACCTGTGGCATTGTTCCAAAGCCTCTGCTATCTTCTACACATGCATGATCTTCCCAAAAATATTGCACAAATTCAGAGTAGTGGATGGACCAGCTGTGTGAGGGGCTCTCTGATAAGATCATCAATCATACAGTTTCACTATAACCAATACAATTTGTAGATATATACGTACATGTGATATAAATAAGAAAAAAATCAATTAACGTACAAACAATTTTCCCTGCAATAAGTAGGGTAGATTGTTGTCCTTTAGAAGACCACATGATGCATCAGGTCTAGTGATCTGTGGAGACTGATAAAAGGCCGGCAAATACTAGTGTAGTAATTGGAGTCACATAAATGTAAAAAGTTGTAAGTTGGGGCAAAGGTTGGCTTATCTGCAGCTGCGCTCAGGTGGTGAGGTAGGTACTGATTACATGGACTTGTAACTAAGGGTCAGATGTGGAAGCAGAGTCATTTTCTGTGTGGGTGTGACCAGGGCAGTAAAGAGCTTGGCCGTGCCCAGGTACTTCTGGGGATGTGTGGCCACATCATGGGAGGCATGGTCCTGCACGCTTAGAATAAATACAGGATAATTAGTACTTTAAGCACCTAACTTGCCACACTGCAGCCCAACACACAGCAGAATGTGCTGGGCTGAGGAGAACAGATACAGCTGCTGCTGCCTGTAGCTAGAGAGGAGGTACGTTCACATGCAGTGGTGCCAAAAGGGGGGGGTGAGAGAGATATCATTGATATGGTGATACGATATAATACAGTGACCTTTTGATTTTAATATATGTCTGTTGAAATGTCTAATGTATGTAATTGTTTGTGATATGGGGTGTGGGGGAGTTGCTGAGATTAATTGGAGGGAGGGATTTACATGGGTATATAGGTAGCACTAGTTCATTGCACTGGTATCTTGACAAAGGTCAGAACCATGACTGAAACGTCAACATAAACTATTTGCTGCTGATGGTTTCAATAAACTTTTTTCTACTTGAAGACTGGTGAGTGCTCCCCTAATTTGGAATTGTATTGGAGTGAAAATTTTCTCCCTCATTGGATGTCACCCCAGCACTGTTTATATTCAAACCTGAGTGTGGACCCTCTATCTTTATATATATATATATATATATATATATATATATATTAAGACTCAGTGCCCTGATTGTACACATTAGATCACATGACTGTGCATTATTTCCCAATGACTGTTCACCAGTTCACAGCGTAACCGCGCATTGCAACTGATAGATCCCACCATTTATTGAGTACATACTGGCGTTACCCACCTGGTCCTAGCTGGTGCATATGGGTAATGAAGCCAAATTCCAAAATAGCAGTTGCCTTTAGTACTCACAGAACGGCAGCACATACCAGCTTAACTGACAGCAGCACATCCCTGCCTCACTGACAGCAGCACATCTTCGCCTCACTGACAGCAGCACATCTTCGCCTCACTGACAGCAGCACATCCCTGCCTCACTGACAGCAGCACATCCATGCCTCACTGACAGCAGCACATCCCCGCCTCACTGACAGCAGCACATCCCTGCCTCACTGACAGCAGCACATCCCCCCTCACTGACATCCCTGCCTTACTGACAGCAGCACATCCCTGCCTCACTGACAGCAGCACATCCCCGCCTCACTGACATCGCTGCCTCACTGACAGCAGCACATCCCTGCCTCACTGACAGCAGCACATCCCTGCCTCACTGACAACTGCACATCCCCGTCTTACTGACAGCAGCACATCCCTGCCTCACTGACAGCAGCACATCCCTGCCTCACTGACAGCAGCACATCCCTGTCTCACTGACAGCAGCACATCCCTGCCTCACTGACAGCAGCACATCCCCGCCTCACTGACAGCAGCACATCCCCGCCTCACTGACAGCAGCACATCCCCGCCTCACTGACAGCAGCACATCCCTGCCTCACTCACAGCAGCAAATCGCCTCAATGACAGCAGCAGCACATCGCCTCCCCTCTGACAGCAGCAGCAGCACACCACCGCCTCACTGACAGCGACAACACATCGCCTTCTCAATGACAGCAGCCGCATATCGCCTCCTCAGTGACAGAAGCAGCACATCGCCTCCTCAATGACAGCAGCAGACCATTGCTTCCTCAATGACAGAAGCAGCACATCACTGCCTTTCTGACAGAAGCATATCCCTTCCTTTCTGACAGAAGCACATCCCTTCCTTTCTGACAGCAGCACATCCGTTCCTCTCTGACAGCAGCAAATCACTGCCTCACTGACAGGCATACATATTTTTGACAGAAAAATGTAAACCTAAGTATTTTATTAATTTACGCTGTTATCCAGTCAAATGTTTATTCATTAATAATAGTTAAAACTAAACAGCCTATTGTGAACTATTTTTCTATCCTATTCTGTATGTATTTCACCCTGTTTTGTCGAACAGGGACTATTTTAGAAGACAAATATTGTATACCATTCTTGTGTGTGCAGTCGCACTCTGAAATACGCACACCATTGGTGGTTGAACGCACACCAAGCCATGCAATTTCAGAACACGACCACACTCCCAAGAATGGTATATCTTTTACATATATAGACATTTATACAGTACATAAACATGTACACAATTTTTGCAGCTATGCATGCTCCACAGTGCACACAGAGTATATGCACAAAGGTGCTTTAATGTTCGATGTGCACGGATGAAAAAGTTTGTAGCATTAGCATTAAGTCACAGATGGGCGACCTCCAATAGATGCAGCTTTGGTCGCTTCTGCGTCAGACTCAGAATCCGGCACTATGCGACAATATAATGCCCGGTACACGTTATGCCACATTGTAGTGCCCCCAATACGCCTTATACCTATTAGTGCAAAACATACACACACACACACACACACACACACACACACACACACACACACACACACACACACAAATCCATATGCACATACTGTATATGTATGTATGGGATGTAGTTATGTGACCAGCGGTCAGGAGACAGACGGTCACATAACCTCCCGCCCCTTCACAATCACGATGGTCGGCATGCTGACCAACAGGGACAAACAGAAACCTTTTGATCAAAATAATCAAGTTTCATATACTATGTGTGGATACTGCGGTACGTGTTGTATAATATACAGTATGTGTGTGTATATGTATATATATTAGTGATGTGCACCGGAAATGTTTCGGGTTTTGGTTTTGGATTCGGTTCCGCGGCCGTGTTTTGGATTCGGACGCGTTTTTGCAAAACCTCCCTGAAATTTTTTTGTCGGATTCGGGTGTGTTTTGGATTCGGGTGTTTTTTTACAAAAAAAACTCAAAAACAGCTTAAATCATAGAATTTGGGGGTCATTTTGATCCCATAGTATTATTAACCTCAATAACCATAATTTCCACTCATTTTCAGTCTATTCTGAACACCTCACAATATTATTTTTAGTCCTAAAATTTGCACCGAGGTCGCTGGATGACTAAGCTAAGCGACCCAAGTGGCCGACACAAACACCTGGCCCATCTAGGAGTGGCACTGCAGTGTCAGACAGGATGGCACTTCAAAAAAATAGTCCCCAAACAGCACATGATGCAAAGAAAAAAAGAGGCGCAATGAGGTAGCTGTGTGACTAAGCTAAGCGACCCAAGGGACAGACAAGAACACCTGGCCCATCTAGGAGTGGCACTGCAGGGTCAGACAGGATGGCAGATTTAAAAAATAGTCCCCAAACAACACATGATGCAAAGAAAAAAAGAGGTGCTGGATGGCTAAGCTAAGCGACACAAGTGGCTGACACAAACACCTGGCCCATCTAGGTGTGGCACTGCAGTGTCAGGCAGGATGGCACTTCAAAAAAATAGTCACCAAACAGCACATGATGCAAAGAAAAATGAAAGAAAAAGAAGTGCAAGATGGAATTGTCCTTGGGCCCTCCCACCCACCCTTATGTTGTATAAACAGGACTTGCACACTTTAACAAACCCATCATTTCAGCGACAGGGTCTGCCACACGACTGTGACTGAAATGACTGGTTGGTTTGGGCCCCCACCAAAAAAGAAGCAATCAATCTATCCTTGCACAAACTGGCTCTACAGAGGCAAGATTGTACCTCCTCCTAATCGTCCGATTCCTCACCCCTTTCACTGTGTACATCCCCCTCCTCACAGATTATTAATTCGTCCCCACTGGAATCCACCATCTCAGGTCCCTGTGTACTTTCTGGAGGCAATTGCTGGTGAATGTCTCCACGGAGGAATTAATTATAATTCATTTTGATGAACATCATCTTCTCCACATTTTCTGGAAGTAACCTCGTACGCCGATTGCTGACAAGGTGAGCGGCTGCACTAAACACTCTTTCGGAGTACACACTGGAGGGGGGGGGGGGGCAACTTAGGTAAAATAAAGCCAGTTTGTGCAAGGGCCTCCAAATTGCCTCTTTTTCCTGCCAGTATACATACGGACTGTCTGACGTGCCTACTTGGATGCGGTCACTCATATAATCCTCCACCATTCTTTCAATGGTGACAGAATCATATGCAGTGACAGTAGACGACATGTCAGTAATCGGCAGGTCCTTCAGTCCGGACCAGATTTCAGCACTCGCTCCAGACTGCCCTGCATCACCGCCAGCGGGTGGGCTCGGAATTCTTAGCCTTTTCCTCGCAGCCCCAGTTGCGGGAGAATGTGAAGGAGGAGCTGTTGACGGGTCACGTTCCACTTGACTTGACAAATTTCTCACCAGCAGGTCTTTGAACCTCTGCAGACTTGTGTCTGCCGGAAAGAGAGATACAACGTAGGTTTTAAATCTAGGAACGAGTACGGTGGCCAAAATGTAGTGCTCTGATTTCAACAGATTGACCACCCGTTAATCCTGGTTAAGCGAATTAAGGGCTTCATCCACAAGTCCCACATGCCTAGCGGAATCGCTCTGTTTTAGCTCCTCCTTCAATGTCTCCAGCTTCTTCTGCAAAAGCCTGATGAGGGGAATGACCTGACTCAGGCTGGCAGTGTCTGAACTGACTTCACGTGTGGCAAGTTCAAAGGATTGGAGAACCTTGCACAATGTTGAAATCATTCTCCACTGCGCTTGAGTCAGGTGCATTCCCCCTCCTTTGCCTATATCGTAGGCAGATGTATAGGCTTGAATGGCCTTTTGCTGCTCCTCCATCCTCTGAAGCATATAGAGGGTTGAATTCCACCTCGTTACCACCTCTTGCTTCAGATGATGGCATGGCAGGTTCAGGAGTGTTTGCTGGTGCTCCAGTCTTCGGCACGCGGTGGCTGAATGCCGAAAGTGGCCCGCAATTCTTCGGGCCACCGACAGCATCTCTTGCACGCCCCTGACGTTTTTTAAATAATTCTGCACCACCAAATTCAATGTATGTGCAAAACATGGGACGTGCTGGAATTTGCCCAGATGTAATGCACGCACAACATTGGTGGCGTTGTCCGATGTCACAAATCCCCAGGAGAGTCCAATTGGGGTAAGCCATTCTGCAATGATGTTCCTCAGAGGTTGTCAGCTGTGTGCCTCTTATGGAGAGCGGTGATACAAAGCGTAGCCTGCCTAGGAACGAGTTGGCGTTTGCGAGATGCTGCTACTGGTGCCGCCGCTGCTGTTCTTGCTGCGGGAGGCAATACATCTACCCAGTGGGCTGTCACAGTCATATAGTCCTGAGTCTGCCCTGTTCCACTTGTCCACATGTCCGTGGTTAAGTGGACATTGGGTACAACTGCATTTTTTAGGACACTGGTGACTCTTTATCTGACGTCTGTGTACATTTTCGGTATCGCCTGCCTAGAGAAATGGAACCTAGATGGTATTTGGTACCGGGGTCACAGTACCTCAATCAAGTCTCTAGTTCCCTGTGAATTAACGGTGGATACCGGAAACGCGTTTCTCACCACCCAGGCTGCCAAGGCCTGAGTTATCCGCTTTGCAGCAGGATGACTGCTGTGATATTTCATCTTCCTCGCAAAGGACTGTTGGACAGTCAATTGCTTACTGGAAGTAGTACAAGTGGTCTTCCGACTTCCCCTCTGGGATGACGATCGACTCCCAGCAGCAACAACAGCAGCGCCAGCAGCAGTAGGCGTTACACTCAAGGATGCATTGGAGGAATCCCAGGCAGGAGAGGACTCGTCAGACTTGATAGTGACATGGCCTGCAGGACTATTGGCTTTCCTGTCTAAGGAGGAAATTGACACTGAGGGAGTTGGTGGTGTGGTTTGCAGGAGCTTGGTTACAAGAGGAAGGGATTTAGTGGTCAGTGGACTGCTTCCGCTGTCACCCAAAGTTTTTGAACTTGTCACTGACTTCTGATGAATGTGGTCCAGGTGACGTATAAGGGAGGATGTTCCTAGGTGGTTAACATCCTTACCCCTACTTATTACAGCTTGACAAAGGCAACACACGGCTTGACACCAGTTGTCCGCATTTCTGTTGAAATAATTCCACACCGAAGAGGTGATTTTTTTTGTATTTTAACCAGGCATGTCAATGGCCATATTCGTCCCACGGACAACAGGTGTTTCACCGGGTGCCTGACTTAAACAAACCACCTCACCATCAGAATCCTCCTTGTCAATTTCCTCCCCAGAGCCAGCAACACCCATATCCTCATCCTGGTGTACTTCAACAGTGACATCTTCAATTTGACTATCAGGAACTGGACTGCGGGTGCTCCTTCCAGCACTTGCAGGGGGTGTGCAAATGGTGGAAAGCGCAACCTCTTCCCGTCCAGTGTTGGGAAGGTCAGGCATCGCAACCGACACAATTGGACTCTCCTTGGGGATTTGTGATTTAGAAGAACGCACAGTTCTTTGCTGTGCTTTTGCCATCTTAACTCTTTTAAGTTTTCTAGCAGGAGGATGAGTGCTTCCATCCTCAGGTGAAGCTGAACCACTAGCCTTGAGCATAGGCCAGGGCCTCAGCCGTTCCTTGCCACTCCGTGTCGTAAATGGCACTTTGGCAAGTTTACGCTTCTCCTCAGACGATTTTGATTTAGATTTTTGGGTCATTTTACTGAGCTTTATTTTTTTGGATTTTACATGCTCTCTACTATGACATTGGGCATCGGCCTTGGCAGACGACGTTGATGGCATTTCATAGTCTCGGCCATGACTAGTGGCAGCAGCTTCAGCACGAGGTGGAAGTGGATCTTGATCTTTCCCTATTTTACCCTCCACATTTTTGTTCTCCATTTTTTAATGTGTGTAATTATATGCCAGTAATATATCAATAGCAATGGCCTACTACTATATATAGTGCGTACAACTGAAATGCACCACAGGTATGGATGGATAGTATACTTGATGACACAGAGGTAGGTAGAGCAGTGGCCTACTGTACCGTACTGCTATATGTTATATACTGGTGGACAGCAAACTGTGCAAAACTGAAATGCACCACAGGTATAGATGGATAGTATACTTGACGACACAGAGGTAGGTAGAGCAGTGGCCTACTGTACCATACTACTATATATTATATACTGGTGGACCGCAAACTGTGCAAAACTGAAATGCACCACAGGTATGGATGGATAGTATACTTGACGACACAGAGGTAGGTAGAGCAGTGGCCTACTGTACCGTACTGCTATATATTATATACTGGTGGACAGCAAACTGTGCAAAACTGAAATGCACCACAGGTATGGATGGATAGTATACTTGACGACACAGAGGTAGGTAGAGCAGTGGCCTACTGTACCGTACTGCTATATATTATATATGGTGGTCAGCAAACTGTGCAAAACTGAAATGCACCACAGGTATGGATGGATAGTATACTTGACGACACAGAGGTAGGTAGAGCAGTGGCCTACTGTAGCGTACTGCTATATATTATATACTGGTGGTCAACAAACTGTGCAAAACTGAAATGCACCACAGGTATGGATGGATAGTATACTTGACGACACAGAGGTAGGTAGAGCAGTGGCCTTCTGTACCGTACTGCTATATAGTATATACTGGTGGTCAGCAAACTGTGCAAAACTGAAATGCACCACAGGTATGGATGGATAGTATACTTGACGACACAGAGGTAGGTAGAGCAGTGGCCTTCTGTACCGTACTGCTATATATTATATACTGGTGGTCAGCAATCTGTGCAAAACTGAAATGCACCACAGGTATGGATGGATAGTATACTTGACGACACAGAGGTAGGTAGAGCAGTGGACTACTGTACCGTACTGCTATATATATAGTTATACTGATGGTCAGCAAAATTTCGCACTGTCCTCCTACTATATACTACAATGCAGCACAGATATGGAGCGTTTTTCAGGCAGATAACGTATAATACTGGTGGTCACTGGTCAGCAAAACTCTGCACTGTCCTCCTACTATGTAATACTGCTGGTCCCCAGTCCCCACAATAAAGCAATTAGCACACTGAGCACAGATATTTGCAGCACACTGAGCACAGTCAGATATGGAGCGTTTTTCAGGCAGAGAACGTAGATATTTGCACTTGCAGCACACTGAGCACAGATATTTGCAGCACAATTTGCAGCCCACTGAACATAGAAACTGAGAGGACGCCAGCCACGTCCTCTCACGCTCATCTCCAATGCACGAGTGAAAAGTGGCGGCAACGCGCAGCTCCTTATATAGAATACGAATCTCTCGAGAATCCGACCGCGGGATGATGACGTTCGGGCGCGCTCGGGTTAACCGAGCAAGGCGGGAGGATCCGAGTTGCTCGGACCCGTGAAAAAAAAAGGTGAAGTTCGGATCGTGAGCATCCGAACCCGCTCATCACTAATATATATATATATATATATATATATACACACACAAACACACATATATTATACAACACATACCACCGTATCCGCACATAGTATATGAAACTTGATCAATTTTATCAAAATGTTTCTTTCTTTAAGTGCTTGCATACTGTACCTTTATGATAGCACTATCTGAGGCTCGGTGATCAGCAGCAGCGAGCAGGACATGACATCCAGTCAGCAGCACTTGCACGATCAGTCACTCATCCGGTCGGCCAGCTGGGCAGCCCTCACGTAGATACAGTAAGTTCATGTTCGGCTGCTTAAAGGCGCGGTGATGAGGGTGGCACATATGACATTATACGCCATGCTACCACGCAGAGGCGGCGGCGGTGCTGTGTCACTATGCAGTGCAGGGGGGCTAGTACAGCTGCAGCCTACTGTGCGGCTGGGACGTGCGGTGAGGTAAATTTCTCAGGAGGCACTGGTTAGTACCAGAGCCAGATGTACACACAATATATGAGCCAAATGGTTCATGTGGGCATTATACACAGCAGTGACGTGCGGTGAGGTCAATGGCTGGGGAGGCACTGGCTTCTCCAGTACATCCCCAGCAGCACAAGAACACAAACCTCACCTCACTTTTTAGGAACAGCAGATACATTACGGTATATGGGGGGTCGGCTGGTACTGCAGCCATTGTGTATATACTGTGATTACAGGACAGACCCCAAAGTACCCAGACAGCAGCCAGAGCCAGCTCCAGGCCTACTAGAACCCTGAGTGAGATCATTTGAAGTGCCCCCTCTCCTCAATGTGCGCGCATTCGCTCCTATAATAGTGGGCATGGCCTCGCAACTATATATTATGAAATCAACTTATAAATGTATATACTGTATTATCAGCCCCCCTACACACACAATTGGCAGCATTATACATAATGCCCACAGTAGTGCTCCTTACACATAACGCCCCCAGCATAGTGCCAGATAAACATAATGCCCCCAGTGTAGTGCCAGACAAATGTAATGCCCCCAGAATAGTGCCAGTTACACGTAGTGCCCCCAGTATAGTGCCAGTTACACATAGCGCCCCCTGTAGTGCCAGTTACGTGTAGTGCCCCCTGTAGTGCCAGTAACACGTAGTGCCCCCTGTAGTGCCAGTTACATGTAATGCATCATATAGTGCCAGTTACACATAATGCGTCCTATAGTGCCAGTTACATGTATTGCCCTCCTGTAGTGCCAGTTACACGTAGTGCCCCCTGTAGTGCCAGTTACACGTAATGCATCCTGTAGTGCCAGTTACATGTATTGCCCCCCTGTTGTGCCAGTTACACGTAATGCATCCTGTAGTGCCAGTTACACATAGCGCCAATTACATGTAGTGCCAGTTACACGTAGTGCCCCCTGTCTCGGATGTGGGATGAGCTACCCCCCTTCCCACACTACTTCAAGTCACCTTCCCCCCACCCAGCCCCTCGCATCAGAGCCGCCGGCGGGAGAGTGCAGCAGGCCCGGTGCTGCTGCTCAGAGCCGGCCCTAGACAATTTGATGCCCTAGGCAAGATTTTTGTTGGTGCCTCCTAGCAAATAATCCCATCCCTCATCCCAGTATGCTGTGCACGGCCAGAGAGTTAGCCACAGCGGCTCACCGTCAACTTGAAGAGTGATGATTGATCTCATCACCTTTCATTTGAACTGATGACACCACTACTATGGGTCCCATCAGAGTTTCCCAAACTCCACCATTACAGTCCAGGTTTTCAGGATATCCATGCTTGAGCCCAGACAGTTAAGTCAGATCGACTGAGTTACTAACTAAGTCACCTGTTCTCAAGCATGGCTACTAACTCACCTTGTGTTCAAGCATGGCTATCCTTAAAACGTGGACTGGATGGCAGAGTATGCGAAACTCAGGTCTACATTAAAAAAGCTAGATCCAAATAAAAATACAGTACTTTGAAAATGCCAGACCCATACATATATTAAGAGAGCCAGATCCACATAAAAATACACAGAAAATACATGAACAAAAAAACAGATCCATATAAAACTACATAAAAAAAAAACTACATAAAAATACAGTTCAAAGTATAAAAGTTTGTGTGGTAACATGGTGGGGGACAGAATTTGTGGGGTGACCGACTGTGACCAGTGGGTAGATGTGTGGTGTGACCGGTTGTGAGCGGGTGACATATTGTGTGAGGTGGTAGTATGTGAACAGGAGTAGAGGATGTGGGGTAACAAGCTGTGACTGTGAGGTTTTGAGGTGATGTGCTGAGGCCGGGGGACAGAGGTGAATACATTATTGATCACGGGTGATGAGCTGTGATTGGGGACAATGCGTGTGGGTGACGGGTTGTGACCAGGAAACACAGGAATTTGTGTTTACTGACTGGGAGCCAGGTATGAGTCGAGAGAGGAGGGGGCGGAATACAATCAAAAATCCAATTTAACCCCTTTCACAGGTCCATTGCTGTCAGTGTATATATTACAGATAAAAGCATGCATGGGTGGTCTTCAGTATGCCAGCTGTTGGGATCCCGGCGCTCAGTATACCGGTACCGGAATCCCGACACCCGGTATATCGACACCTATTCTTCCTCTTGAGGGTCCACTACCCCCCTGGAGGGAGAATAAATAGCGTGGCAAGCACAGCGAGCCCGCAAGGGGCTCATTTGCGCTCACCCCGCTGTCCGCATGCCGGCGGTCGGGATCCCGGCGATGGTATGCTGGGCGCCGGGAGCCCAACCGCGGCAAACCATACGACACCCACATGCATATAGAAGAGCGAAAGGCCAACATACAGTACTGTATAATATGAAGGGGGGGGGTGTTACAGGGTGACAGACACACAAAGGTAGTGGGAACAGTGTGTCAAACATGGGGGGGCTAGGGGGTACAGTATGTCACACATACAGGGGTAGGGGGGTATAGGCGGTTACACATCAGGGTGAGGGGGGGTCACACACAAAGTTACCAGGTTACTCACCGTGCTGTGTCTAATCAACCTCGGGATGAGCTGCACTGCTGCGGGGTGTGATTGAGGGAGGCCTGCGGAGTGCGGACCCAGGTACAGCTCAGAGGAGGTCGGCAGATGGAGGACCTACATTGGACGCGGTGGCTGGCTGACTGCACAGTCAGACTCCGCAAAGGCTGCTGCATCTAGGCATATGTAGTGCAGAAGCCCTCCCCCAGGACCAGCGGCCATATTTGTTAATGGCAGCCGGCCCAGTTAGTGTTAGTGGCAGCCTGCCCTCCCCCCCACCCTACTCTGGCATGGCAGGCAGGTAGGTATTGCCAGCCATGCACCCCCCTGCTGCCGGCTCAGGTCAGCTTAATGAGCGGCCTCCCTAACAGAGCGGCATGTTTAATTTGCAGCCTCTCCGGTGCTCCCTCCCGCTGCAGGCTCAGCTCAGCTGTGTGAGCTGTCCTGCCGGCTGCTGCCCGATCTCAATAGAGACCAATAGAGACAGGCAGCGCAAATTCAGCAATCGCCGGCGGGTGCCCCTGCACAGATAAACTTCCACAGAGCCGGAACCCTAGGCAGCGCAAATGCAGCAGTCATCGGCGGGGGCCCCACCTGAGAGGAGGAGGAGAGTGCCGGCCGCCGATGCTCTGAGCTTCCCGCCGCATCCTCTGTGCCCATTGTCATAGATTAAATGATGCTCTCCCGCTCCCCAGTGCTGACGGCTACGTCTGAGGGGTAACGGTGATCACCGGGTGCCGGCAACTGCAGGCGACTGCAGGCTCCCACCAACAGCAGCAGGTGAGGAGGAGTCAGGGGAAGGGGATAATAATTATTGGCAGCTCCGAGACCCTTATCCCGCCGCCGCTTACCGGTGATTGGACAGCGGATCCAGCACTGGATCCGCTGTCCAATCACATGTGCCTCGCTGACAGGGATGTGCTTCTTGTCAGCGAGGCACTTTTATAAGTGCCGCTTTTTACAGTTTTTTCAATGGGCTTTTATAGCCCAGTGCTAGGCCTCGCCCCCCCTCTCTATCTCATTCTCATTGACTACGGGAGGCACTGCTATAAGTGCCTCCCAAACAACTTTAATTAGTTACAATGATTAGAATAATATAAAGAGGATACTTATGACACAGAATATGTGTCATAAGTATCTTCTTTGTATTATCTTAATCATTAA